>NC_141693.1:1960656913-1961141913 GCF_964263255.1 Lissotriton vulgaris
AACAGGCCAAAAGCAAAATCTCATACTTGCAATATTTCTGGGCCTTCGGTCCAAACGCACTGCGTAGCTAGGCCATAAGTCGGGGTTGGCACGACGGATTTCCTGAAAAGCAAATGCAATCAAGATTAGAGTGTCCCAGCAGTGCTCCCAGACCACGAAACTCACCCACAAACACCAGGAAGCCCCCCAAACAGGCCCCCGAAAACGCTACATAGAGCAAAATGTCAGAAATAGCCAAAAAAAAATCGGCCTGGATTTTGTACCAACCACTTCTACCCGGTATTAGACCTTCCCAGGAATGCCCCAAGACCCGTCAACCCACCCGCCAAGAAGCATAACACCCCCAAACAGGCCAAAAGCAAAATCTCATACTTGCAATATTTCTGGGCCTTCGGTCCAAACGCACTGCGTAGCTAGGCCATAAGTCGGGGTTGGCACGACGGATTTCCTGAAAAGCAAATGCAATCAAGATTAGAGTGTCCCAGCAGTGCTCCCAGACCACGAAACTCACCCACAAACACCAGGAAGCCCCCCAAACAGGCCCCCGAAAACGCTACATAGAGCAAAATGTCAGAAATAGCCAAAAAAAAATCGGCCTGGATTTTGTACCAACCACTTCTACCCGGTATTAGACCTTCCCAGGAATGCCCCAAGACCCGTCAACCCACCCGCCAAGAAGCATAACACCCCCAAACAGGCCAAAAGCAAAATCTCATACTTGCAATATTTCTGGGCCTTCGGTCCAAACGCACTGCGTAGCTAGGCCATAAGTCGGGGTTGGCACGACGGATTTCCTGAAAAGCAAATGCAATCAAGATTAGAGTGTCCCAGCAGTGCTCCCAGACCACGAAACTCACCCACAAACACCAGGAAGCCCCCCAAACAGGCCCCCGAAAACGCTACATAGAGCAAAATGTCAGAAATAGCAAAAAAAAATATCGGCCTGGATTTTGTCCCAACCACTTCTACCCGGTATTAGACCTTCCCAGGAATGCCCCATGACCCGTCAACCCACCCGCCAAGAAGCATAACACCCCCAAACAGGCCAAAAGCAAAATCTCATACTTGCAATATTTCTGGGCCTTCGGTCCAAACGCACTGCATAGCTAGGCCATAAGTCGGGGTTGCCACGACGGATTTCCTGAAAAGCAAATGCAATCAAGATTAGAGTGTCCCAGCAGTGCTCCCAGACCACGAAACTCACCCACAAACACCAGGAAGCCCCCCAAACAGGACCCCCGAAAACGCTACATAGAGCAAAATGTCAGAAATAGCCACAAAAAAAAATCGGCCTGGATTTTGTCCCAACCACTTCTACCCGGTATTAGACCTTCCCAGGAATGCCCCAAGACCCGGCAACCCACCCGCCAAGAAGCATAACACCCCCAAACAGGCCAAAAGCAAAATCTCATACTTGCAATATTTCTGGGCCTTCGGTCCAAACGCGCTGCGTAGCTAGGCCATAAGTCGGGGTTGGCACGACGGATTTCCTGAAAAGCAAATGCAATCAAGATTAGAGTGTCCCAGCAATGCTCCCAGACCACGAAACTCACCCACAAACAGACGGAACCACCCCTAAGAGCACCTCAAAGGCAAGCAAGTCATCAAAAACACAAAATATTTTCCGCCTCGGATTTGGTCCAAACCACTTTTAGTGCTTCCCAGCAATGGCCCCAGACCCGTCAACTCACCTGCAAAGAGGTAGAACAACACCCCCACAAGTGCTGAGTCTTTCTTCATTGGGCGTAAACCAGCCCTCTGCTTTGATGGAAATAGGAGTCTGGAGGAGGAGGATAGAGGAGCATGTTCTTCTGAACTTGTGAACCTGAGGAATGCAGACTGCGGCACCTTCAAATAAATTAGCAAACAAGTGAAGACAGTTCTGCTGATGGGCTTGTTTTTGTGATTATCTGATTAAAGTTTGAATTATATTAACTGTGCACAACAAAGAAAGACAGACACACAGGAATAAAAGTGAATAAGGATGAAAAAGAAAGTTATTGATTCGTTGTCTCATTTTCAGGGCTCGAAGTCGGTATCACGGTCCAGGAATAAGAATAAGGCTTCGTCATCATACTCTGCGAATTCAGGCAGGGAGAGCTCAGTGTCACCTGACAGAGTAGAAATTCCCTCATCTATGTTGCTGGCCACCTCCTCTTCATCCGGCACGCTCTCTCGTACTCTGAAATCTGGTGGTATGAGGTGCTGATTCATCTTGATCATTGTTAACCTCTCCACATTTTTGGGCGAGAGGCGGCTCCGTTTGGGAGTTACAATCCCACCAGCCGCACTGAAAACCCGTTCAGAAGACACGCTTGCGAGTGGGCAAGACAAGTAGTTTAAAGCCAGGTTGGTGAGCTGTGGCCACAATTCTTTTTTCCCATGCCAATACGCCAATGGGTCAGAATTAACATAGACCTCTGTTGAGTCATTCAGATAGTCCTTCACCATCGACTCAAGGTCCTCATCCAAGGTTCCTCCACTTTGCTTAGCTCTTGCTGTGCCTCTGACCTTTTGAGAACCAAACCCACGCAGAGCTAGCCAATCCTCTTCAGCCTCCAATGTTTCTGTTGTCTTTTGTGCAGATGATCCGGTTGCCGGTGTCTTTAACGGCTGAGAGGTCACTTGTGCCACAGCCACAGGTGCAGAAGTGGATTGTTTTGACTGGGGATGGCCTGCTGATGTACTTGCATTTCCTTCAATTTCCAGCCGTTCTGTTTCAAACTTCTTGGCTGACAAGGCTAGCCAACGTTTGTACTTTAGAACATGTTCATCATCAAAAGGAAAGAATGCTTGGCCTGCCAGCGCCTTTTTGTAGCGTGGATCCAGAATAGTAGCACAAATGTAATGCTGTTCTGAGTGGATCTTTTTAAGACGTTCATCACCTTGTAGGAGCTCTAATAATTGCTCGGCCAGAAGCAAAGAGTCTTGGTTTTTATCTTTTCTAAACACAGAACACACCTCCTTCAGTTGGTCCTCCAGCATGTACAACAATGGGATAGCTTTTCCCAAATTAGAGTCCTCCTTGCTGACTGCACGCGTGAAGAACTCAAAAGGACGAAGCATGCGTGTCAGGCTTTCAACTATGTTCCATTGCGGCCCACCCATCCTCAGCTCCTCTGCACCCTCTTTAAGGAAATATTGATCGAGTTCCGTATACTGCTCATACAGACGCTCAAGCATGTAGAAGGTTGAGTTCCAACGTGTTACCACCTCCTGGATGAGTGCTTTCACTGGCATTTGATGTTGATATAGCAGGCTCCTCAGCTGCTTCCGGGCCTTAAAAGAATGGCTGAAATGCTTGCACATTTTTCGGCAGGTGTCCAATACACCGTACGCTGCACTGCCTTTATTACCCAAGAATTTTTGGACAACCAGGTTTATACAGTGCGCCAAACACGGCACTCTGAAATAGTAACCGTCCCTCATGGCCTTAACTATATTGGCGCCATTGTCCGTGGAAACATAACCAACCTTGCGTTTTAGTGGGGACGGACAGTTAAGGACCTTTGTGTTAAAGACATCCAAAATGTTTTCTGCTGTGTGACGTTTCTCCAAACCAAACATGGCTAGTGTTGCATGTTTCCGAGCACCTTTAAAAACAATGTTAGTGTCAACACCTGAGTTTAGCTTTGCTTTAGCCCCTGAAAAAGAGACCCAGTGTGCAGTGATGCACATGTAATCAGCGCCTGCGCCACTGGTCCACATGTCTGTTGTCAGATGTATAGTGTGAACAGCACTCTTCTGCAAAGCTGCCCCAATCACCTTCAGAACATCTTCATGTAGTGCTGGAACCGCAACTCGGGCAAAATAGTACCGGCTAGGAACCTTCCATTTAGGGCAGAGCGCTGTCACTAATTCTAGAAAACCAACCCCTTCTACAAAAGAAAAAGGGAGAAGGTCCAGAGCTAGCATTTTAGCCAGCTTAGTGTTATACAGACGGGTCATTGGGTGGTTGCGTTCATATTGCGCTTCTGTAAACAACATCTTTTTAATGTTGCCCTGGACCAATGATTTACGGGATGATGATGATCTCTTCGACCCAGTTACGCTCGCTGATGAACTTTTCCGCATTGATGTCTCACTCTCTCCCACACTCTTAGTGTGGCTCCCATGGGGTGTGCTGCTGACATGGGAACTGGGTGTAAGTGAAGTGTTTGAATCGTCTTCTTCTACCTCCTCGTCATCAGCAGATGAAAAATCAACGTTTTCATTACGTGCAATTCCGGCTTTCTTGACCGCCTCTAGGTGCGGAAACCATTGGACAGCGTGCCTTCTCTCAAGATGACCTCTCTGGCCTCCGGTACCATAGTTAGAACCAAGCTTACCACGACTAACTCGAAGCTTACAAAGGCTACAAATGGCTACGTTTTCCTTTTTTGGGCAAACACTAAAGAAGTCCCAAACTGGAGACTTGAAATGTCTTCGGGGGCCGGAGGAGGCGGCGATACTGGTGGTGGTGGTCCTGCTGCTAATGCCAGATGAAGTGGAGGATGTGGATTGCCGAACTTCAGTACGTTTTGCACTTTCACCACCACGAATTGAGGTCGAGGACGAGGTGGGTACCTTCTTGCGAAGAAATATGGAAGCGGTAGGTTTTGGTGTACTACTTAACTCCAAATCTAATGATTCCATTTCCATTGCCTCCTCGCCGACATCATCATCACGCTCAGCAGCTTCTCGGGATAGGGTCAAAATGTCTCTTTGCTGCATGCCCGGTGGGGCTGCAGTGACCTTTGTGATGACTGGCTCGTCGTCATCGTGAGAGGCTTCATCACCAGCAGTATCTGTCACTTCTTGTTGAGCCTCATCACACTCCATAGGTTTGAGTTTTTGGACGACCTTCCTTTTACGCTTAGGTACCGGTGTCAGATCATGGTGTGCCTCACTGTCAGACCGCAGTTGTGGTTCCCAAGACGGATCACTTGCATCAGAACGAGGTGGGCTTGAAGAAGATGTAGACACCCCCCTTGATCTTTTCCTTGCTAGGGATGTGGAAGACAATGAATGATCATCAGGAGGAGTGGCTTTCAATGATACCTCGGCTTCATTGTCGATTTCCTGATGTGCCCCTACTTCGGGAGGAACAACTATTGTGGGCACTTGTGAACCTCCATGCACCTTTGCTTGCGCATCTCCTTTTGCTGCCTCTCCTTCCACATGTACTTGGGCGTGTACTTGCACATGGTGTTGTTGTTGCGGCTGTGGTTGTTCAACACTTGTCAGATGAGTTACAACAACCTGTGTTGATTCAGGGACATTGCTGCTACTTTCTTGCGATGAGCCAACATCACTGGTCGATGGTGATTGGAGAAGTACACTGACTGCCTCTGAAGCACTCAAGGGCTTTGACTTAAGTTGGCGTGGTGGTGGAGGCACTGAACCCAATGGAGCAGGGGTGCTGCTCCCAGCTTGGTCCCCAGCAGAACCTGCTGCTGCAGGCGTACTTTTTTTTTTGCTCCCAAAAAACGTGGCGGGTGGCACACCAGCCTCCTTGGTAACTTGCTTCTTCTGCTCCTTACTAGCAACTTTCTTGCTAGAGGAGCTACGGAGAACTTTCTTTGGGGGCGGGGCCATCTTCTTCAGAGCAGGTCAGACAGCAGGCCGCAGTTGCACGAATTGTAGAGTTGTCTGAGGCCAGACGTGACGTTGCGTGACGTTATGCTGCACACACACACCGCTGCAGGACTTCTTCCTGGCACTGGTGGTTCTCTTGAGTCTTGTGCACCTAAAAAAAATGGAAGACAGAGGAACATCAGTTCAGTTATAGAGCACAAAAAAAATCGAAAAACACTGCAAAATCAGCACAATCCCAATCCATCCATGCCCTCCATAATGTTTAAATTCAAGACAACCCACAGAAAGACTAGGCCCATGCAAGACTCACTAGTACCCCTGGGCATAAATAAAGGTTGAAAAGTAGGCAAAATGGTTGGAGGCCTAACAACAAAGCCTGCATTCAAAATGGCCACTTGCCTCCTAGCACATGGCCAGGGCCTGCCTGTACCAGCACTCAAAATGGCCCCCACCCACATGGCCTGTCCCCATGAACACCCCCAAAAATCGAAAAACACTGCAAAATCAGCACAATCCCATTCCATCCATGCCCTCCATGATGTTTAAATTCAAGACACCCCACAGAAAGACTAGGCCCATGCACCACTCACTACCCCTGGTCAAGGCCCCAACAACAGGTCAAAAATCGAAAAACACAGAAAAATCAGCACAATCCCATTCAATCCATGCCCTCCATGATGTTTAAGTTGAAGACAGCCCACAGAAAGACTAGGCCCATGCTAGACTCAAATACCCCTGGTGAAAAAGCCACAAGTACAGGCCCAAAAAACGAAAATCACTGAAAAATCTGCACAATCCCATTCCATCCATGGCCTCCATGATGTTTAAATTCAAGACAACCCACAGAAAGACTAGGCCCATGCAAGACTCACTACCCCTGGGCATAAATAAAGGTTGAAAAGTAGGCAAAATGGTTGGAGGCCTAACAACAAAGCCTGCATTCAAAATGGCCACTTGCCTGCCAGTGCCAGCACATGGCCAGTGCCTGTAGCTGCACTCAAAATGGCCACCAGCCACATGGCATGTCCCTCCCCATGAACACCCCCAAAAATCGAAAAACACTGAAAAATCTGCACAATCCCATTCCATCCATGGCCTCCATGATGTTTAAATTCAAGACAACCCACAGAAAGACTAGGCCCATGCAAGACTCTCTACCCCTGGGCATAAATAAAGGTTGAAAAGTAGGCAAAATGGTTGGAGGCCTAACAACAAAGCCTGCATTCAAAATGGCCACTTGCCTGCCAGCACATGGCCAGTGCCTGTAGCTGCACTCAAAATGGCCACCAGCCACATGGCATGTCCCTCCCCATGAACACCCCCAAAAATCGAAAAACACTGCAAAATCAGCACAATCCCATTCCATCCATGGCCTCCATGATGTTTAAATTCAAGACAACCCACAGAAAGACTAGGCCCATGCAAGACTCACTACCCCTGGGCATAAATAAAGGTTGAAAAGTAGGCAAAATGGTTGGAGGCCTAACAACAAAGCCTGCATTCAAAATGGCCACTTGCCTGTCAGCACATGGCCAGTGCCTGTAGCTGCACTCAAAATGGCCACCAGCCACATGGCATGTCCCTCCCCATGAACACCCCCAAAAATCGAAAAACACTGCAAAATCAGCACAATCCCATTCCATCCATGGCCTCCATGATGTTTAAATTCAAGACAACCCACAGAAAGACTAGGCCCATGCAAGACTCACTACCCCTGGGCATAAATAAAGGTTGAAAAGTAGGCAAAATGGTTGGAGGCCTAACAACAAAGCCTGCATTCAAAATGGCCACTTGCCTGCCAGCACATGGCCAGTGCCTGTAGCTGCACTCAAAATGGCCACCAGCCACATGGCATGTCCCTCCCCATGAACACCCCCAAAAATCGAAAAACACTGCAAAATCAGCACAATCCCATTCCATCCATGGCCTCCATGATGTTTAAATTCAAGACAACCCACAGAAAGACTAGGCCCATGCAAGACTCACTACCCCTGGGCATAAATAAAGGTTGAAAAGTAGGCAAAATGGTTGGAGGCCTAACAACAAAGCCTGCATTCAAAATGGCCACTTGCCTGCCAGCACATGGCCAGTGCCTGTAGCTGCACTCAAAATGGCCACCAGCCACATGGCATGTCCCTCCCCATGAACACCCCCAAAAATCGAAAAACACTGCAAAATCAGCACAATCCCATTCCATCCATGCCCTCCATGATGTTAAAGTTCAAGACAGCCCACAGAAAGACTAGGCCCATGCACCACTCACTACCCCTGGTCAAGGCCCCAACAACAGGTCAAAAATCGAAAAACACAGAAAAATCAGCACAATCCCATTCCATCCATGCCCTCCATGATGTTTAAATTCAAGACACCCCACAGAAAGACTAGGCCCATGCAACACTCACTACCCCTGGTGAAAAGGCCACAAGTACAGCCCAAAAAAACGAAAATCACTGAAAAATAAGCACAATCCCAAGCCATCCAGCCCCTCCATGATGTTTAAATTCAAGACACCCCACAGAAAGACTCAGTCCACCCACCACTGAGTACCCCTGGGCAAAAGGCCCCAAAATAGCCCAAAAATCGAAAATTCCAAAATTTTAATTGCAGCAACTGTATTGCCCCAAACAAACTTACTTGTAAAATTTCTAATCCAACAGTGATCCAAAGAAAGTCAAAAAGGCCTCAAATCCAAATATCCAGCAGCATCCACAAAAAGTAATCCTTCCAGCTCCACACCCAAATGAAAAGTGACCAGGAGATGGACAAAGCACTGGGAGGAGCCTGCTGAACAGGAACAGGAAGTTGAAGACTGTGGGGCACTTCCTTCCTCCCACCCCCCTGCCCCCCTCCCCAAAATGGACTCCTCGCTAAAAAAGTGCAGGCAAATGTCAAACTAAGGAGTTATTCAGATAAAAATCATCATTTCTAGAAGGTTTATGCTGCTTGCTGGTGGATTTCTTGTGCAGAATTGCAAATTTATATTTTCGCTCGCCGCATCTCAAATCTCGCAATTGCGAAGTACCGCGAGACGTGATCTCGCCGTACTCTCGTTGACAAACTATCGCTGGCAAGCCGCGATGACGTAATCGCGCTCGCCAATTCCCGCGGGATCACACAGCAAGATCCAAAATGGCGCAGCACTCGCAAACTATCGAAAAAAACAACTCGGCAAACGATGATAAACGCCGCAAAAATTGTATCACCAACGCCGCGCGCCGCCAAAAAAATCCGCTGCGTGCGAATTTGCGGATTTTGCGGGAAATCCGCAAATCTCGCGGATTGCGGATTTCCCGAAAATCCGCAAAATCCGCGAGCGTAACGGATTTTCCGCCCATGCTTAGTCCCAAAGCCTTTGGCCCTCCGAGAGGGAGAGGGAGGGGGAGAGTGAACTACAACCCCCAAAATCAGTACCAACAACGTCCTTACAATACAAGGAGTCAGAAAAACTGGACTAGATACAAAAGCACCGATCATTATCTCTCTTAAGAGAGAATTGACACTGGATGACAGCTTGGTTTTAGCAAAGGGTCTAGGATATGCTATTGCTGCCCCTTTAGATAGATATGGACTAGAGAGGGACCTTCAAAGTTTTTTTCGAAAAGTGAGACTGAATGCCTTCTTTGAGGGTAAGACTAGAGGACCGAATGAAAGAAAATCAGGCTTGAGATTGAAATACAAATGGACCCTACAATCAAGTTTAGTTAAAAAAAATTGAAGTATTTGCACGCAGTGTTGAAAAGAGTATAGAGGATCTCTTAGATAAAAAGAACTGGATCGAACATAATCTCACAATAAGGGAGAAACAAGCCCTTAAATAACAGGACATAAATGTGACTATCAAACCAGCGGCTAAAGGGGGAAGTATAGTGGTAATGGACACAGATGACTATAACAGACGCATACTTTCCCTCCTCAGCAACAAATAACATTATTGTCCATCCAGTAGAGAAGAATGGACCATTCTAGCTAAAACTATTAATAACATGTTGAGAGTAGCTAAGGATGAAGGCATCATCTGCCATGAAGAGTTCAACTTCTTGAATAATGAAAACCCCACAATACCTGCCCTCTTCGGGTTACCAAAGGTCCACAAAAATATTGTAGATCCCCCGATGAGACCGATTGTCTCTAGTATTAACTCATTGACAGAACGTTTGAGAAAATATGTAGATTTTTTTTACAACCCCTTGTTACTCAACAGAAGGCTTATATCAAAGATAGTACTGCATGATACAAAAGGTGGAGAAACTAGACTTCAATCCCTCAACTCAATTATTAGTGACCTTAGACATCGAGGCACTATATACTAACATTCCTCAAGATAACACTATAGAATTGAAGAGTTATTAAGGATTGAAGATCAAGATCTTTCGTCACATGCCACCTTTATAGTTGATTGTGTGACATTAATTCTCAAGAATAATATCTTCCTATTTGAGAAATCATTCTTTAGACAAGTGAAGGGGACCAGCATGGGAGCCACGTGTGCTCCCAGTCTGGCCGGTCTGTATGTGGCTAACTTTGAAGATAAGCACATTTTTAATCCTTTGGCTCCTTTTTTTTGAGAATATGACACATTGGTCATGTTACATAGACATATATGGACAGGTGAGGAGGACACCCTCACTGATTTTATCCAATGGCTCAATTTTAGGTGATAGGAATCTGCACTTTACATCTACTACGAACAGAAATCAGTGTGAGTTTTTAGATATAGTGATTAAACATAGTGAAGGCTCTCTGAAGGTAGAATTATTTCTCAAACCCACTGTTAGAAATACTATGTTGCATTACAACAGCTATCATCCTGCTTGTCAAAAGGATAATATTCCCTATGGACAATTCCTCAGATTGAGAAGAAATTGTACTAGTAACATAGACTACGACAAACATGCCAAAGGTTTGACACAGAAATTCGTAGATAGGGGTTGTCCCAGAAGACTTGTGAGACGCGCGTATTAGAGAGCCAAATATTTTAACAGGGAATCCTTTTTTGAGAACCTGCCAAAAAATGATTCGGACAACTCATATCTAATTTTTGTAACCAATCATAGCAATATCAACAACAAGATCAAGAATATAGTGAATAGGAATTGACATTTGGTGACTAATAGTAATAGATCATGTTACCGAAACCAATGTTCTCTTACAGACGTAATAGAACAATCAGAAACTATCTCGTGAAGACATACAGAGACCAAACGCACCCCAACAAACGGGGATTATGAACACACCCCTTCCAAAGGGTACCTTTGCATGCTGCGGCTGCGGCATTTGCCAGTACATCATCAAAGGCCCTGATATTACTCTGAATGGCCATGTTCACAAATTTTAGGATTTTTTCAACTGCCGCACCAAAAACCTCATATACCTCATTAGATGCCCATGTCAATTGGGGTATATAGGAGAGACCTCGAGAGAGGTTAGAGTGAGAATAAATGAACACAGATCAGCCATCAGACTGTGCAAAAAATCTGCACCACTGGTGGAACATTGGATGAAAGAAAAACACACAGTGGAGGACCTCACTTGGTGTGTAAAAGAGACTGTTACCATAAGTTTCAGAGGAGGTGACTATACTCTCAAAAGAAAAAAGAGAGAACAGCTTTTTATGTCTAAATTCAATACCTTCCGCAAGAAACTAAATAACAAAGAAGATTGGGAGAGATTGATTTAATATCATATTTAATAACCTCTAATGTTACCATGTTTTGAGGTAGTATATTCTGGAAATAGATAGGACGTAGACATCTGAAGCCTTGCCCAGTCCGCTTTTTGATGTCTAAAACATAGGGATATAGGGAATAGTAAGAACTAACTATATCAGATGGTCTGTACACCCATCTGGGTGTAGAGATGCTATTGATTATGGAATTGCCCAAACGTTTTTTATATATATTTCTTTAGAGGATGGATTGATCATTGGTAGGCTGACCTAGTAAGATGTGCGCCACGATAACTCTGTGTAAAGATCGGTATCCATAGTGCGCTATATTCCCTTAATCATTTTGATGGGTAACACACTGACATTTGTAATATGCCTTTTGAGGACCACCTAAAGTCATATCAAGTTTGGAGCACCCTATTATAAGAGGGTGTACATTTTTATGATGAGCAAGCATTTCCATGTACGTTCAGAGAGTGGAGATGTCAGGGATAACAGTACCGATAGCTACTTGGTATATATTCGATTGTCTGAGGAACTGCCGGGTTACTGACTGGGATAGTAAATACAGTGATTGTCCAGGTCTTATAAATAGGATAGTCTAATCACCACTGTAAATATACAAGACGTGATTGATGTTGGTGAAGTCATCCCATTCCAAGATGGCCGACACCACATATCACGTGACTCGACCGGTAAGAGTTGGAACAAGATTGAACAATAATCATAATATAAAAATCAATGAGAGCAAGTTAGTAAACAATAACTAAATAACCATCAATAACAAGGTATGGTTATGACGTGGGAGTAATATCACAATGGATCACAGAAACAATGAGATATGTGATCCCGGTGATATTTATTTGCGATTAGACCGGGATCGGATTCTTAATCATGATGATGAGAAAGGGGGACGAATTAGGTCCGACAGCAAGGTATTTCGCATATTTACTTTTATAAGAGGATCGTATTGTTAATGGAAAAGGTGTCCCGCTCTAAGATGGCCGATAATATAAACCACGTGACCCCAGCGGTAACCCGCGAAATTAGACTGAATAAAATTTACTCAACAAAGTGAAGAAAAGACCACATATAAACTTAAAGTAAAGGAATAATAGTAACTTTAGGGATAAAGAGTACAGTATAAAAAAGATACCAATTTATTTAATAGAAGGTTCTTAACCCCTTTACTGCTAAGGCAATATTTTTGATGCCATTCACTTTCCATTGAAATCAATGGAAAGTCCATGACGAGTTATCCTTGTCATTAGCGGCGAAGAGGTTAACCTGTGACCTCAAACACTAGCTTATAAACGGACCGGGAGGGGTGAGTCCACTACATCCCGACCCGGAAGCTGTACGTGTTGGAGGCAGGGAGGCCGACACCCCGTTCGAGGGTAGGCAACCACCCCCCCCTACTCTTTCTCTCCCCTTCCCTTTCCATGTTCTTTTATGTATCTATCTTGACATGTTAGTGGAGGGGATTCCGAATAAAGAGTCTTGATGTGGAAATATAAGTGTTGTGATAATGATTCAGAAAAGGGGGTGGTGATGAACAGAGTGTCTGAATTAAGCAGACCAATCTTACCCAGTCCAAAGATCAGGGCTTGATCCATCACCGTTATTTATCTCACTGCACCATCCCAGCTCAGAACATGGCTATATGCAAATCAGTCTGTCCCTGGCCCAGTGCATCATGGGAACAGGGCAGACTAAACTACCAAGCCAATTCTTCACCAGAAAGGAGACAAGCTACCGGGGACCGGTTTCTGGCATTTCAGCCGTCTTCGGCCCGGCTTGCTTGAATCCTGATGGTGCAGTGAGAAAGGGACTCATGTCTGAGTATACCCTGCTACACCTATAGTGGCCAAAAACGATTCAGAAAAGGGGGTGGTGATGAACAGAGTGTCTGAATTAAGCAGACCACTCTTACCCAGTCCAAAGATAATTGCCTTGGGCGACCACGGAGCCATAAGAAACTACCGGGAATCGTCCCAATCTACTCGTAACACCATGATTAGAGAAACTGTCTGTAAGGCAATGATGCTAATAAGTCAAGTCAAGTCAAAAAATTTATATAGCGCGCTACATACCCAGAGGGTGTCAAGGCGCTTGAAGAAGGGTGGGGAATTACTTGTCGAATATCCAAGTTTTAAGTTGCTTTCTGAATGCTAGGTGGTTCTGAGTGAGACGAAGGTGAGTGGGAAGTGAGTTCCAGGTTTTAGCTGCCAGGTAGGAGAAGGATCTACCTCCCATGGTGGTTTTGTTGATGCGAGGTACGGTAGCAAGGGCTTGGTTGGAGGATCTTAGCTGGCGGGGGGGGTGTAGAAGGAGAGTCTTGTGTTGAGGCATTCGGGTCCAAGTTCGTAAAGTGCTTTGTGTGCGTGGGTTAGGAGGCGGAAAGTAATCCTCTTATTGACGGGAAGCCAGTGGAGGTTTTTCAGGTGACTGGAGATGTGTTCTTTACGCGGGATGTCTAGTATGAGTCTGGCTGATGCGTTCTGGATGCGTTGGAGTTTTTTCTGGAGTTTTGCAGTGGTATCGGCGTATAGGGTGTTTCCGTAGTCCAGGCGGCTTGTAACCAGTGCATGGGTGACCGTTTTTCTGGTTTCGGTGGGGATCCAGCGAAATGTTTTTTTGAGCATGCGAAGAATGTTGAAGCAAGATGATGAGACGGCGCTGACCTGTCTGTTCATAGAGAGTGAGGAGTCCAGGATGACGCCCAGGTTCCGTGCGTGGTCCGTCGGGATGGGTGCTTTTCCAAGGGCTTCCGGCCACCAGGAGTCATCCCAGGCGGAGGGGGCGGTACCTAAGATAAGGACTTCTGTTTTGTCTGAGTTCAGTTTCAGACGGCTGTTCTTCATCCACTCGGCTACTTCTTTCATTCCTTCATGTAGGTTGGTTTTGGCGGTGTTAGGGTCTTTGGTGAGTGAGAGGATCAGTTGAGTGTCGTCAGCGTAGGAGGTGATGTTGAGGTTGTGTTGGCGTGCGATGGCCGCGAGGGGGCTCATGTATACGTTGAAGAGGGTGGGGCTGAGTGAGGATCCTTGTGGTACGCCGCAGATGACTTCAGTGGCCTCTGACTTGAATGGTGGGAGGCGGACTCTCTGGGTTCTTCCGGTGAGGAACGAGGTGATCCATTCCAGTGCTTTTCCTTGGATTCCGATGTTTCTGAGGCCCTGTAGAAGGGTGCTATGGCAGACTGTGTCAAAGGCTGCGGAGAGGTCAAGGAGGATGAGGGCGACTGTGTCTCCATTGTCCAGTAGAGTTCGAATGTCGTCTGTTGCTGCGATGAGGGCGGTCTCCGTGCTGTGTTTGGCTCGGAAGCCGGACTGTGAGGGGTCGAGGGATTTGTTGGTTTCGAGGAAGGCGGCGAGCTGGTTGTTGACAGCTTTCTCGATGACTTTGGCTGGGAATGCAAGGAGCGAGATGGGGCGGTAGTTTTTGAGTTCGGTGGGATCAGCTGTGGGTTTTTTCAGAAGGGCGCTAAATTCGGCGTGTTTCCAGCTTTCCGGGAAGGTGGCGGAGTTGAGGGAGCAGTTGATGACATCTCGGAGGTGTGGTGCTATGATGGAGTCTGCTTTGTTGAAGATGTGGTGAGGGCATGGGTCTGTGGGGGATCCTGAGTGGATGGAGTTCATCAGGTGGATGGTGTCTTCAGTGGAGATGGGGTTCCAGTTATTAAGGATGTTCAAGGGGGGTGAAGGTCCTGCAGAATGTTGTTTTATGTTACATTTTATATAATGTTACATTTTATATAAGCTAAGATAGTGGCCAATACTGTTGATATAAAAAAAAGAGGCACGTTAAATTGTGAAATACATAATAACTTCTGATTACGATAAAACAGGCTCTGTCAGTTGAAACCCTCTTGGTAAAAAAAGTTATCCCTTTTTTTGTAATATAACACATGAGTATACACTTCGCTTACATAATATGTCCCTGGAAACTTTGATATATAAAGATGGGTTATTAAGCTACCCATGTTGGGACTTCAAGGGTAAACACTATCATATAGAGAGGACCTGGTTTTTGAATTAAGATGGAAGAAGGTTACTACACCTAAACACCCCTATCTGTTAGCATAATTTAGCGCTAGTTTTAAAGTCTACATTAAAAAAATAAATGTCTAGTTGCATGGCCACAAACGTGCAGAGCAACAACCATGTTTGGAATAGAGATAGGTAAATGTTACTATATTTGTCCAACTTACTAACATGATTTACCGAT
Source organism: Lissotriton vulgaris (assembly GCF_964263255.1). Lineage (NCBI taxonomy): Eukaryota > Metazoa > Chordata > Amphibia > Caudata > Salamandridae > Lissotriton > Lissotriton vulgaris. Next base: position 1,960,672,386 of record NC_141693.1, read on the forward strand.
ACTTCAAAATTCTGAATTGAGGAAAACAAGGGTTGATGTGTGTGATAACAAACTCCTAGAGAGACATTCACACTAATGAGCCTTGCTATTATATTGACAGACCCTTAATTTATGAAAAGAAGTGGTCAAGACACAGGGAGGTCTCAGAAAAAGTTTCATAATATGCGCAATTTTTAAAAGACAAGCACAATAAATACTGGAGACGCCCCAGCAATTTTCTAGTAAGACAAATACAATTTCTTGATTTTCACTTAGTTGCCGATGATTCATTAGTTATTTCAGGTGTTAGTATTAATACTAGTTTTTTATCGCTGTCTATTTAGCTGTGATGTGCAATATCGAAGCTAATTAAGGGGCCTATTAGGATGGCGGACGGACCTGCGTCCGTCTGCTACCCCAGAGGAGGAGGGACCGTCCACAGGGGCGGCGGCGGTCCCTCCGTGCAAATTAGGGTGTGACCGCCACCCTGGCGGTCACATCCTGTATGTTTAACATTGCGGCGGGTGCTGCTTGAAGCAGCACCCGCCGCAATGTTAAAAATGCAAGCAGTGCATTTGCATGCACAAAGCGGCAGGCACCGCGCTGTGCCTGCCGCTTTGTGCATGCAAATGCAGGGGGGTACCATAGGTACCTCCCATGTGCAACCCCACCCCCCCCCCCTTTACCCTGGGGGACCGCAACGGGCCCCAAAAGAAAAGACCGTATGCCTTTCCATGGCGGCATTTCCGTTATGGAAAGGCATAGGACCGCTGACATCCTAATATGGCTGGCGGTATCTGATAGACACCGCCAGCTATGTTAGAGCTTTTCCGCCGCGGTTGGAAGGCGACCGCGGCGGAAAAGCGGTGGACGGAAAAAAGATCCCCCAACCATCCTAATCTGGCGGGGGTCTTTTTTCAGTCCGCAGCGGTTGATCCGCATCCTCCGCGCCGGCGGTGGCTTCCGCCGGCCCAGAGATTGCGGATTAACCGCAATCATAATCGGCCCCTAAATACGGTGGCCATCCCACGTACAGCATTTAATGTGACTTTGACCTTTACCCAACAGGTATGTGGAATTATGGACGAAAAATGAGTTGTACCTATTAAAATATATATATATACCTGTGCACACTGATACAAGCAGTGGCTTTCTTAAGTCTTTGATAGGGTGTTTTATTCTGCAACACCCGGAACCGGCAACAGTGCAAATCATAAAGCAGAATTGTTGCCTTTTAAACTATATATTGATTACTAGTCTCCATGCAAAGACTAGAGGTATGTTTCTTTGGGGATTAGTTCCAGGAATGTATGCTAACTTGGTATATCTGAAACAAATAGGAATGCCGTAGAACTATTCGAACCTTGATCGTTCATAATGCATAATGATTGGCGAATTAAACTATTTTTTATAAAAATGTTGTGTCGTATGTACTGCAAAATAATTTTTTATGTACTGTAAGAAAATCTTTTTGAAAACTAGAAGATGTGGAAGGTGTTCTCCTGTTCAAGGAATAGACAAACTTGGTTTTAAATGTAAATAATTTTGTATTAGAAATTATATTTATTTGTACGTCGATACACTGTAGAGCCTTTAAATAATTCAAATATTTCCTTTGTATAGAAAACCGTCCTGAAGAAGGTGTTATATCGATAAAATCACTGAAACGCTGCGTCGACTGTCTGGTTTTTCTGTGTATTAAATGTATTTTGTTTTTAATTTGTGGAGGCTAATCTCTCCTTTTTATATAGAATAAAAACTGATGTTTTTTAAGTAATTTTTGTTTCCTTTTGAATTATTTAAACTGTGTGGGCTCTACAGACGTACTTGCATTTGTATTGCTTTTTTCTTTAACCTAGAGGCATTTTATGCTGCAAAATTATATAAGTGCTAATAGTGACATTGTGTGTCTAGTGGAGGGACTGTTGTTGTTTTGTAATATCTCACCCTGTCCCAAGTGGATCTCAAGGGTATTTCCTTTTGTTTTTGCGATTGAATCAAGACTGTTACAGACCTGATCATGCACTTTGTGCTAAACAAACAATTTTTTAGGGAAGAATCTGCAACATGACATTGTATAACAAGTGTAATCCAATCCTTATTTGGAGGCAATAGATGCTGAAACATTTACTGCTATTAAAAATTTGCTCTGCTGAAGCACCCTTTAGGTCCTAAAGGGCACAGCTTTTTGAAACACGTACTGAGAGAGGAAGATTGTGAAAGAATTAGAGAAGGGACAATAGTGGATGAGTATGCCACCTTAATAAAAACTTTAAAATAAAAGTTTTTACCCTATGATAAATTAGGTATTGAAGAGATATGAGGTTTTTCAAACAGCATAAATGCTGGATGAACCTGGAGAAGGTTATATGGCTGCACTCGGGTCGTTCGCAGCCCCCTGTGAGTAAAAGTCCTAGACAAGAGATAATTGGGGATCAGTCAGTGGAAAAGACCAATACTAAGAAAATCCAAGAACAGTTGCTATGAACAGATGATCCTCATTAAAAGAAGCTATGGCCATAGAAGGCAGGAGAATATAGTCCTTTATATGAAGGGAATGCCTCTAGCTTATAGAAGTAGTAATCAGTCTGAAGTGGCAAGTGTGAGTGGGTCCAAAGTCACAAAGAGATGGAGAAAGACACTTTTCATGGAAGGGGGAAGGAGAAAACATATACTGGTTGTTACACTGTTGGTAGCAAGATGAATTTAAGAAAAACAAGATATTGACCAGGTTTAGGGTAACATGTTTCAGATGTATTAAAAAAGGGTATGTTGTCTAGGGTGTAGAGCTTCTGGTAATGGCAAAAAGAGTATAAGTGTGTTTTCTGGAAAAGATAACGGGGAACCTAGTACACAGGAGCATGATAAGAAGTCTATATGATACATATTGACAATTGTAGACAGAAAGGGTAAAGCCCGTATTGTAATGGAATTGTGGGAGTAGTGGAAATGCGTAAGTTGACTGATTCATGGTCACCTTACACATTAATATGGGTGGATTAATTTAAGTAATTTCCAAGGGTGACATTGAGCAAGTAAAAGGTGAAAATGCTTGGGTATGGAAAAAAAATGATAAAGGTTCTAAGAGAATTTAAGGAACACTAGATGTTTAAGAGAATGATGCTGCTATTTATGTTGCAAAGGATGGTTCTTGTTTGCTTGGTTGGGATGAACAAAAGAAGAATATAACTTCAGAACAGAATCATCTGGAGCAGTGTTTTCAGAAAATCTTGGCAAGTTGATGGCAGTTGCAACTGGTGAAGTTTGAAAACTGATGGGGCGTAACATTTAACCATGGTTTGTCTGAGCAAGTGTATGCAGTGAACAAGCATAACTATTCCAAGGGTGCTTAGCTGGTGGGGGATTTCACTCCCTGAGAATTTGTTTAAAAAATGGCGGGACATGGGGGGGCGTGGCTAGCAGCCGAAGATGGCGGCAGCATAGAAGGCGAGCTCCGCGGTTGAAGCGGCCTCCTCGACGATCCGACCACTAATCCGGCACACAAACAACTCCTGTGGGACAGGATCGACGCCCAGGACCGGGCAGCACTAATCGAAACAATCGGAACGAAAATCCGACATCGGGAAGTACAGTTCCGAGAGACGCCTGTGCGGGCAGCAGAAAAGGCCTACAGCCGGGCCGCAGATTGAAGCAGCGAGCCGACAGGAAGTGCCACAATCAGGGCGAGACAACACCGGAAGCGCCCGCTCGTGGACGAGCTAGTGACGCAGGACGCAACAGTGCCATCGCCGAATCTGAGGGGCTGGAGACCGGAAGACCAAACATCCGGATCGGTACCTCCGTGGTGGTCCAGAGGCTCCTAACGAACATACGAAAGCAAAAAGATCCCTGCGACCTCCGGGCCGAGGCCGCCATCTTGGACACGAAGCACCGGGAAACCCGGGGTGCGGCATAGCGAAAAGACCGCACGGACCTCCCCGAGAGCCGACAGTCTTGGTGGATAACGGAACTTATCCTATAGACCACGGGCTGCCCAGTGAAACAGAGTGCAAAACCCATCACATGGTGGCGCAACCAGAGGCGAGCGGGAGCATATCCGGAATCATCTACCACGCAGGCCCCAGCTCACGGACCCGACCTCTCGGGGCCCCATGCCCCTCGTGCGATGATAAGCTCCGGGACAATCGATCCATAAAGGCGTTGCACAACGGCTAAGACCTAAGTAGAGAGATCAGTGGCCCTTGAGACCGATCACCCGCCGCAAGGATTTCTTCTCAACGGTCGCAACATCATTGAGAACTGATTCCATAACATACAACCTCTGCGGACCGCGGCGGAAGGGTCCGCCAGGATGGCAGGAAAAGGGCCGAAAAGCGGAAGGGCGCAAGCTCCACTTGAGAGATATGCCTACGATAAGTCTACCTCCTCCCCGCCAGACGCGAAACAACAGGCGGGTAAAACGGCGGACACGGCGGGGGGCAAGAAAGCAACCTTGGACGACGTGATGCGGGCCCTCACCCAAGTACAGGCAACAGTGGGGTCGATCTCAGCAGAAATAACTCTCATACGTGCGGACTTCCATAAAATGACTGAAAAAGTGAATGCAATGGAAGTAGTGATCAAATCGTTGGTGGAAGATGTGAGAAGTTGGCCCGATATGCAACGTTCGCTATTCTAGCGACCGCTATGTATCGTTCCAACGACCCTTATGGTGTTTGGTTGTAAGTCAACCTATAGACCAGCTATCCTAGTAGCGTGGATACGAGCAGTCTAAGGCTAAAGACTCGAGAGGGCGTGTTAAGCCAGCTGTTTACCACACATGTACCCCTTGAACACCCAGTGAAAGGACACCACACAAGTGTTATGAAAATAAACAGTATATTTATTAAGAATCACAACAGCCCTGTACTCTTTATGAGGACAGGGTACTTAGCACAAACCAAATCTCTTTAGCAAATACTTTAAGTGCACAGTTAAAACAAGTGTCCGAGGACACGGAAAGGTTAAGGCAAGTCGGAAGCGAGGGACTCGGGACCCTAGAGTAAGGAGGCTATGCAGGCACTGAAATGCCAAGTTACCTAGCCACGAGGGCTGCGGCTGCACAAGTCTTACAGGCGTCGGGGTCTTCGCTGACGAGCCAGGAGCCGGAAGAAAAGGAGTTGCTGGCCGGCGACCAGTGCTGAATAGTTCGTAGAGATCCAAGCCTGGATCGGAGATTGATAAAACCTGAAAGCAGAGGGGACCAAGTTCGTACTACTAGCCAGTAGTCAGAGGGTACCAGGAAGGCACCGGTTGGCCGTCACCTCGACCAGGTGAGTGGGCGACGCTAGGCTCTGCAGTCTCACGGACCAGGAGGCGTTGTCGGCGACCACGGTGGAGGTGCGAGCTGTCCCACGACGGATGTCGCTGTCGGCGTCTTGAGTGGACCAGGGGGGTCCGGGGTGCTTCTCGCAAAGATGGAAGCAAGGGCCAGTCTGGAGCAACCAGACCAGCAGTGATGATTCTCGGATGTCGTCACAGAAGGACACAAGCCAGCGGCTAGTGACCAGACAACGTGCTGAGCAGCGAGCAGAAGGGCCCCACGCAGATCGTGGAGATGCTGGGAGACTGCACTTTGGTGCTGGAGCGGCTCAGGGTCGGGGCTTCTCGGACCCCAGAGCACTCACCAGAGAGTTACCTCGATGGTCGTGCTGGTTTTTAAGAGCGTGCAGGTTCTGATGATGGCCGGTCCCTCGAGGTCTCGTCGCACCCACAGATCACAGCTGAGCTGATGACGTGGGTAGAGGTCAGAGGTGCCAGGGAAGCCGGTTCTCGTCGAGCTGGGCCGTCGGATTCCTTGAGGAAGGACTTACAGCAAACCGCAGAGTTCTTAGATGGTGCCCGCTGATGCAGGGTGACTACTCCTTAGCCACAAGGGAGAAATCTTGAGAAGAGTCTTGAATTCCTTTCGTAGAAAGTATTCTTGATTCAAAGATGATCTAATTTGGAAGGGTCCCCGCTCCGGCCTTTATCCTAAAGAAAGGGGCGGGTACATGACTAGGTCCTGCCCTAAGGGTGGGACCAGGAAGGGGGGTAGTTACACCCCTCTCCCCTGCCGGACTTTTCCCAGGCCAGGGCTGTCGCCCCTGGAACTGGTTCTAACCGGCAGATGCGTAGTGAGCACCGGGGTGCCACTCCGCAGTCACCTTCTCGCAAAAGCCCTACCTACCCAGAATACACAAACCCTGTCTGGGACGGTGCGAACACCGCCCTCGACAGGAAACCCTTTGTCCAAGTGCTCCTCGCTGGAAGGACTCCCAGCAGCAGGAGGTCAGACTCGTGTCTGTGGTGGCAGCATCCATTTTGTGGAGCTGAGGCTTTCGTTAACTTTAACCGGGGTTCACAGTTACGTACATGTCGTGTCCCTCTAGAAGGGCGGAATGCTAACCTCGTCGCCAGAGTTGGGGAGAGGGCAGCATCCCGATTCGTATGACACCTTACTCGACATGTCTTGATAACGCGACACCGAAGTTACCGATGTGGCACGCGTTATCATGGAACAGCCATTGGGTCTTTTCTCCGCAAGGTGCAACCGGCTCGGCTCGGGCCAGAACACAGTTCACACGAGCCCATGCACTCTGCCTTCAGGATTGTCAAGGCCTGCCATAGGAGTGACTGATAGGAACCCGGGTGTCCATTGGATGGTTAGATATAGAGCTACTATACCTAAAGCAAAGGGTGATTACACGACTTTGCCCCAGCTGTCATGCAGCCAGTTGTGTCAAATTTAGGAGGCCAGCCAGGGGTGGCATAATACATGCTGCAGCCCCTGGCGGCCCTGGGTACACCTATGCCCTGAGTTACAGGGTCTGATAAGGTGGCCCAGTACCGATTGGTAAATGCACCTAGGGTACATGTCGTAATTTAGAAAGAGAACAGCCAGGCTGTGGGTCTGATTGGCAGGCCCACAGCCAGAGAAAGTCGTAAACCAGTGAAACAAAAGCAAAAAATCTGGGTGATCATAGGATTGCAGACCCTACTCTCCTACATGACCCCCCCCCAAACGTCGGAACAACTAGCTAACCTTGACCAGGTAAGTCTTCTTGTTCTAAGTGGAAATATCTGGAGAGCCCATCGGCATTGCCATGATCAGTACCAGGTCTATGTTCCACTGTGAAGTCCATCCCCTGTAGGGAAATGGACCACCTAAGCAGTTTGGGGTTTTCACCCTTCATCTGATTTAGCCACAAGAGGGGCTTATGGTCGGTCTGAATCTTGAAGTGAGTGCCAAACAAGTATGGCCTCAGCTTCTTCAGGGCCCAAACCACAGCAAAGGCCTCCCTCTCGATAGCTGACCAATTCTTCTCTCTAGGGGTCAGCCTTCTGCTTATGAAAGCAATGGGCTGGTCTTGACCATCAAAATTCAGTTGAGAAAGAACAGCTCCCACACCCAACTCAGAAGCATCTGTTTGGACAATGAATGGTTTGGAGTAGTCCGGACTCTTGAGGATAGGCGCCGTGCACATGGCCTGCTTTAGGTCATCGAATGCTTTTTGACAGCTCGCTGTCCACTGAACCTTTTTTGGCATTTTCTTACTTGTCAGTTCATTTAATGGTGTCACGATGGAACCATAGTTCCTGACAAACTTCCTATAGTAACCAGTCAGGCCCAAGAAAGCTCGAACCTGAGTCTGGGTGGTTGGAGGAGCCCAGTCCCTGATTGACTGTATCTTGCTCTCCAGTGGCTGAACCTGACCTCCACCTACAAGGTGGCCCAGGTATACAACCTGTGTCTGCCCTATCTGGCACTTGGTGGCCTTGATAGTGAGGCCTGCTGCTTGCAGCGCCTCCAATGTCTTCCGCAGGTGGACCAGGTGATCCTCCCAGGTGGAGCTAAAGACAGCAATATCGTCAAGATACGCCGCACAGAAGTCATCCAGCCCAGTAAGGACGTGATTCACCAACCGTTGGAAGGTGGCAGGTGCATTCTTCAGACCAAAGGGCATCACCACAAACTGATAATGCCCACCAGGGGTTGAAAATGCTGTTTTAGGCTTGGCGTCCTCAGCTAACCTGATTTGCCAATACCCAGCTGTCAGGTCAAACGTACTTAAGTAGTTGGCCGAAGCCAGCCTATCAATAAGCTCGTCTGCCCTTGGTATTGGGTGGGCGTCAGTCTTAGTGACTGCATTGAGACCCCTGTAGTCTACGCAGAACCTCATCTCTCTCTTACCACCCTGGGTGTGAGGTTTCGGCACTAGAACGACGGGACTAGCCCAAGGGCTATCCGAGGGTTCAATGACTCCCAGCTCCAACATTTTCTGCACTTCACTTTTGATGCAGTCTCTAACGTGATCAGGCTGCCTGTAGATCTTACTCTTTACGGGCAAGCTGTCACCAGTGTCGACCTCATGGGTGCACCAATCGGTCTGACTGGGTGTCAGAGAAAACAGATGTCGGAACGACTGAAGAACCTGTTTACAGTCGCTCTGTTGATGTTCGGAGAGGCTGCCACAAAAGACAACACCATCTACCGAGCCATCGTCAGGATTCTGAGTGAGCAGGTCGGGGAGAGGGTCACTCTCCTCTTCCTGTCCCTCATCTAGGGCCATGAGCAAACTCATGTCCCTCCTGTCGACATATGCTTTTAGCCTGTTGACATGAAGCACCCTGTGGGGGCTCCGGGGAGTTCCCAGGTCGACCAGGTAGGTGACCTCTCCCTTCTTCTCCAGGATGGTGTGGGGCCCGGACCATTTGTCCTTGAGTGCTGCTGGGGCCACTGGCTCCAACACCCACACCTTCTGTCCGGGCTGGTAAACAGTCAAGACAGCCTTTTGGTCATGCCAAGCTTTTTGGAGTTCTTGGCTGGCCTTAAGGTTTTCAGATGCCTTCTCCATGTATTCAGCCATCCGCGAGCGGAGGCCAAGCACATAGTCCACTATGTTGGTTGCCGGCTTTTTGAGAGGTCTCTCCCATCCTTCCTTCACCAAACACAGGGGTCCTCTTACAGGATGCCCGTACAAAAGTTCAAAAGGGCTGTAGCCAACCCCCTTCTGTGGGACTTCTCTGTAGGCGAACAAGAGGCAGGGGATCAGGACGTCCCATCTACGCCGAAGCTTTTCCGGTAGTCCATGAATCATCCCTTTTAGGGTCCTGTTGAATCTCTCAACAAGCCCATTGCATTGTGGATGATAGGGTGTAGTGAACTTGTAGTTGACACCACATTCCTTCCACATAGCAGTTAAGTAGCTCGACATAAAGTTTGCACCTCTGTCGGAGACGACCTCCTTAGGGAAGCCCACTCTGGAGAATACTCCAACTAGGGCTCTTGCCACAACAGGAGCTGTAGTGGTCCTAAGGGGAATAGCTTCAGGGTACCTGGTGGCATGATCCACTACCACCAGTATAAACTTGTGCCCTGATGCTGTTGGTGGTTCCATGGGACCGACGATGTCGATCCCCACCCGTTCAAAGGGCACCCCCACCACAGGCATTGGTATAAGGGGGGCCTTTGTCGTGCCACCTGACTTACCACTGGCTTGGCAAGTGACACAGGAGCGGCAAAACTCCTTGGTATCTTCATTCATGTGAGGCCAGTGAAAGTGCGAGACAAGCCTGTCCCACGTTTTCGTCTGGCCTAAGTGACCTGCTAAGGGAATCTCGTGGGCCAAGGTAAGTAGGTAACCACGCTGAGACAAGGGGACGACCAGCCTCCTGGTCATGCCAGGCTTGGGGTCTCTTGACTCAGTGTACAGGAGTCCATCTTCCCAGTATACCTTGTGGGTACCTGTGGCGTTCCCAGCAGCCTCAGCAGCAGCCTGCTGTCTGAGGGGTTCAAGAGAAGGGCAGTCTAACTGGTCCTTCCCCAGGTCTTCCCTTGAGGGTCCCCCTGAGCCCAAAAATTCAACTTGATCAAGTTCGAACTCCCGAGGCTCAGTTTCCCTCAATTCCTGTAGGTCAGCCTCCTCTGAGACTTGATCCTCGACCTGGGGCAAGGGGGAAGGCGCAGCCTTAACCCTACTGCTCTTTTTCTTGGGAGGTGTCTGGTCCGTTGTTCCAGGATCCAGCACCTGTTCAGTGGGGCATTTCCTGACCTGTGACCTAGTCACAGCGAACACATGTGCTGGCAAACCTAACATTTCCATGTGAGTCCGGTGCTCCACTTCTGACCATTGTGACGACTCCAAATCATTGCCCAACAAACAATCCACTGGGAGGTCTGGACTAACTACAACCTTCTTTTGGCCAGTTACCCCTCCCCAGGAGAAAGCTACAATTGCCATACTGTGATTGGTAGTGACATTGCTTGCATTGGTCACCAGGAATTCTGTACCTGGCATGATCTGTCCAGGGTCCACAAAGTTAGGCGTCACCATGGTGACGCTGGCACAAGTGTCCCTATAGGCCTGAGCCATCTTTCCATTTATGAAAGGCGTCTGTCGGTATTTGCCCAGCGTATTGGGACTTATGTCAGGGGACACGTCCGCGTCCCCCGTACTGACAAGAAGAGCCTGAGTGAGTGTGCCAACTAAGTTGTCACGCCCCTCAGAACCCAGGGTTAACCCTACTAAACCCTTGGGAGGCGCACTACCACTGCTGACTGTACTAGGGGGCACAGGTGCCTTAGGGGCTGCAGTGGCAGGAGTCTGCCCTCCTCCTTTCTTGGTGCACTCACTAAACCAGTGAGATTTACTTTTACAGTACTGGCACCATCTTTTGGATTGGCCTTCTTTCTTCTTTTGGGGAGCCTGACCCCCACCCTCTTTGGGCTGTTGGGGACCTGTCGAAGACTTCTGGTCATTTTGTTCCCCTTTAGAATCTTTACCCTTCTGGTCTGCTTTCTTCTGACCACCTTGATTCTGGCCCTGGTTCTGTTTAACTCTCGTACGAACCCATTTGTCTGCCTTCTGTCCCAATTCTTGGGGAGAGGTCAGATCCGAGTCGACAAGATGCTGATGCAACAACTGGTTCTGACAATTGTTTAAAATTTGTTCTCTCATCATCAAATTATACAATCCTTTGTAATCAGTAACCTTACTGCCCAGCAACCAGCCCTCAAAAGCCTTAGTGGCACAATCGACAAAATCAGACCAGTCTTGAGCCTGCGTTTTCTGGGTATCCCTGAACAGCACCCTGTACTGCTCAGTGGTTAGGCCGAACCCTTCAACGAGTGTATTCTTCAAGACTTGGTAATTATTAGCGTCCTCTACCCTTGTGGTGAGGAGCTTGTCTCTTCCTTTTCCTTCAAAGGAGAGCCACAAGATAGCTGCCCACTGACTCTGGGGAACGCCTTGCACAGTGCAGGCCCTCTCCAAAGCAGTAATCCATTTGTGGATGTCGTCCCCTTGCTTAAAGGGGGGCACTATCTTCCCAAGGTGTTTCGTATCGAAACTCTTTTCCCTATTACTAGGTACATTGCTGCCACCAGTGGGGATTGCCCCACTTAACTGTTGCTCTCTAGCGAAAGCAAGCTTTTCCTTGGCCAGGGCAAGTTCTTCCCTTTCGATCCTTAGATTAGCTGCCCTTTCTTTCGCTTCATACACTCTCCTCTGAGGGGACGTCATCCCTCTTTGAGAAGAGTTGTGAGAGCCGTTGGTATGAAGGGATCTGCCAGAGTCTCTTGACAGAGATCGGGCTCGTCCATTCCCCAGGTTAAGCGGAACCGACAGCAGCGCCGGGGTTTCCCCAGTACCACTATCGTGCCTGCTTAAGTTGGACCGTGTTAGTCTGACGACTTCTACCTGTCCCTTATCTGCCTCGTCCCCAGAGAGATCCTCATCCTCATCCTCCTCCACATCCTCGTTCTCGGTTGCGAGGTGAATGAGGTCAGGATCGTCCCGGGTTCCCTCGAGGGGAGGCATGTCTCCTTCTGGATTAGAAGAGCTACGAAGTTTCTCAGCTCTCCTGGCATCATAAGTCTCCAAGAGACCAATCAGAAAGGACGTTGTGGGGTTAGACCCCTGCTGAATCTTCCGGGAGTGACACAATCGTCTTAACTCCTTGAAGCTCAGCACAGTATATCCTGAAGGGATGACCTGTGGAGGGTCAACTGACACAAGGGGAGACTCAGAGTTTCCTCCTTGGCCCGACATACTGTTTCTAGTGTGGTGTAAGTGATGCACCTACCTACACTATGTGTTTTCCTACTGATCCCTTGCTAAGAGTTGTAGCCAAGGTGTGCTAAGCCTTGAGGAGCTACAACAGCTGGTTCAGTAGAACTCAGAGTATTCTAAGCTTTAGTTATATGTACTAACAGTACTTGCGCGATCTTTCAACAAGATATTCTTAGGATACGTGTGGTAAAACAACAGCAAGCTCAAATCCCAACCGCTGCTCACCAATGTGAGAAGTTGGCCCGATATGCAACGTTCGCTATTCTAGCGACCGCTATGTATCGTTCCAACGACCCTTATGGTGTTTGGTTGTAAGTCAACCTATAGACCAGCTATCCTAGTAGCGTGGATACGAGCAGTCTAAGGCTAAAGACTCGAGAGGGCGTGTTAAGCCAGCTGTTTACCACACATGTACCCCTTGAACACCCAGTGAAAGGACACCACACAAGTGTTATGAAAATAAACAGTATATTTATTAAGAATCACAACAGCCCTGTACTCTTTATGAGGACAGGGTACTTAGCACAAACCAAATCTCTTTAGCAAATACTTTAAGTGCACAGTTAAAACAAGTGTCCGAGGACACGGAAAGGTTAAGGCAAGTCGGAAGCGAGGGACTCGGGACCCTAGAGTAAGGAGGCTATGCAGGCACTGAAATGCCAAGTTACCTAGCCACGAGGGCTGCGGCTGCACAAGTCTTACAGGCGTCGGGGTCTTCGCTGACGAGCCAGGAGCCGGAAGAAAAGGAGTTGCTGGCCGGCGACCAGTGCTGAATAGTTCGTAGAGATCCAAGCCTGGATCGGAGATTGATAAAACCTGAAAGCAGAGGGGACCAAGTTCGTACTACTAGCCAGTAGTCAGAGGGTACCAGGAAGGCACCGGTTGGCCGTCACCTCGACCAGGTGAGTGGGCGACGCTAGGCTCTGCAGTCTCACGGACCAGGAGGCGTTGTCGGCGACCACGGTGGAGGTGCGAGCTGTCCCACGACGGATGTCGCTGTCGGCGTCTTGAGTGGACCAGGGGGGTCCGGGGTGCTTCTCGCAAAGATGGAAGCAAGGGCCAGTCTGGAGCAACCAGACCAGCAGTGATGATTCTCGGATGTCGTCACAGAAGGACACAAGCCAGCGGCTAGTGACCAGACAACGTGCTGAGCAGCGAGCAGAAGGGCCCCACGCAGATCGTGGAGATGCTGGGAGACTGCACTTCGGTGCTGGAGCGGCTCAGGGTCGGGGCTTCTCGGACCCCAGAGCACTCACCAGAGAGTTACCTCGATGGTCGTGCTGGTTTTTAAGAGCGTGCAGGTTCTGATGATGGCCGGTCCCTCGAGGTCTCGTCGCACCCACAGATCACAGCTGAGCTGATGACGTGGGTAGAGGTCAGAGGTGCCAGGGAAGCCGGTTCTCGTCGAGCTGGGCCGTCGGATTCCTTGAGGAAGGACTTACAGCAAACCGCAGAGTTCTTAGATGGTGCCCGCTGATGCAGGGTGACTACTCCTTAGCCACAAGGGAGAAATCTTGAGAAGAGTCTTGAAGTCCTTTCGTAGAAAGTATTCTTGATTCAAAGATGATCTAATTTGGAAGGGTCCCCGCTCCGGCCTTTATCCTAAAGAAAGGGGCGGGTACATGACTAGGTCCTGCCCTAAGGGTGGGACCAGGAAGGGGGGTAGTTACACCCCTCTCCCCTGCCGGACTTTCCCCAGGCCAGGGCTGTCGCCCCTGGAACTGGTTCTAACCGGCAGATGCGTAGTGAGCACCGGGGTGCCACTCCGCAGTCACCTTCTCGCAAAAGCCCTACCTACCCAGAATACACAAACCCTGTCTGGGACGGTGCGAACACCGCCCTCGACAGGAAACCCTTTGTCCAAGTGCTCCTCGCTGGAAGGACTCCCAGCAGCAGGAGGTCAGACTCGTGTCTGTGGTGGCAGCATCCATTTTGTGGAGCTGAGGCTTTCGTTAACTTTAACCGGGGTTCACAGTTACGTACATGTCGTGTCCCTCTAGAAGGGCGGAATGCTAACCTCGTCGCCAGAGTTGGGGAGAGGGCAGCATCCCGATTCGTATGACACCTTACTCGACATGTCTTGATAACGCGACACCGAAGTTACCGATGTGGCACGCGTTATCATGGAACAGCCATTGGGTCTTTTCTCCGCAAGCTGCAACCGGCTCGGCTCGGGCCAGAACACAGTTCACACGAGCCCATGCACTCTGCCTTCAGGATTGTCAAGGCCTGCCATAGGAGTGACTGATAGGAACCCGGGTGTCCATTGGATGGTTAGATATAGAGCTACTATACCTAAAGCAAAGGGTGATTACACGACTTTGCCCCAGCTGTCATGCAGCCAGTTGTGTCAAATTTAGGAGGCCAGCCAGGGGTGGCATAATACATGCTGCAGCCCCTGGCGGCCCTGGGTACACCTATGCCCTGAGTTACAGGGTCTGATAAGGTGGCCCAGTACCGATTGGTAAATGCACCTAGGGTACATGTCGTAATTTAGAAAGAGAACAGCCAGGCTGTGGGTCTGATTGGCAGGCCCACAGCCAGAGAAAGTCGTAAACCAGTGAAACAAAAGCAAAAAATCTGGGTGATCATAGGATTGCAGACCCTACTCTCCTACAGAAGATGTCTCCGAATTGCAAATAAGTATGGAGAGGATCACGAAAGAAAACAAAGCGCTGCGGAACAAGCTGGATGACCAGGAAGGGCGCTCGAGGCGGAACAACATCCGTATCATAGAGGTTCCGGAATCGGAAGACACAAGGGCGATGGACCTATATGTCGAAGATCACAGTATAAAACGACTAAACCCAGCCCTGGTCCTACTCCAAGAAACACACTTAACGGGCACAGCAACCAAAGCACTTGACAGGAAGGGCTACAGCATGATTGTACACTCAGAATTCACTAAGGGGTCCCGTGGCACAGGGATTCTGATGCACCGCTCATCGAGATTCATACTCCAGTCCACGAAATCAGACACACAGGGTCGTTTTGCGGCGGCGCATGGGCAGTGGGAGGGACGACCGCTCACTGTGGTCTCGATCTATATCCCGCCGGCACTACATGCTGTCGCGCTACCAGAATTGGGAAAATTCCTGCTAGACCTCCCAGAGGGTGATCTCATTGTGGGTGGGGACTTCAATGCAGTAGCACATAACACACACGACAGATTCCCGGTGAGAACCCAGTCTCCCGGGACCTCCCGACTACATGAGTTTATGGAGGCGCAAGGCTTGGTGGACCTCTGGCGGCGATTCCACCCAGACGAGCAACAGTACACATTTCATTCAGCGGTCCATGAAAGTTTGTCTCGGATCGACTATTTCCTAACACTGGGACACGGCACCCTCACTATAGAAGACGTACAAATCAAACCACGGGGTGTTTCGGATCACTCTCCCTTGACACTGAGTCTCTCCAACCCTGGACATACCCGGACACGCATCTACCCGATCTACCCGTGATACCTTAAAGTACCATTAGTAGCGAAAGCATTAAAGATGGCAACAAGGACATACTTCGCTGAGAACGTAGGGTCCGTTAAATCCCCCATTGTCCTGTGGGAAGCGTACAAAACGGTTCTCCGGGGACAGGCTATTTCCACTATCACGAGACACAAACAAACGCAAAAACTAGAGCTCCTAGACCTAGAAGACAGGCTTGCCAAGGCCAATAGAGAACATGAGACCGAACCGACGGGGGACACGCTACACAGACTTCGTCTGTGTCAGCAACGTCATACCGATCACGTACGCCGCAAGGTAACAGACAATATAGCGACAACAGCCCACAGAATCTACGATGTAGGTGACAAAGCTGGCAGACTTATTGCCTGGTTAGAGAAAAAACGGGAGGGGCAAAGGGCTATCCTATACTTGAGAGATCCTGCAGGGGTATTACAAACTCACCCCTCATTGATAGTAGAACTTCTGGCAGATCACTTTCTAACAGTATATTCCCCTGAATTCGAAGTTACTCGAGAGATGGCGGAGGCGTCTCTAGTAGGAATACCCACCCGCACCTTGTCGCAGGACAACAGAGACGAGTTGGAAATGGACCTGACTGCCGAAGAGCTACAGACAGCCATCAATGCACTACACTCGGGGAAAGCGTTAGGTCCCAATGGGATACCGATTGAATGGTATAAGACCAAGTCGGAAACGCTTACGACCCCCCTACTAGACAACGCTGAGACGCCTGCGAGCATTTGTTCGCGCTTAAGAAATGTTAAAAATAAATAAATAAATAAATAAATAAATAAATAAATAAATAAATATGTTTAAGGCCAGCCTAGAACAGGGACAGTTGCCACCCGACCAACGCGCAGCGACTATAATAGCAATACCAAAACCCGGCAAGCCACCTGAGGACTGATATCGGGTCATACCGCCCAATATCTCTACTTAATGCTGAGAGTAAGATCTTAGCGAAAGTTCTAGCCAACAGACTGTTACCTCATTTGGCGCATCTAATACATCCTGATCAATCCGGATTCATGCCGCACAGGAGTACGGCGATGAATCTTAGACGCCTACATGGCGTGATGGCACGGGCTCCATTACTGTCAGAACCAGCAGCTGTCCTGTCACTTGACGCCAAAATGGCGTTTGACCTGGTGGAATGGCGATACCTCTTTGCGGTTCTGGAGCATATGGGAATCGGCCCAAAATTTGTAGCATGGATCAGACTTTTATATAAAAACCCAGTAGCCAAGGTGACAGCAAATGGCCACATCTCGAGAGAAATACCACTAGCGAGGGGAACGAGACAGGGGTGCCCACTCTCGCCGCTCCTGTTCGCTTTGGTTCTGGAGCCCTTAGCCACCATCATCAGGTCTTCGCAGTTACTGAAGGGCATACGGTGGGGAGGCGACTGGGAAGACAGGGTGTCATTATATGCCGATGACATGTTGATCTATCTGACGGACTTAGCAACGGGTATTCCGGTGCTGCTGGCCTTGTGTGAGAGGCACGGCACAGCCTCCGGGTACAAAATAAATTGAACAAAATCGGTGCTCTATATGCTTCACGGCACGCCACCGATTTTAAGTGCGGACTGCCCATTACTATTAGAATCCACCTCCTTTAAGTATCTAGGGATCCAAATTACACAAGAGCAGGCGACCTTTCAGGACTTAAATCTTAGGCCGCTGCTTGACAGACTTAAATCAGATGTGCGTCACTGGAAGACCCTCCCATTAACACTGTTGGGCAGAGCCTCACTTTTCAAAATGATGGCGCTACCCCGTTTTCTATATGTCCTGGAAAATACGCCAATGTTGGTCCCATCATCGGTCTTCCGACAACTGTCGACTCAACTGCCCAGCCTATTGTGGGGACACAGACCAGCCAGGGTGGCACATATGAAATTGATTCGAGACTGGTATAGCGGGGGGATAGCGCTCCCAAACTTGGAACTGTATTACTGGGCAGCTCACCTCAAACTGATTAACCAGTGGATACACAGGCCACAGGACGATCCGGCATATATGGCGGATAGGAGGCAGCTAGGGACAAACACGCTTCTGGCCCCACTCTACAATAAAGGATTGATGACAAAACTCAGCGGCCCAACTAAACATACTGTGACACTATGGCACAAGGCCCAAACCCGACTGAAATGGGAGGGAGTAGTTACACGACTCACACCCCTATGGGACTCCAGAATTTTTGGGAATCTAAGACACAGTAAAGGCTTCGAACAATGGGACAATATCGGGATATCCACGGTGGGTGATATGTGGACGAAGGATGGGGTGGTTCCATTTGAGACCCTGAGGGAACAGTATGAATTGGGCATTACTGAAACATACCGATACATACAGATTCGTCACGCACTACTGTCAGCAATAGAACCAGGCGCTAATGTCCCAGAATCAGCCCCATTGGAGGCCCGTCTACTTACAGACTACATGAAAGCCAGTGCTACCTCCATCACTTACCGTAAACTCATAACGAACCTACCTGACCCGTTGCAGAAATTGAAAGAAAAGTGGATGGGGGAAGTAGGAGACCTAGATGAGATGGAATGGAATGCAGCGCTGGCGTCGCCTAAGGAAGCTGGCATCTCATCAAGATTTAGACTGGTGCAATTTAAAATATTGCACTGAGTATACTATACACGTACCACTCTACACAAAATCCATAAAGCAGACCACCCCTACTGCCTGCGACACTGCGGCGAGGAGGGCACATTATATCAAACCCTATGGTCCTGTCCCAATATGGTGGACTATTGGCGGAGAGTAACACCCACAATGGCCCAAACCTTACAAATCCCAATAACACCTGACCCCCGAGTTTGTCTGTTGAATGTGTGGGGCCCAAACGACTTGACATCATATGGGAGGCAATGGGTGGTCATCGGCACGATGTTAGCCAAGCGAGATGTAGCGCAAAAATGGGGATCACCCGAGGCACCGACCCTGGCACAGTGGTGCCGGAATATGGACATGTGATGGTGGTGGAACGGGCAGTGTACCAACAGAGAGCCAACCCACGTAAATGGAATAAAATATGGACACCTTGGAACGCATATAGGGGGGAGCTGTGTGAGCCATTGCCAGAAGAGGAAGACGTGGATAGCTCAGGGGATGAGGAGGAAACTGGGTAGGGGGGAATGGATTGTGGAAAGGAGTGCTGACAGGGTAATCCCAGAGTCTGCCGGACTGGTAGTATTGGCATAATAGTTCAACAAATTGTGGTATTAACGGCCTTGCCCATCGTAAAGGTTGATTTGAATACTCTACTTAATCTTTCTAAAATGTACCAACTATCCAATCAATGACCTTAAAGTTAAGAGTTGTTTGTTAAACGAAAAGAAAAAAAGTTGCACTATTGGTTGACTGCAGCAGAATGTTGACGCTGCAGCCGACGAAAGAATATGACTGTGATTATTACTATGTGATGCAACAATAAAAACAAATAATAAAAAAAAATAATGGCGGGACATGGTGCTTTTCCCAGATTCATTTCTTTGATAACAACCAAAAAGTAATGCTTTTCACATGCATTTCTATAGTAATAATTATAAAATGTTTGAGAAAATTCCTGGTTTGCTGAGCAAGCCTTACCTGCACAGTGGTGTAGGCACCAGACAAGGGGGCTTGGAGTAAGGACCAGCCTGGTGAAGCTTTTGTGAAATTAGTTCTCTTACTTCCATGTGCATGCCTCTCTTAAATATACTGGTCTCTGTATGTTTGGTGTATTGTTTGTTTTTGTCCAGGGTTCGATATAGTGAACTAAAACTTATTTTAGTCAGAAGCTCATATTCTACACATTAAGGTATTAAACCCTACTCTAGACTGGTTAAAAGTCCTTCCATACTTCATAATGAAATGGATCACCCCTGGCGGCTAAGGGAGAAATTATTTTCTTTTGTACAAAACATTTGCCTTTAATGACCAATGACTACGTCTAATAGCTGCCCCATCCTCATCCAATCAGGCGCATAGTGGCTCTCCCAATTCTTCTTTAGTCTGTGGAACATCCTTCTCACAACTTTCAATGTTCCTCTCTGTGGTATTCTAAAGGTGTCATCTCCAGAAAACATTGAAAATTTAAACTCTGGCTCGGGGTGCCAAACCTTTACAGACTGGAAATTTTGCTATAATCTTTTAGGTCTCCACAATGCAGCGAATGTGCTGTCTTGAAGAGAGATATTGTATATAGTTTGTGGAGTTTGGCACACCCAAAGGCTTCCCAGTTGCTGTCTCCATCGTCGCTCTCATATTCTTTCTCCCCATTTGTCCAAAGCACGCATTTGGCATTCCTCTTCCTGTGTTTAGTCCTTCCAGAGAGCATGGAAAAATTACACTATCCCTCCAATGCTTCAATTTTAGGATCGGTTTCAGGAATCACCTTTTTCTTTGTAAAAGAGAACTTAACACGAGAGCTTGTGTGTTCACTCGCTGCTCCAAGTTCCTATATAAACAGCGTGTAAATCTTGTTCTTATCTCATCACATTTGCTGTGCATGCAAAGACTGATGTCAAATTCCGGACACTGTTTTCAAAAGACGCCTGTTTAGCTATTTTAC
Organism: Lissotriton vulgaris; assembly: GCF_964263255.1. Lineage (NCBI taxonomy): Eukaryota > Metazoa > Chordata > Amphibia > Caudata > Salamandridae > Lissotriton > Lissotriton vulgaris. The sequence goes on from NC_141693.1 coordinate 1,960,692,454, forward strand.
ACATGATTAGTGCACTTCTATACTCAAGTTTGGCATTGGTATGATATACTATCTGCTTGCTCGTGATTGACTTTCAAAACATATGCCTAAATCACACTTCCATCACTTCAATCTAAAGACTTTATTTAGGTGCATGTTTACAAACAAAATCAAATGATGCAGAGCCTTTGTTTAACCCCTTCCATGCTGATGAATCCCAGCCGTCATGCAATACGGTGCTCGTGTGCTGATGACGGCTGGGGTTCGTCACGGCCCGCCCCTGTTCGTGTTGTTTACAGCACACCAGGGGAATCGCGGCCGCATGGAAGGGGTTAAGCGCATTTAGTATAAGTAATTCACACGCATTCTATACAGAATTGGTGTACGATGACACTCAGGTCTGGCATCAGTATGATATATTTGTAATTCTGAGTGCCCTGGATTGACTTTCAAAACACGTGGCTAGATCCCACTTAAATCACTTCAATTTAATGATTTATTTGGGTGCGTGTTTACAAACAAAATCAGGCGATGCAAAGTCTGTGTTTAAACACATGTTGTAAAAGTAATTCATATGCATTCATAATTAAATGTAATCTTGCACGCACAAATCAAAGTTAAATACTTTCAACATATTGTGTTTATTTTTTAGTAGATTTGCCAGCGCAACATTACTTAATATTTTGAGTGCATGTGGTTGAATTGCAAAACATACGCTTAAACAAAGGCTTTTAATCTTCCCTGTAAACAGGCTTGTAAATCTTGTTCTTATCTCATTACATTTGCTGTGCACTCAAAGACCAAGATCAAATGCCAGACTCTGTTTACGTCAACAATCATGTCAGGCATCAGTATGATATACTTATAATATAACACTTTCATCACTTCAAGACTTTATGTTGGTGTGTTTTTACAAACACAATAAAGCAATGCAAAGCCTTTGTTTAAGCACATGTTGTAAAATTAAAGCACACAATTTAATAATTAAATGTAATGTTGCACTGGAAAATCAAAGTTTAATACTTTCAACATACTGCGTTTATTTTTATTTGCCGGAGCAACATCAGTTCATCTGATTTAATTGGAAACATACACTTAAACGAAGGCTTTTAATCGCATGATATTCTTTGTAAATACATACCTAAATAAATTCTTTCAATTGCAGTGATAGAAGCATGATTTAAGTCTGTGTGTTTCGGCTCAATCACAATTAAAATGTTTCACCATCAAATCAGGGTACACATAAATGCAATGATTTGCCAGTGCAACATTAATTTTAATTCTGATTTGCTTTCGAAATACTCACTTAAAAAAAGACTTTAAATTGGTTTTACATTTCAGGTTTCAGACATGCACTGCCATAATGCCTCATTAAAATACACAGAAGTGCAAGTTTATACTTTACATATCCCTTTGACGTATATTTTTATCTTGCCTGTGCACTTGATTTTCAATTGTCACATCCATCAAATCAAAGGCTGACCATCTCATGAAAACAACAGTGACTATGTTATATTTACCAACATACATTTCCTTTATATACTCTTTCACATGATGGAACAAGAATTATATAGTGGAAACAAATATACTCGGTAGGAACATATACATTATTCAATGCATGCAGAGAGAACACAATAACATAAAACAATTGCCTACATTATAGTCAAGTAATGTAAATACCATTGTTATTACATGATGCCATTTGTAAGCAGAGAACTGCTGTGGAGATGGCACATTACACGCTCCGCTGGTGACCTGGCACTGAGTAGGCTTGGCTTTGCTGATCTGTCATTATCATGGACAATAAATTAACAACTCCTATAGACATTAATATTGACAATGCCTATAGCTCTTGGATTGCTGAGACACATTGGCTTTGCCAATGCTTGTTTGACTTTGCATGCATTTTGAAATTTGCAACTACTTTCTCTGTCTTACACTGACTAGCTTCCCCTATACAATTTGGAGCATAATAAGTTAATTCTGGAAGAAGTTTCCCTTGTGCCTCTCCACCATCAGCACACTCTTCATCAGCACCTTCACAGCTCCCCCAGGTTTAGGTAGCGGATCAGAACACCTGCACCTGCACCAAAGTAATTCCTACAGAAACAACTCTAAATGGCTTTTCAAACCCAACCCACCATATGGATCCCATGTACATGGGAAACCCTGCCCTATTTCCACACAGCCCATATTCATATGGTGAGAGAGCATGTCCATGGACATTGTCCCCACCAATGGAGCTCCTATGCCTGCAAGCAAACACACACATGCAGTCAGGCTATGCACAAAGATACTATATGGCCAATTATTTAGCAATCGTATTGTACAAAACAATGCTTAACTCCTTAACTGTGATACAAAGAAAAAGGGTCCCAGAACATGAGGACAAATAGAAATAATAAGCAGAAAGCTTTACATCATCTTTTTAGGAACACAATGTTATTTAATCACATAGTGTTCAAGGACATCTTAATGTACATTACATTGGGACATTATTTTACATAAGATTATAGTGCCCAATGGTGGGGAAGGAGAGGGGGAAGTGAAGTGATTGGAAGTGGTGAAGAATAAGGAACGTGACTACTGTCAAGCATACTTAATCACATGCGAAAAATGTTTCTTGCTGACTTCCCAGAGGAGCCAGACGAGTCTACATCAAATGTTACAAATATTTACATAGCCAGACTTCTGTAGATAGCAGTGTGAATCACACTAGTTGTAGAGGTTGGTGTAGGGGTAGTAGTCTACCTTTCGACCCAGGAGGTTGTAGGGTCAGTATCCCTAGAGGATTGCGACTCCCCCCTTGGCCATCAGCGTCTTCTAATCAGACCGACAGCTTTGTTAAGTGCACTTCAATGATTTATGTGTAAGTTTCTCTCCTTTTTGCTCAGGGCAACTTCGGAATTCTATGAGACAATATGTGTTTGGTCTTTCTCCATTTTTGAATTTCGCAGTAGTATATTGACATAACTTATAGCGCTTAATTCATGTTCCGCTTAGGTAAAAATAATTATATGACACCAAGTGCACTCTATGATATAGCCTCTACCCCGTTTCACCATGCTGTCTTGGATCCCTATATGGGACCAGTCTAACGATGTGTTTGTATGCCGTCCGCTCTAGGAAGTTTGCCCTACCCCTCCCCCGTCCTGAAGAAGACACGTTATGTAAGGGATACTGACCCTACAACCTCCTGGGTCGAAACGTAGACTACTACCCCTACACCAACTTCTACCACTAGTGTGATTCACACTGCTATCTACAGAAGTCTGGCTATGTAAATAATTGTAACATTTGATGTACACACCTCTGGCTCCTCTGGGAAGCCAGCAGGAAACATTTTTCGCATCTGATTAAGTATGCTTGACCTTTGTCACATTCCTTATTCTTCACCACTTCCAATCACTTTACTTCCCTCTCCCCTTCCCCACCATTGGGCACTATAATCTTATGTAAAATAATGTATCAATGTAATGTACGTTGAGATGTCCTTGAACACTATGTGATTAAATAACATTGTGTTCCTAAAAAGATGAAGTAAAGCTTTCTGCTTATTATTTCTATTTGTCCTCATGTTCTGGGACCCTTTTTCTTTGTATCACTATATACCCAGGTCCCAGTGACTTCTTGGGTTGACCCTACTTTCTGTAACTAACTCCTTAACTGCGGCGCAAATTCCGCCGCGGTGCAGGAGTCCTATTAAGTGGGCGGGGCCGCATCCACAACGGACGTGCGCAGCACTACCGAGGTAGTGCACGCGACGGCAGTTGCCCGACGCGCGCACACAACGGGTTAACATAGCAATCATTTCAAACTTAAGGCAAAGACAGTGTTACTTCACTTCATAATCCCTACAATGCCATTATACTAAGTAAGCTGAAGGCTTCTGCGAGAGCCGGAAATCAGGAACACAAATCAGGTCTAAGGTAGCAGTTAACAATTCATGGTAGGAGCCAACAGGTGCTTTATGAAGTGTGCAAACTAAACAGGATAACTCTATTAAACACAGTTTCACTGGGCTTGATTCAGAAGTTTGTATGGCAGAACCCTGCAAGCATTTGACCCGCATGCAGTCACAACCCCCCCTGTGATGTTACCTTACCATGCAAGTCGTTACAACGACTTGCTTTACGGGGTGCTGGACTTCAGAAGAGTATAAATTACTATTCCAACTCCAGTCTATACAACAGTAGGGAAGGTGTGGGACTTAATAATGCAACACCTGTTAGGATCCAGCTCCTCAGGGTCGGTATGACGTTATAATGATTCCACTTCCAGATCGTTCCGAACTCAATTCGTATAACACTGAGTTCTGGTCAGATCAGGCAGGGGACAAAAGGACGGGAAGGGACAGCAAGGACAAAGGATCTGGAATACATAAGCAGACACATTAGTAAACACGACATTTCCTGGTCTACTCTCAATAGGTCTCACTAATACTTCTAATACCTTGTATAATCAGACCCCACAAAAAATGACCAACACGAAGACTATCCAGCCTCCATTAACCATGAACCTTCAACTCCGGTTCTGCAGCAAGACCAAAGAAAAGTACTGCCCCATTGTTTCCCAAAAGAAATGAATAAGAGTGTTCCAAAGTTAACAGGTAAAGTGAGTCACTTATATAAGTCTGGCTTGCACGGTGTAACAACCGTCGCCTTTAAGAAAACTCGGTGCAGCGCTCCCCCTCACCAGGTATCAACACGCTGTCAGCTGTTACTGTTGCGTGTTTATCTAGGTTCCTGATCGATACTGCGACCTTATGCCCCTATTCGGCTATAAATCCATTTATTCCCTATATTGGCATAACCGTTCAAGTGCGATATTCAGAAAGACATCTCTGGCCTCACACGAACAGAGCCACATTCCAGAATAGTTCTCTGCCACTTCCTTTGCAACCAATTAGTGCAATGACAGAGCAGAAGTCACTATCTGATATTCCTAGATTAACACTCCGAGTTCTTCAACAAGATAAAAACTCAGCAAACCTGGAAATCCCCGCTTGCTGTGTTTTGATTAGTAATGGAACTCTAATGAGCAACTGATAGCTATCACTTCCTAGTGACATCTTTAATTGACGTCTTATGTCCAGCAAACTTGCGTCAAACCAGGCACCTGTCAGGTATAAATATTACCAACGTTGCCTTAAGCAATAGCCTGTTGCTGCAGCCTGCTACCCTGTTGCTAGCTGTTGTATGCTGTATGCAGACTGCTGCTGCAGCCTGCTGCCCCGCTGCTGTTGGTGAAGCTACTGATACCATTATCGCTGCTAAAGCGCGAACGATGGTGTGGTGAGCTTAGGAGCTGAACAGCCGTCCCTCTGCGAAGAGCCCAGCAGATGCCAAGCCTGCCCGCGGACGCTGTCCCCCCTCCTCCTCCTCGACGCGCTGAACAGAGAAATCCAGCTCCAGCGCTTCTAGTCTGCCCTCGCGGGTGACTGGGATACCGAGTTCCCCCTGAAGGAAATACCAGACTTCCATCATTCTATTCAGAGGTATGGTGTTGACTAAACCCTTAGAAGAGAATTCTTGAAGCAAACCTTGGCAAAACCAACTTAACTTAAAGCTACTTACTTACTCCCCTTCCACGTGTTAGGCTTAGGTCAGGCACACTGGGGTAGGCGTAGTTAGAAGCACCAGTTGAGTATTTTAGCCTAATGTATATATGACTGTATATATGTTTTATTACTTTTAAACCATTGTATAGCTAAGAAACCATATCAATGCTTTTACAGTATTATTTCGCAATACTTATCTTACTGTACGTACTTTTTATAATAACAAGTCTTGCAATTGTGGCAATACATTTCTCTTGTACGAGAAGAAAGACTGTTCAATAAATGTTAACCCTTTATTGACAAACGCCCGTCTCTCTATTCTCTACATCTCGTGAAAGTAAACTGCACTAATCTGACTGAGTGAAATACCTGTCTATTGTTTCACACGACCCTAGAGATTGACTCTTAATCTGAGGAGCAAAGTTGTCATGTTGCACGGTTGTTGGAAAGCTGAATCCCTTCTTGTCTGTGCCAGGGAAGCTGATCACTTCCTATACGGAGAAGAAAGTTTTCAGTGACCTCTGAGCTAGTTGGTAACACACCCAATTAAGTTTAGCATAGTCAGTGGAGGCCTGGAATATCCGCAGTTCCACGTCGATACTACTGTTTATGTTATTCCAATGCGCAGGGCCTAGAGGGAAACTAGGAACTACACTACATGGCGCCTAAACGTTTGGTAAGGCGATAAACTAACGCAAGACGTTAGAGTAACTCAGTCGTGCATATTTCACACAGACCCCTTTCTCCCGTAAATACTCCAATAGACGTCTGGAGTGGGTGAAAGGTTAAAATCCGCCCGACCTTAGTAGGAAGAGATTCCTATGTAAAGCTCTGGTTTATTCAACGTTGAAGGATACAGTGTTCCAAAATATTGTGCACCTAATCTTTGTCTCCTTGGAGACCAACTCTGCAAACCTTGCATTTTAACAATGCCAGGAGAAAACGGAACCACTGGGGCCGCAGCAGATGCGACTCAGCAGGGTCCCGAACACACAGACCCGGGTGCTATTATCATCCCGGTCCACTTAAGAAAATCTATAACTTTAAAACTTATAGAGAACGGACTGACACCACAGGGTGGTACAGTAATTTTCGTGATAGAGGCTCACGAATATCGGCAGACAGAGGTATTCTATTCATGGATAAACTTTCCAGCGGCAAACGCTACAACAAAAGAGTTTCACTATTACAAAATAGAGGAACCTCCGGAAGAGTACGCTCCTTTCGAGGAGATTGAAATTCCACTTAAATTTCAAGAGCACCTGCTCTGGTTTAATGGCGCCCTAAAACATAATGATCACATAACCAGGCTCGGTCCACTAGGTAGACCAGGAGCAACGTGGCCGGTTCTAGCCAGCTACACACCACATCCTGACATTGCAAAAATGTCTAAAGAAGAACTCTTAGTTAACATAGGAGAATTAACAAAAGCATATAGAGAGTTAGTAAAATTATTTAAAAATAATTTAAACACTCCTAAAAAGAGCTGGGATGGAAATAAACAATCCACTCCCAAGGAAAAAGTTTTCCAGTCCAGAGGAAGGTCTCCTCGACGGAGGGAAAGAACTCCGACTCGAGAACGCCAGTCTCCCCAGAGGGAGCCCTCTGAGAAAAGATATAACCTTAGAAATAGGGATAATCTGAAAAAACCTGATAGATATCAAAGTATTGATACACGTCCCTCTCGATCTTTTCCACAGAATTCGGAAAGAAGAGGACGGTCAGACCCAGGAGAGCACACCAAGTCCAAAGACAAGGAACCTGCTCAGAGTAAAAAATCTCAATTTCAGAAAAAGAAGGTAGCCAGTATTAGAGTAATCAACCATGCCGAGAATACTGAGGACACAGTTGAAAAACGGGGAGTGGGCATTGACAATGTTGGACAGTGCAGCAGAAATCAGTATAGCGCGCAAGATCTTGATGAGTCATCTGGAGACAGTAATGAATACATTCAGGTTGAAACTGCCGACACCAGACTTAGCGAGCCCCATAAAATATACGAAATAACCTTGCGTATAGAGGGTGATAAGACTAGGAAAATAAGAGGTCTATTTTGGGATAAGCTCTCAAAAGGCTATGATATTCTGTTAGCTGAAAAAGATTGGCCCCCGGAGTTTGTCAGGGAGTGCCCTCGTGGCGGAGAAATGATTATGCCTGCCTTCTCGAATCACATTCCGATTCACAAAAAATATACATATGCAAGGAAATGGGCAGGCACCTGCATTATATAAAAATCATGTAGGATGGGATGAGGACTCAACTCCTCACAAAATCCAATTAAAAAGTGAACCAACTGCCCAACGGCAGTATCCCATTAAGCAAGAAGCTAAAAAACAAGTCAGGGAGATCTTAGATCAACTTGAGTACCGGGGGTGATTGAAACATGCACCTCTCAAATGAACAATCCTTTGTTTCCTGTCTCCAAGCCAGACACTTCATATCGTCTAGTTTTGGACTACAGACACCTTAATACGTGTTGCAAAACTTTTGCAGTACAAAACTCGCATAGTGCAGCCCTAATGAATAACATAGTTAGGAAAAAATATAAAACGACATTAGACATATCTAATGGTTTCTTTTGTCAAAACATTGTACCGGAAAGCAGATATTTGACCGCTTTCTCTGCATTTGGGTCGCAGAAAAAATTCTGTCGACTCCCACAGGGGTTCAAGAACAGCCCAGGACTATTCTCAGCTAGGGTAACAGAGTTACTACAAATATATGATGATGAGGCATTATCTTACGTAGATGATATCTATCTCACAGACGACGACTTGGATACTCACTTGAAAAGAGTGAACACCATTATACTTGGGTTCGCAGCAGAGGGTTACAAATTCAACTTTAAAAAGTCCCGAATTGCCCATCTGACAGTACTATTTTTAGGGTACGAATTATCAAGTGAAGGGAAAAGCCTAGCGGACAACTTCTTAGAGAAGTGCGCTGTACTCCAAGCTCCAAAAACGCTGAAGAATTTACAATCCATTCTAGGTTTTCTGAATTTCGGAAGAACTTACATTCTAAATTACGCAGAGAGGGTTAAACCTCTCTACAAACTAATTAAACCTGATTTTAAACAAATCAATTGGACTCAAAAACACACAGAAATTTTGAGATCACTGCAAACAGACATGTTAGCAAAAACAAAATTAGATACACGTGACAACACACGCGATCTTGTAATCCGAGTCATCTCAGGAAGATGCGGATTCATGTACCTAACCTCTAATGAGGGAGAAAAGGTACCAATTTTAATTAAATCTCACTTGTACACACAAGCAGAAAAAACATTCAGTCACACAGAAAGAACTGTGAAAGCAGTGCAAATCGCATTAGCAAATGAACGAGAACTAGCACACGGCAAACGGATAAATATCCTTACAGCGGAATCCGCCTTCGAAGCGCTATTCAGCCCAGTAAACCTGCCTACAGTGTCACTGGATCCGAAATGGATACAGTGTGTAGATTCTCTAGGAGCGGAAGACGTGAAATACTATTTCGCCCCGCAATTCAAAGAACTGAATGATTTAGAATATGAAGAAGAATATCCTCTGCCAATCGAAATTCTGCCTCTCCCACAATACGCCTGTATAATCTATACAGATGGATTTGTACAGCATTTCAACGTAGAGAGAAAATCCTACGATACAGCATGTGCGATCATTAAAGGTCGTTGGCTGTGCGGTAAATTCAGACCGAAAGTAACAAAAACTGAATCTGTAAGAAACTGTTCGGTTCAGAGAACTGAAATCAGATGTTTAAAGATGGCGCTCGAAAATGCAGAACGTGAATTCCCGACACTTATTGTGTGCGATTCTCATTTTTGCGTCAACTCTTACAATAATAAACTGCAGAGGTGGATTGAAAACGATTACAAAGATGACACAGGTGCCACAATAAAGCATAAATTGCTCTGGAAACAGGTAGCTCTTTTACACAAAGAACTACAAAAGACTCACGTGATTCACGCACAGAGTCTTCGACGTGATGGCGTTCACGTTGCAGGGAATTCATTGGCTAATACAGCCACAGCGGAAGCAACTAAACCGGCTTCCGTAGCCACAAAAAAGCGTACAGAAAAATACATAGACGGGGAAACCATGCTGGCAGTAAAAACGACCATAAAAGGCGACTGTGCAGCGCTACCCGTAAACTATCCACTCAATTATGCATACGTAATCGATGCAAACGCCGTTCCTTTTGCTCGAATCCCTGGAGTGGGGGACAGAGTAATTCCAAACAGGAGCAGGAGGGGCTTCCTCTTACTGGAAGCACACATGGGGTTGGGTCTGAGACACCAAACAATCAAGGTTTCTCTGAAAGAATTACAATCAGAGTACTGGTGGCCAGGAATGAGTATAGATATTCAATGTTTTGCTCAAAATTGTGAAAACTGCAACAGAGATCGCAGTAATGACAAGGCCAGTGTAGTTTCAGGATCCCTGCTAGACAGCATAAGGCGGTCTATCTGCGCAATCAAAGAAGAGAAGCGCGTCCCATTGTACACAGTTAAGGCTAAACACACTTAAAAATGTGGCCTCCGGCACTCGGCTGACGCCTAGAACTGTTATAAGAGAGATCTGCGAGTCCATATCGGCATATACGCAATTACCACGTTCCATTCTGACCAGGGTCCTGCTTTTAGCTCTCGAGCTTATAAGGAGGCCATGGCCAGCATGGGAATTGGGTTGCGGTATTCTTGTCCGTCGCACCCCGAAGGGAATAGTGTGGTTGAAAGAAAAAACCAGGACATAAAGCGATCTATAACAGCGAAGGTATTAGGTTCAGGCGCTGGGTGGGTCAAACATTTAATAAGTGTCCAGACTAGTCTTAATAACTTGCCAAGAAATTCTCTAAAAGGTTTCAGCCCATACGAACTATTGTTCGGAATTAGAATGAACATTCAGGACCTCGATAGTCAGATGTCAGTGGTACAAGAAAAAACAACAGACTTTGACATCAAAGATCGTTTGGCTGTTTTACAGGAACTGAATGAAACAAGAAAATCCTTAAGCAACATAAAGTTAAAGCAACAGCCAGATACCACTGACGAGGCACCACAAGCAACAGCCCCAGCAAGGCCTGTCTGGATTCCAAAGATTGGGGATCTAGTCAGAGAAAAGATTGCGGTGAAGAAGGAATTTGGGCCTTCTTACAGAAAAGCAGTACCTGTCTTGGCAGTCACCGGAACAAGATCAGTTGTACTACCGCCCCTTGCTGGTAAAAAGGAGAACAGAGTCATGTCCATCGACCTGGTAAAACCACAAGCATGTGGCCTATAATCAACAGTAGGCCCAGTGGACTCCCAAGAAACAACAGAATACCCAAACTTGCAACAATCCAAGAGGTTCAAACTGAAAGACTAATCACATTCGATCAGCCTGCAGTGCACAATGAAGGACTATGCAATAATGCCATGGAACTCGTGCCTCTTGAGACACAGATTGAAACGGTTCGTCAAGAAACACCAGTCTACAATAATGTGGCATCAGAAAGTGCTACTGAGAGACAGATTGAAAGAACAATCCCAACAATTGACAGAACTGCCTCTGGTTATTTCATCAACTTCGACAACTTGTCTGAAGATCAAGACGACCCCGAAGTGATGCCAGAAACAAAAAAGACTTTTAAAGAAAAAGCAACGGAACTCTTTCATCAACTGAAGGAAATCTACCTTGTTTCCCCTTGGTTAGAGTTCTGGTTCGGTCTAGGTGTGTTTTTCCTCCTGCTTTGGCTCATCATGGTACTTTGTTTGGGAAAATTCATTGAGGGAAAATTTATTACAATGGACACAGCAAGTCAGAACATCAACCTAGTCCTGAAACCACACAGATCATCCCATGTGAAGAAAAGAGAACTGTCAACAGTAAATGTCACAGCAATTCCAATACCTGTTGGGGTAGTATGGGAGTAAACAGACTATGAGATATATGGTCCGGTCGAAATCCTGAAGTATCCCATCAACTGAAGGTTTCCTTAAGTGACTTTGTAAAACCTAGTACATTCTCTGATGATTGGGACTTTAACAGTATTAATGACATGATGTCTGATTTAGTAATGTCAGCTAGATTCACAGATCATGATTATTTACAAGGTTCATCTAGTTATGAGCAGCTATTCTGTTACACACACTATGGTGATCACTACTTGCATAAATCTGCACAGCCTAGAAATGTTTTTATGTATAATCAATGGGAACATTGTGCTACACCACCTAAAAGCAGTTCTAAAGCATTTTTTGAGAAATTCAAATACTTCTCAGGGTTTAACACCAGTGATGCAGAAACGTTTTATTACAAACTGTTAGATAAAACAGGGATGAAAACAATGCTGACAAATTCTAAATTGATATATAAGAAGCATTTTATGACAAAATGATGACATTTGGTTTTGATTATTGGAAAGATAACATTGAAACGAAAACAATTTGGGGTACAAAAGATTGGCAGGTACAAGGCCTTGAAGCACTATTCAGAACCTGCATGATACCAGAACAAATGTTGTTTTTAAATGACACAATACACCAAACATCTTGTCTTGGCCTAGCTAAGATCAAAGACCTTAAAACACCGTCTATACCAAAGCCAATACCTGAGAATAGAACTACAGATATTGAGTTAGACGTGTCACAAATTTTACATTTTAACAGAACACATCCTGATTGGAAAAAGTGGTTAATCTGGCCTACTGACACAAACAGCTGTCAAGATAGATTCCTGAATAAAACACAGGGGTTAAAAATGACCAGACTAGACCCGAGAAACTCCCAGAGACAACATCCAGGGATAATAACAACATACAGTGTAGGGAAACTCTGCCTTGAATGGCTAACATCATCCACACTGGCTGAAATTAAGCAACACTTGTCTTTACTAAAAGATGGTGCTGATTTGCGCGATTTCATTCTTGGACCACGCAAACAGCGTCAAAAGCGTTTCATAGCGACCAGTATCTATGCTGCGTACAACGAGGCTTGGAAAGTCACACAAATTGAATCAGCTGAAAAAATACGAGAAATTGATCGTATTAATTTGGAAAAATCACTTTCTGTAGTGGACAATGGGTTAATGACTCTGTCTTCCAGAATATATTCGTTGGACAGTATTGTATCCTCTGCCTTTGATGTGATAGATAGAGACTTGCTAATGTTACAACATGGCCAATCTCAATTACGTTCTATTATAGAATTAGGCTTGACGCTGCAAAATCTTCGTTCAGGCTATGTGCCTTGGCGTTTAATAAACACAACGTCATTATTTTCCATTTTTAACCTTACTGATAAACAGATCAGTTTGGCACAGAAAGGAGCAGACTATACAATCCTGAGCATCGAAAAACTTGAGAGATTACCATTGACAATGTCAGAGAGTCCTGTCATTGAATGGATAATACACGGAATTATCACTATTCCGATAACAACTTTCCGATTTAAAAAGTGCCTTGAATACATACCTACTGGCCAGTATGAACAATTGGGTAAAGGATATATAAAATCAGAATGGAAATTACCATACACACATTCTTGCTATAGTGACAGCGACAAAAATGTATTTCTTAGTGGTGAAAATTGTAAACATTCACTAAGCGGTATACTTTTGTGTCAGGGTATTAATTTACACGGAGCATGTGATGGAAATTCTAACAACCTTTCATGCCACCAGCTAGTCACACCTGCAACTCAGATAGAGCCCTTTTTTATGCAACTCGCAAACGGGAGTTACATTCTTAGAACGGATCACAGATGTTGTGGCCTTGTGCCAGGGAAAAGTTATCTAGTAAGCGTAACATCCATGGTCAAATGCTGTATGCAAGCATTGTTCCCGAGTGGGCCTGCAGACACAGTGACTCCCATCTGGCCTCGTCTGAATCTCTATTCTATACGAATTGATACTTTAAGCAAAATGAAGTCTGTGCTTTTGCAGACAACAGTGCCTATAACGTCATCAAAAGAGACGTATGATCTTCTAGTTGCAAGGACAGCTACTGAAGTTCATGAACTTTTATCAACAAATTGCCCCGTGCATTTCGTAGAAATGCTCAGCCAACTCCTTAACATGTCTAGTGCCACAAGCATCCCAGGCATATTTAAGACAGTCTTTACGGGACTGCTAACACCTTTTCAAGCAATTTTGGGAATCGTTCCTAATTTTGTTCACTCTGTTTTTGGCGGCATACCATTATTTTTGGGACTCGTTGCAGGGATTTTATTTTTGACCCTCCTGCTTCGTTATGGCAAACCGAAACTCAGACATAGCTCCCATGGGAATGGAAGAGACAATCCTAGCAATGCGTTACCGGGACAGGATAACTAACGTCCTCGGATTGGCCAGGCTGAGAGATCTAAACATGACCTGGTTCCTTTCATTCAGACCTATATGGCAGAACTGTATCTTACCGGTACTTCGATGTATGCTATGCGGAGATGAGTGCGTGTTGGACATCTGTCTTTCACTTCCATCAGCAGTACCAATGGACGTCGATACTTTGCTCAGTCAAATAACGGCTCACGCATTGTGTTGTCCCCAGCGGCTACCAATCCTGATGACGGCATTCGTTGAGACTCCTGTGCTATGACTAGGTGCTAACAGTGGAGCGAGTGACAAAAGCAACATCACCCAGGTACGACCATCTGTGAGCATTGCTGATCCCGACTATGATGACAGCAATCATTCTCACACCTGCCAAGTTACAGCGCTATCGAATTTGGTTGAACTGTCACCTGATTTTGTAGACCAATTCTTTGAGAGCCTGTCTGATTCGATGTTCTCACCCGTACAGAAATATTAACTTTGGAAAAGCTTTCCGACACACAGCGTTCCCATGAACTCTGAATTCGGCCTTCAGTTTTGATCAACAAAAACTGCTAAAAGCGTTGGAACTCTATTTTCCCGTTCAAGCATTAATTCTTTTGAATTGGACATTTTTAATATTGACCTTTTTTGGCACAAACAATTCTTTGCTTAAGGTAAAAACTATTCTTAGAGAACAGAAGCATCACACTTCTTATTTCATAACACATCTAGAGACATAACAAACTTACATCAGCCTCTAGCACATTTATTGCAATGCATTTATATGTGATGATTTATCTCGCCCTTCTTCTGTTTCAGAGATACTTCATGTGTAATTCTTTTTGCATAATCGTTCATTGATTTCATATGCAATAATTTTTGAATGATTTCTATGCTTCAAAAACGTACAGTACCTAAATTTCACGTATTACAATATACGCCTATTTCGAATGCATTTATGTATTTTGGGGTGGGCAATGTTACACATGCATCTAATTGCTCTAGTTTTAAGTAATTTGATGGACATGAAAACGTGGAGTGGGTGTTGCGTGTTTATCTAGGTTCCTGATCGATACTGCGACCTTATGCCCCTATTCGGCTATAAATCCATTTATTCCCTATATTGGCATAACCGTTCAAGTGCGATATTCAGAAAGTCATCTCTGGCCTCACACGAACAGAGCCACATTCCAGAATAGTTCTCTGCCACTTCCTTTGCAACCAATTAGTGCAATGACAGAGCAGAAGTCACTATCTGATATTCCTAGATTAACACTCCGAGTTCTTCAACAAGATAAAAACTTAGCAAACCTGGAAATCCCCGCTTGCTGTGTTTTGATTAGTAATGGAACTCTAATGAGCAACTGATAGCTATCACTTCCTAGTGACATCTTTAATTGACGTCTTATGTCCAGCAAACTTGCGTCAAACCAGGCACCTGTCAGGTATAAATATTACCAACGTTGCCTTAAGCAATAGCCTGTTGCTGCAGCCTGCTACCCTGTTGCTAGCTGTTGTATGCTGTATGCAGACTGCTGCTGCAGCCTGCTGCCCCGCTGCTGTTGGTGAAGCTACTGATACCATTATCGCTGCTAAAGCGCGAACGATGGTGTGGTGAGCTTAGGAGCTGAACAGCCGTCCCTCTGCGAAGAGCCCAGCAGATGCCAAGCCTGCCCGCGGACGCTGTCCCCCCTCCTCCTCCTCGACGCGCTGAGCAGAGAAATCCAGCTCCAGCGCTTCTAGTCTGCCCTCGCGGGTGACTGGGATACCGAGTTCCCCCTGAAGAAAATACCAGACTTCCATCATTCTATTCAGAGGTATGGTGTTGACTAAACCCTTAGAAGAGAATTCTTGAAGCAAACCTTGGCAAAACCAACTTAACTTAAAGCTACTTACTTACTCCCCTTCCACGTGTTAGGCTTAGGTCAGGCACACTGGGGTAGGCGTAGTTAGAAGCACCAGTTGAGTATTTTAGCCTAATGTATATATGACTGTATATATGTTTTATTACTTTTAATCCATTGTATGGCTAAGAAACCATATCAATGCTTTTACAGTATTATTTCGCAATACTTATCTTACTGTACGTACTTTTTATAATAACAAGTCTTGCAATTGTGGCAATACATTTCTCTTGTACGAGAAGAAAGACTGTTCAATAAATGTTAACCCTTTATTGACAAACGCCCGTCTCTCTATTCTCTACATCTCGTGAAAGTAAACTGCACTAATCTGACTGAGTGAAATACCCGTCTATTGTTTCACACGACCCTAGAGATTGACTCTTAATCTGAGGAGCAAAGTTGTCATGTTGCACGGTTGTTGGAAAGCTGAATCCCTTCTTGTCTGTGCCAGGGAAGCTGATCACTTCCTATACGGAGAAGAAAGTTTCCAGTGACCTCTGAGCTAGTTGGTAACACACCCAATTAAGTTTAGCATAGTCAGTGGAGGCCTGGAATATCCGCAGTTCCACGTCGATACTACTGTTTATGTTATTCCAATGCGCAGGGCCTAGTGGGAAACTAGGAACTACACTACATTATAACTATAATGCAGTTCAGTCTGCTCCCTCAGCGCTCCTCCTCACTGGGAAATCAACACGCTGAGAATCTAAACCAAAAACGGGGATGATTTCTAAAAGTGAGTAAAAGCCGCTAAACAATCCACTGAATCAGCGAGATAGCACAGTTACATCACTGTGTGCCTACTCGACTCCTGAGTAAAAAGCAAAGAAGCAGAAGGCGATTGTTCCGAGAGAAGGAGCTGATCCCAACTCCTCTCTCCCTACCTGTCTTCTGCACCGCCTTCCGTGAGTGAATCCTCTCTCAATAACTGTCTACTCGAACCACGGTTCACTGCGGTCCCGACTCGGCGTTCTACACCGCGGCTTCACGGCGGGTGAATCCTCTCCCCTCTGCGCTCCACGTTTGATAATCCGCACTGCAGTCTCTGTTAGGCGTTCTCCAACGCGAAACCATTCCCAAGTTCAAAATTACACACACGCGGAAGTGCACACTTCCCCATTTTATCGGCTCCTCCTCCAATGAGCTTTTCTGGGACATGAAGTCCGTTCTTCAGCCGGTTTCAAACAACTCGGCAGGCGCATCCGTTGTTATTGTCCTGGTGCGATCCTGACAGCAGGTCCCCCTCCCCAGCGCCTCTTAGAGCCCAGCTTTCCTGGGAACCTCTTGTAGAAGGAACGAACCGCCACCGGTGCATGCACTGCGCTGCTCGGCTCCCACGAATCCTCCTCCTCCGAATATCCTTTCCAAGACACTAGGAATCACAAACGACCCCTGCGTATTTGCGAATCCAGGATTCTCCACACCTCGTCCTCAACCCCGGTGTCCGTTACGATCGGAGGAAGAGCCTTTTTTCTCGCAGGTCCCGCCGGTTTCAACAGACTGCAGTGAAATACTGGGTGGATCCTCAGGTTACCTGGAAGACGAAGCTTATATGCCACATGGTTGATCTTTTTTACCACCTCATAAGGACCAATAAACCTAGGATGAAAGACACTCCTAAGCTTGAACCTGATGTTTCTTGTGGATAGCCACACCTGCTCTCCCACCTTGTAGTCAGGTCCTTCCACTCTGCTCCTGTCTGCCTACTTCTTGTAGACCATCTTGGCCTTGTGTAGATGTCCCGACAGCTGACGATGCACCCTCAGCAACTCCTTTATGCGTGTGTGGACCATAGGTTGTGCCGTCGTCTCCCCTGGAACTGTCACAGGAAGTATCTTGGCAGCGTATCCAAAATTGGCCATGAAAGGTGAAACCCCGATAGAGCTGTGTTCGGCGTTGTTGTACGAAAGTTCCGCCAACCATAACATGGAGACCCAGGATTCATGAGCTTCGTCGGCGTAGCACAGCAGGTATTTCTTTAATGACTGATTCAGTCTCTCTGTTTGTCCGTCCGTTTGCGGGTGGAATGAAGTGGAGACCGCTGCTTCGATCTATAATGCCTTGCACCAAGTCTTCCAAAAGCTAGCCACAAACTGAGGGCCTCTGTCGGACACTATCACTGCTGGTAGACCATGGAGTCGAACCCCTTCTCTCAACAGCAGCTGAGCTGTCTGTCCGGTTGTGGGCAGATTCCTACATGGCAAGAAGTGTCCCATCTTTGTCAGGCTGTCGACCACCACCAACACCGCCGAGCTACCTGACTCTTTGGGCAATCCTGTGATAAAGTCAATGCTGATGGTGTGCCATGGATAGGGTGGTGTAGGCATTAGTTTCCCTCTGGCCTTGGTGTGGTCCGACTTGCTTCTGGCATATACCTCGCACTCAGACACCCACTTCTTGATTTGTGCTGTCATGGACTCCCACCAGAAGATACGATGTACTAGTTCCGAGGTCTTCCTCGTCGCTGGGTGTCCTGCTAATGGAGACCTATGACACCAACCAAACGCCTTCCTTCGTAAACCTTGCGTAGGCAAAAACAATTTGTCCCTGACGAAGGGCAGTCCATCTTTAACAGCTCTCCCTTCTGACTTTCTTGACCAACTCTCCCACTGACCCTGCGAGCGATTTCTGCGTACCTCATTAAAGAACTCATCCGCGGTCACGATGCAGATCACTTTCTTTGGGGATGATAGCCATAGACGCGTGTCTTTCCTGGTCTTCCGTACTTTCCTGCCTTGACAACGCGTCTGCTTTAGGATTGTCTACTCCGGGTCGGTATGTGATGTGGAAGTCGTATTCTGCAAAAAAGAGAGTCCACCTCATTTGCCTCTGGGTGAGATGCCTAGCGGATTGCATGTACTGCAAGTTTCGGTGGTCCGAATACACTGTCACTTGATGACGAGCTCCTAACAGATATGATCTCCATTCCTGAAATGCCCGTGTTATGGACAGGAGCTCCTTCCCCGCTATGGTATAATTGCATTCGGCAGAATCCAATTTTTTGGACAGGTACGCCACCGGGTGCAGTCTTCCTGTATCCTTATCCCTTTATGAAAGAACAGCTCCTATGGCCACGTCGGAGGCATCCGCCTCCACTATGAAAGGAGCGTCTAAGTGTGGATGCCTAAGAATAGGAGCTGTTATAAACTCTGTCTTTAACAACCTGAAAGCACTCTCTGCCTCTGCATCCCAGACAAACGAGGATCCTTTTTTAGAAGTCTTGTGATTGGAACAGCCTTCAAGGAGAATTCGCAGATAAACCTTCTGTAAAAGTTTGCAAACCCCAGGAAGCTCTGCACTTCCCTGACGTCCTGACCTTCCAGCACAGCCTTGACCTTACGCTCAGACATACACAGCCCGGCTGGGCTCAAGTTCACCCTCAGGAACTCCACCTCTGTAACACTGAACTCACATTTACTCAACTTGCAGTAAAGGTCATTTTTCTGTAACCTGTCTAGTACCTCACATACATGACTGTAATGGTCCTGTGTCTGAGCAGAGTAAATGAGGATGTCATCCAAATACACTACGACTGAAATATCCAACAGCTCAGCCAACACCTCATTTGAAAAGTACTGAAATGCTGCAGGGGCGTTACACAGCCCGAACGGCATTACCATGTACTCGTACAGCCCATATCTTGTTTTAAAGGCCGTCTTCCACTCGTCTCCCTGCTTCACCCTCACCAAATGGTATGCACCACGTAAGTCCAGTCTGGTGTAAATTACGGCCTCACGTACCTGGTCTAACAGTACATTGATGAGGGGGAGCGGGTACCTGTTTCGGATGGTGTTTTTATTCAGCATTCTGTATTCGCAGCATGCTCTTAGATCACCATTGGCCTTCGAGATGAAGAAGAGTGGAGAGGCCGCAGGAGACCTAGAAGGACGTATGAACCCCAACTTGGTATATTCGTCCAAGTATGCTCTAAGGTGTATCGTTTCGGGCTCGGACAACGCATACACCCTACACGAAGGAAGTACTCTATCGTCTATCAGATCTATCCGACAGTCATACCTTCTATGTGGGGGGAGGACCTCTGCCTTGGTTTTGTTGAACACCTGTGCATATCTATGGTATTCGGTGGGCAATACCACCTCTTTCTCCACCACAGTAGCAACACACCATGCCGACGTCAACGCTGCAGCTATTGAGCTGTCTTCTTTAAGACATTGCCCTCTACATTGCTCGGAGGACTATCTCACCACCCTACCTGTCCAGTTGATCTCTGGGTTATGCTTACAGAATGACGGCATTCCCAGGATCAATTCGTATTGTGGTGCATCTATGATATTCAGGACTATGTCCTCTTGGTGTTGTTTCCCTTCCCCTAACAGTGTCAGCCTTACCATCTCTGTTTGTGAAGTGATCAGACTGGACTTCAGTGGTTTTCCGTCCACCGGATTAATTTAGAAATAGATGTGATACTTCATATACCGCATAGGACTAGTTGCCGAAATAACACGCTGCATTTGGAAAGATATTTATATATTCATTTATCCAGTTGCAGTAAGATCAATACGTTTTCATATTGATCTGCTTATTAAAGGGTCATTTATCTTCATATGATTGTTCTGTCTTGAAGAAGGTCTTATAGATTCACAACAAGAAAGAACGAAACGTCGACACATCTACCCATTGTCTATCTAGCTATTGTTTAACAATTGTTCTTGGATGCAACCAAGGCCCTATGTATAGCCCAGTTGTTGCTATTTTTATTAAATGGGTTTGGTGCATTGCTGACTAGGGTGAAGTGTTCTATGTAACTGTTGGACAGCTGTCATCAGTGCACTTGAAGAAAGGTTTGTACCCTGATATCATATGTGAATGGTTATAAACACAGAAATAAGCAATACACCCGACTTTGTTAAGATTTATTCATTTTTTTAGATTACATTTAATACATGTTCATGATAATTAACTTATGATGCTACATGTTGCAAAGTCATCCTGTGCACTGGGCACCCTCCGACTTTTGCTGACTGATACTGGTGGTAACTGACTCCGACTGACCCTGGGCTCTGCCTGCCCAGGGCTCTGCCTGCCCAAGGCCAGTGCTATGCTGAAAGAGGCACATTAGAATACAGTTAAAACGCCTAAATACACTAGGGTGTACAATGGTATGGTCGGGTACCCCTGTGATTGGCATGACCTAGCCGATATGCCCCTAGTATATAATAGGATAGGGGGATCGAAACTACCTAGAAGTCTAGGGCATGGCAGTTTAGAGGCCAGCAAATCTTTTTGCACTTGCACGTGTGCACTGTTGAAGCCTGAGGTCAGTTTAAAAGCAGCCCTGGGTGCCAGGACTGCTGTTAAAAGGTATATTGTACCCATACTCGACTTTGGGGTTTGGGACACTTACAAATGGATTACCTACAATGTTGTGGCATATTTGGAACACCCAGGGTCTCCCCTAAGAGTCCCAGGGGTTTGGGGTTAGATATGTATATGGTACACCCTTATAAAATGAGTTTTATATGCCCTGGGTTAAGTGGAATTTCACATTTTTACTCCCCACATTGTGGTAAAGTGCTGCTCAAATTTGACTTTGATGCTAGGAGCACTATGGAGGAAGAATCTACAATATTTCAACAGATTCGGAACCCCTAAAGTCTCCCCTAGTGGCACATGGGGTGGGGTTCCTGTAGATATAAGACAAGTACTTATAAAATATGTTTTGTACGTCCTGGTGCTGAAAAAATGTCCCAAGTCATTTTTCCCATTGCAAATCCCCTGTTACATAGGTTAACATGGTAGGAAGTTATTGATTAATAACTCTTGATAGGAGAGGGCTAGAAATACCATTCAAAGACTTCCCAGAATGGTATTAACAAATCCAACAATATATTGTTGTATTTCTCCTAAAGTGTACAAACAAGAAGTTATAAGACTTTCTTGCTTGTAAGTCCAAATTCAGCCTTCCAGTGGTCTGCCCTGATTGGTCAGAGTTAGGCGGATTAGCCAGGCTGCCTTGAAGAGGTGATAAAGAGCCCCTGGGGTTAACCAGCTCTGCTGGCAGGGCTGTGTGCTGTTCTATAGGAATGGTGTGTGAGAAAACAAGGACCCCCTGGGTAGTGATAATAAAGACTCCTAGGGCAGGGTAAACAAGGTATGTGTACAAAAACTTCCTAGGCAATCTAAATGACAGACTACAGCCGACCGACGGCACGCCATATCCCGGTACCGCCGCAGAAACCACCATTACCTCGGGGCTATTCTTTTTATCAGTTGCCTCTTTTGGTATCTTGCCATTATTCTACTAATACTGAGTATTAGCGGACCCACATAGCGTCACTCTAACTATCATCACAGACATTTATCGGACTGTTCAGATCCTTTTGGATTTCCGACTCATCGTGCAAATATACATATTGCTACTTACCGTTTTATCCTCATGTCCCTTGGAGTGCATGCCGGCACCTGAATATTTTTGAAGAACCTCTGCTGGTATAGCAACAGGAATTCCATTCATCCATACGCACCGTCCTTTTAAATCTCTTTGAGTAGAGGAATCCTTTCCTAGTTACACAGGTACCTTGTTTCCGTGTCATTCATCTGAAGACAACATTATCCTGTTTGTTTTGTCGAATCGTAATTTGCGGCTCCTGATGAAGGCGTTTTCGCCGAAACGCGCGTCGAGTAATTTGCCATTACATTTTATCTTGTAGACACCATTAGGTCCATGTTGGTGTCTTTTTATTTATGAAGATTGTATATTGTGTCATTTTATGTAATTGTGTGTCATATAACTTGAACAAATTGTTCTTTATATGATTTTTAACATGTCGATTAAAATCATGATTCTTTTTTATTAATGTTTTTTCTTGGATTGTTTGCCTATTCCTAGTCCTGACTGGTCCCATTATCTGTAGTCTGTCATTTAGATTGCCTAGGAAGTTTTTGTACACATACCCTGTTCTATAGGAATGCCAGGCCAGGGGGAGGAGTCGTAAACTATGTTCTTCAAAGAAGAGAGCAGAGAACAGTGTAATTTACAACTCTGAACTTCCCATCTTAGGCAGATGGTAGAATTAAGGAAGGTATGAGCAGATACAGGGGGGAGAGTCTAAGTAAATTTGCCATCCTAGCATTATAATTTGGCTGCGATTGGGTTGGCATTAGCAGAAGCCATCCTGTGTTTAGAGGTTATCTTATCCGTTTTGTGGAATCCATTTTGTTTTTCTTTCAGCCATCTTGTTTGCCATGTGCTACCATGTGCGAGCCATGTGCTCTGTCCTACCTTGCTGTTGTCTGCTCTTGGAATCTGCCTAGAGACGGGTTATATTTAGTTTCTTCTGCTTCGCACATCCTCAGTTGAGCTTGCAGCTGTTCATGCAGCTGCTGTAAGTCTGTAACTGTCAGGATATGTTCACCAGAATTAACAACTGTTAGCTCCTCCCACTTGTTGACTGTGCATTTTCTGTATGACATTATATGTACCTAAAACCTTCTTCTTGTACTTGTACCACCTTCTTTTGAGCCCCTGTGTGGGTATAAAATGACCATGCTCCTTCCATTCAGTGTGCTACTGCATACATTACCGAAGGGTGCTGTGTTAATGTAGTTCCACCTCATGAGGTTTAATAAATCTTGCATTTTCTAATCCAGTTTCTGTGCCAACTTCTATCCTATAAGTCTGAGGACTCTGTACAGAGAAGGGCGAACCCCTAGCACTGGTAGGCCTTGCTGAGGTCCACTACTACACTAGGGGTGTGTTTAGCCAGCTCTTACCTCCTTGCTGGAAAATAAGCCATTATGGATTTGGAAGATTTGATGCACTCTGGGACAAAATAATACCACACTCTACAGGATGTGCTCATATATTGAAGGAGTTACCTGCTCCCATTGGTCAAAAGTGACCTCCTGCTTGCCCCACAGTACTTGGAATACGTATCTGAGAGGGGCAAAGCCCTCCAGATCTGCTGCTTGAAACTTACTGAAGCAAGAAGTGCCCTGTTGAGAAGTTTTGCTGTGCAAAGATTTCTAAGGCCTGACCTCTGAAGGTTACACCATCTTAAACTACAGCCCTGTGGATTATCTTGCTGAAAAAGAACTAAAGAGTGGACTCCCAGAAAGCTACAGGTTAAAATAGCTCATCTGGAACATCACCAATTAAATCTAAACCTTGGAGAACTACCAGTGGATTTGTAAGGGTTTTGTACCAGGGGATTGTTTGAACTGAAGTCCTCAACTTTCAAGGACCATCTTGGAGCTTCCAGGCCCTTGGAGTGAGTTTGAGACACTCTGGGACCCCTTGAGGAGCTTCAGGAAGAAGTTCAAAAAGTTTGGAGAACTTTGAAAAAAGCTCCATAGATGGACCGACTCAAGCTGCCCAGCTAGGCCACCTGCCTTAAACCGCGAGCCGGCCAAGCCAACCAGATTTGTCCCACTAAAAACTCCATCGCTCCAACTTCCAGAGATTGATCGAGACTAGAAGGAAACTGAAGCCGGCCAACCCTCACCGGAGTGCGCTCATAGAAAAGGTGACCAGGAGCAATCGCGAGAGCCAAGCAGCCTGCATTCCATCGCGTGACGGCCTAGATTCCTGGGTTCCCCTGCTGAAGCGTTAAAGGAAAATTTTCTACGTCCGCTCCAGGGATGTTGACGAGAGCTCGTCGAAAGGCAAGCCGGGAAACCCTCACCCAATCCAGACTGGCTGGGAGCTTTGAGGGCCCTCGGGAAGAAAACCTCCAGAAAGGTTTCTAAGTGTTTCTAAGGGTGAAGGTAGAAACTGAGACCGGGACCTGCCACGAGTTGTAGCCGCTCAGGGCTCCATCGCACCCAGGCTGAAACTTTGACTTTGGCCCAGTCTATCACAAGCAGGTATAGTGCTATATTTTGCTAAATCTTTAAAAATACATATCTCCAGTTCCCTACATTGGATTTTTGTTGTTTTGGTGTCATTTTAAAGATAAAAATATTTCCTATTTTCATTAATTGGTATTGGATTTTTATTATGTGTTGTGTCTTAATTATTTACTGAATTGGTGTTTTTAAATAATTTACATACCTGTCTTTGAAGTTAAGCCTGCCTGCTCGCAGCCAATCTACAAAGGGTTGAGCATAGGAATAATTTTATAAGACCTATGCTGAGTCCTACCATGTGTTAGTGGTCTTATTGCCAGTTGGCAGACCTACATTTGCCCCTATGAATAACCCACTTTCCAACACTACAGTAGAGCATCTAATGTATTTATAGATTTGAAATTTTCCTGGTAAGTAAAATCCCTTGTTGACACCTTGACCTGATGAACCTGGAGCAAGGCACAACTACTGATATAAGAACCTATGTCGATGCGGACTGGGAACTCAAGAGACATCCACACCTACAACAGTAGTAATCATTACATACAGAGACAGCGTTGTAGCTCAGTCCCACTATCTCTTTCATGTCAATTGAACAAAGCACGGACGAGTGTCATGTCTATGCTCTTACTTAACCATGTTATCACCCTAGAGCCTAGGCTATCTGGTTTCTGTTTGAAATTCATTTACTTTCACAACGAGTTTGAAAAAATCTGTCTGTTTCTCCCTTGAGTGCCTTAAGTCATGGTCTCAAATTCTGTCAGGGACTGTGTGGGGAACACAGTCAGGGACTTGGGCAAGGACTAGGAAATGGGTAGAAAAATTACACAGGAAGAGGAGTACAGCGTTGCACAGGATCATTCAGGGAGTCAGAGGAGAAAAGAGGATACAAAGGGGAAGCTTGTACAAGATGGGTAAGACTCAGAAAGGAAGGGCACTCACAAGGCAAGTTAGCATACCTGAAACTAAACCAAGACAAAACAGAAATACTACTCATTTTTAACAAAGATGATAACCCTCAAATCAAAGAATGGCTCAAAGCCATCGATGCCCTCAATGGCGACCTCTCTCTGGCAGACTCGGCGAAATCTCTAGGAATCACCCTAGACCCAAAACTGGACATGAAGAAACACATCTCAAAATCTGCCAAAAGTGCCTTTCTCAACCTAAAATTACTTTACAAAATAAAACCCTTCCTCCCCCCCAAGGACCTTCAGCAAGCCACCCAAGCATTAGTCCTCTCCAGAATAGACTACGGGATCGCAACCCTGACAGGGACAGAAAAATCCGACCTTGCCCCCTTGAAGACGACACTCAACGCAGCAGCGAGAATGGTCTCCGGAATTAAGAAATTTGAGCACATCTCTCCAGCCCTTAAAGAACTCAGATGGCTCCCTGTGGAGTTGCGAGCCAATTTCAGAACAGCCTGCATCACCCACAAAGCCCTGCACACAGGCAAACCAGAATGCCTGGCAGCCAAGCTCACCAGGGCAGGCCAGTCCAGGAACCTCAGGAGCTCCCACTCTCTACTGCTCATCCCCATGAAAACTCGCAAGCACAGAACCTTAGCCAAATCCTTTGCTGGTAACGCTCCGAAAATCTGGAACTCCATTCCTCCCCACATCAGAACAATACCCTCGTTCTCTAAATTCAAGAGATTACTCAAAGGCCTCTTCCTCGACCGTGCTCGAGGGAACTGACAGACCCCAGACCAACCCCATTGTCTCTCCAAATTTTTCCTAAAACTTCAAGACGATCATCACGGTCTCAACTCAAGATTCCCCTGGGACCAATCAGTTAGATGACCTATTCTGTACAGTTGAACATTTGCTAACTATTGTATACGATTTACATGTTGTGAAGCGCTCTGATACCTTCTGGTCTAGCTAGCGCTATACAAAACTACTAAATAAATAAATAAGCATTCAGAATAACTACACCCAGGCCGAATGTGCAAGACATATATATGAAACAACATTAACAATAAAAGGGGGGTGTGGGGTAAAGCACTCAGGAGCTCCACACGGTAAGACTGAAGCTCAGTAAGTTTCTTACACACAATTGCTGTTACAGATACTGACTGCAAATACCCCCATGTAGGATATGCATGCAAAGGCAGGGTCTGTGGAGCTTATACCTATGGTGATGTTATAAATGTAACTCAAAGACAATACTCACAGTGGACAAGAAACATCACCTAGGTAGTCAGCTGTGCCCACTGGTCCTGGCGATCAAACAGGAACACGCAAGGCAGTAACAGCAAGAGGGTAGAACTAAACACAAGCACAATAGACAAGAAGCTAGCAAGGAGGAGTGCTTAACAGGAAAGGAAGGAAATCACAGGGCACACTTGGCAGAAAGTAGGTAACAAACATACAAGGTAACAGAAGTAAGACAGCAGAATAGAAATATAGCAAACTAGAAATGGAACCAAGGAAATGGGAATAAAGGCAGGGACTGGAAATGAATATACAGAAGGGGAGGCTACAAGGGTATACTAGAATAGTGCAGGTTAAGGCATCAAGAAAACAAAGTAGCATAGATGGCAGTGCTGGGGCAGGAACAAGAATTGAGCTAAAGCTCAGGAGTCTAGGTAGCACTGCAGGCAGTGCTAGTACAGGAATAGGGAATAACTGTAGCTAAGGAGTCAAGATGGCACTGCAGGCAGTGCTAGTTCAGGAATAGGGAATTAGCTACAGCTCAGGAAACAAGGAGTCAATAGAGCACTGCAAGCAATGCAAATCAAGAACAAGAAGTAGCTGAAGCCCAGGAACAGGAACAAAGAATAACTATAGCTCAGGAACTCAGGAAACAAGAGCACTGCAGGCAGTGCTAATTCAGGTACAAGGAATAGCTATAGCTCAGGAACTCAGGAAACAAGGTAGCACTGCAAGCAGTGCTAATTCAGGAGAAGGGAAACTGCTGCGGTTTAGGAACAAGGAACACTAAGGCTCAGGGGTCATGGTAGAACTGCAGGCAGTGCTAATTCAGGAACAAGGAAAACCGCAGCAGGCCAGGAACTAGGCATAACTAAAGATCAGGAAACAAGAATAGCAAAAGCTCAGGGACTACTGGAAACAAGGATCAGTCTCACCGGTAAGCAGCTACAATGACCAACCTTGGCCTGAAGGGAGCTGGGGCTTAAAAGAGCTCACAGTAATCACATGCATCAGGTGTGAGCAGGCTAGCAGCAGCCAGCCACAGGTGAGCTGAATTCCTCCACACACCCTTGGCCTGCAGGGGTGGAGACAAAGCAGTGACTAGGAAATTCTGGGTAATGGAGTTTCAGGCATGAGCTGGATGGCTCCCACAAAACCCGGCATGGATTGGGAATGGCTGTCAATTCCCAAATAGTGTCCAAATGGCTGTAAGTCAAGATATGCATGCAGGGGAGTGTCTGGATGCATATTAGAACACTGGAGAGTCCCACAGTTCAGCCCCCTGGTGGTGGACACGAGAACACAGGGAGCGAATCGTGACAAATGCCCTACTGATTAACAGCAAGCGAATGACCTTCCCACCACCACCAGTTCATGTTATTCCAAGTTTGTAATAACACCCCAACACTTGCACCAGGAGGGTGTCCATTTCAAGAACTCCCATTTAAATGTTTAGATTGCAGGAACTTTGTGTGCTTCATGGTATCCCCCACGGAAGGCTGACAACTAAATCACATGTATTGTAATTTTGTTGTGCAGTGAGGTAACTTGGACCACAGTACAATAAACACCTCAACAGTCCTGACATAGAAAGTGAAGGTGATGTCTACCATCATGATAGGCTCTTCATAAGCAGTATCTAACTATTGGAACTGCATCTGTGAACCCCCCACAGGAAGAATTAAATGAAAACACTTACACACACACACACACACACACTGCCACATTACACCTATACCTCGAGTCACCAGGCATCCCAGATTTTGTGGCTTGTACTGTTTTTCACTATCTGCACTTGTACATTTCTTTGAATTTCTGAATTTCGCACAGACCTGGTTTTCAAGAGAAGCAAATGGACAGACATATTTTCACGTGTTCTAGTGCAGGATATGTTAGAAGCTCCTAGAAGTACACAATTTAGTTAAAATGGAGGATACTGTATGTAACAGTTTTCTTTAATTCCCCTTAGTGCCTCACTGGTTGTGTTTACTATGTTCCTGAGCACTGTCAATTGCAATTATGCGCCTCTCAATCAATGCAGATCTATGGATCTACTTCTGTTATTTTGATGTCCCGCCTTCTTGTTTTCAACATCTGGTCACCCCAGCTGTACCAGCAGCCACCACAAGCATCTGTGCAGCTCCAGCTGCCGGACATATCTCTTAGTAGAAGGCCTCCACTCGCTAAAGCAGTGTGCTCGTGTTGGTGCGTTTCAAGCTTTTATTTTTTTAGGAAGAGTAGCATGCCCTGTGCTTCTGATCACGAAGGTGGCACCAGTCACTCACAAGTGCCCCATAAGCCCTTAACGTTAACTTGTGTTGGCCGTCATCGTCTAGCCACAGAAGTGTTGGCATCAATGGACACCCTGACCAGCATTGTGTGCAGATCCCCAATGCTGTGCAGCATGGCTAAAGAATAAAAAAAAGCATTTGATATGATTTGGCATCTACGTGCCTTCAAAATGACAAAGGCGATTTGTTTTTGCTTAGTCGATCAGTAACTAAAAAAAAAGCAGGTGGGGTCGCAAAGGGGCTGGAAGCAACACGAAAGCACGTATGGGATGAGGAGAATCAACAAGCGAGACAGCAAAATGGAGTGGGCAGTGAAGAAGCACATCAGTGAGCAGCGTTGGGGCAGTATGTAGGTGGGGTGGAGAAGCAATGGGTGAGAGAAGGGCATGGGTGGGAGGAAGCAACATGGAGGGGAGAGGTGAATAGGAGATGCAACGGTTAAGAAAGTAATGAGAGGGCAGGGGAGAAGTACACAGGTGAGAACGCAATGCGGGAAGTACGCAAGGGTAGGCGCAACATAGAGGGGGCAGTGAGAAGCACACGGATAATTACCATGAAGTGCAGGACGAGGGAAATACACAAGGAAGACAGCTGGAAAATACATGCATTATCATAGAGGGATTAACCAAAAGTAGTGCTTGAAAAGGAAGCAGAAAATAAGCCAATCAAAAGTGATGGTAAAGTAGCAATGCTCCCTTTGAGGGATAAACACCAGACTGATAAGTTGGAACACAAACATGAAGCAGGAAAATCAGAGTAACAGGAAAGCCAAGCAATGGTAACCAATGGAAGGACTTGAAGCTGCTGTATGTTTTTGGTGAGCTCATAATATGTCTCACAACAGACAGCTCATGTGTGGCTTGTTGGGGAGACTTAAAAAAGTCATCTTGATCTTTGGCCTGAATGACAAACATAGTTGCCTCCTTGTCTGGCCTAGGCCTGAGGCAGCAATGCAGAGGGGTTTGCTTGCTGCCAATAAAAAATAACTAGTACGTGTATTTTAAGGTTGCACCCATAAGGTAGTGCAAACTGTCTGAATGTAGACTATGAAGAACATACAGGAGCTGGGAGTCCGTCTATTGCTTACCAATGAATGGCTTTTCTTTCACTTTCATTTAGCTAATTCTTTTTGGATGGCTTTTTTGACCCTGACCTGGAGTGAGTGAAAACAGGTACAGATCCACCTCAAAGTGATATCAAGTCAACCAATGCAAGTCAACCCCCACCCATTTTTCCCGCCGCTGCGTCCCGGTGGCCCCGCCCACCTGCAATCCATTTTGCCGCCCCGCTCCCGCCTCCCAGCTGCTCCTCCCTCCCACATCCCCTCATATGGAAGCCGCTACGCGGCCGCTGCCAGGACCCCTGGACACCACCAACGCCATGACGCCCGACACCGCTACGATGCCAGAACCCTCCACGCACTAAACACCAGACGATCACACACCTGCTTCCTGACCGCCCGAAGCGCACCCACGGAGCTTTCACCTGTCAGAACTGCAGCTTCACGAGCATCCGCCCCACCACGCTGCCGACCAGGAAAGAACCCAACCATCTCAGATGCATCCTTCCCAACACCCGCTCCGCCCGAAAACATGCCGTTGAACTCTGGGACCTACTCAACTCAACCTCCCCAGACGTCGCCTTCCTGACGGAGACCTGGCTGAACCCCGCCTCGGCACCCGACATAGCCATAGCGATCCCGGAAGGCTACAGATCACCCGCAAGGACCGCACCAACAGAGTGGGAGGAGGAAACGCCATTGTTCACAGAAACACTCTCAGAGTCTCGACCAACACCGACGACACCCTCAGCACCGCCGAACACCTGCACTTCCAGATCCACACCGACCCCAACACCACCCTCAGAGGAACCCTCATCTACAGACCACCCGGACACCCGACCACAGTTCAGCGACTCCATCGCCGATTTAGTCAGCACACACGCCCTCGCCTCCATGGACTACATCCTCCTCGGGGACCTGAACTTCCACCTCGAGAACAATGACGACACCAACTCCACCACCCTGATCGACAACCTAGCCAACCTCAGACTCAGATAACTTGTCACAACACCCACCCACTCCGCCCGTCACACGCTTGACCCCATCTTCTCCGCAAGCCCCCATGTCTCCTTCAACCATACCACCAAACTCCACTGGACCGACTACCGCTGCATCCACTTCACCTTCAAGAAACCCACCACGCACCACGCACCCAACAGGTGCCTCACCGCTGCTGGAGCAAAGTCACCGAAGACCAGATAACCACCACCCTCGCCCAGAGCCCACCCGCCGACCATACCGACCCCGACACTGCCACCCGCAACCTCAGACAGTGGATCAACGAATGCGCCAACACCCTCGCCTGATCAAGAAACACCCCAACAATCATACCAATAAGAAAGCCAGCTGGTTCACTGAAGACATCTGGGCCTCCAAGCAAACCTGCCGAAAACTGGAGAAGATCTGGCACCGTGAAGGAACACCGGACAGCCACGCCGCCCACAAGAATGCCACCCGCAAACACCATCACCTCATCAGATCCGCCAAAAGGGCCTCCTTCAAAGACCGCCTAGACAACAACATGCACAACAGCAAAGAGCTCTTCAACATCGTGAAGGAACTCTCCAATACCAGCTCCAACACCAATGACGTCCCATCCTCTCAAGACCTGTGCGACTCGTTGGCCACCTTCTTCCACCGCAATATCACAGGCATCCACAATATTTTCAACGCCACGACCGCCCCGACAACCACTGAGACCTCCGCTCTCACGACCACCATCCGCACCAACCTCCTGCTCTACTGGACCAACATCAATGACGACGACACCATCAAAATCATGAACACCATCCACTCCGGATCTCCGTCAGATCCATGCCCACACCACATCTTCAACAAAGCCAGCACATCCATCGCACCCCATCTCCGGAAAGTCATCAACACCTCCTTTGAGACAGCAATCTTCCCGGAGAGCTGAAAGCACCCCGAGATCAACGCCTTACTCAAGAAACCCAAGGCGGACGCCAAGGACCTCAAGAACTTCCGGCCCATCTCCCTGCTCCCGTTCCCTGCAAAGGTCATCGAGAAGACCGTCAACGAACAACTGACCCGCTACCTCGAGGAGAACAACATCCTGGACCCTTCCCAGTCCGGGTTCCGCAGCAACCACAGCACCGAGACTGGCCTCAACCGACCACCGATGAAATCAAGTCCCTGCTGGACAACGGAGAAATGGCTGCCCTCATCCTCCTGGACTTGTCAGCCGCGTTCGACATGGTCTGTCACCACACACTACGAACACGCCTCCACAACGCTGGGATCCAAGAGAAGGCCCTGGACTGGACCACCTCCTTCCTCTCCGGCAGAACACAGAGCGTCCGCCTTCCCCCCTTTCGCTCCGAAGCCACCGAGATCATCTGCGGCGTACCCCAGCGCTCATCCCTCAGCCCAACTCTGTTTAACATCTACATGGCACCGCTCGCCCACGTTGCCCATCGGCACGACCTCAACATCCACTCCTACGCCGCCGACACCCAGATGATACTCTCCCTCACGAAGGACCCCCACGCCGCCAAAACCAACCTTCATGAAGGAATGAAGGCCGTTGCTGAATGGATGAGGAACAGCCGACTGAAGCTGAACTCGGACAAGATGGAGGTCCTCATCCTCGGATCCAATCCTTCGGCCCGGGACGACTCCTGGTGGCCGAACGTATTGGGTACCGCTTCAACACCCACCGACCACGCACGCAACCTAGGGGTCATCCTCGACTCCACCCTCTCCAAGATTAAACAGGTCAACGCTGTCTCCTCCTCCTGCTTCAACACCCTCTGCATGCTCCGTAGGATCTACAAGTGGATCCCCACTGAAACGAGAAGAACAGTCACCCAGGCCCTTGTCAGCAGTAGGTTGGACTATGAAAACGCACTCTACGCAGGAGCATCGGCCAAACTCATGAGACGGCTCCAACGCATCCAGAACGCCTCTGCATGCCTGATCCTCGACATCCCTCGCCGCAGCCACATCACACCCCACCTGAGAGACCTGCACTGGCTTCCGGTCAACAAGAGGATAACCTTCAAGCTCCTCACCCACGCACACAAGGCACTTCACAACACCAGACCAACGTACCTCCACAGACAACTCAGCTTCTACACCCCCACCCGCCAGCTCCGCTCCGCCGACCTCGCCCTCGCTACAGTCCCCCGCTTCCAAAGAGCGACCTCAGGCGGCAGATCATTCTCCCACCTCGCCGCAAAGACCTGGAACACCCACCCCATCCACCTACGGCAGACCCAAGACCTGCTGACCTTCAGAAAACTCCTCAAGACCTGGCTTTTCGAGCAGTAGCAGCATTCCCCACTCCAGCGCCTTGAGACCCTCACGGGTGAGTAGTGCACTTTACAAATCATATGATTGATTGATTGATGGATTGTTTTTAAAATGCTTCTTGATGCTGTGGATACCAACAGACAGAAGGGAAGACTGAAGCTATGCGATGATATTTGTTGGTGTTGGAAACCAGAAGAGCAGCAGAGTGAAGACCCACCTCATGGAAGCGAATTTTAGGGAATCCAAGGGTTGCTACATTTCTGAGAAAAAATATTGGCCATTTGTTCATGTTTTGGACTCTGCAAAGGACTGGGCATGCTACTTAAATAGAACATTATATTAAATTGCCTGTATTCCTTATTAACATGCTTTCTGTCTTTATTTGTTAATTATCAGCCTGGATTATTAGGGCGCCTCTTGAACACATTTTTAACTGCTTTCCATCTACAATTACTGTTTAGACTGTGTACCGATAAAGGGAAAAATGACTGGCTTTCGACAATTTTACTAATTTTTCTATCAGCAGGGATAGTAACATATTGGTCATGCTGATGAAAAAATAGCCAAGTGACAACCCTAGGATATCACTGCTTATGTCTGCTAATCTAAGTATTTCAATGCATTAGGTGGTCACATGCTCGGCCATGACTAAAAAGAGTATCCATGATAACATCAAATGAGGTGGCCATTCTCTACTGCAATTACTGTCTCACATGCTCCTGGTTACATTGAACAGACCCTTGCCTTAAACTATGGAAAGGATTAGGTATTTAAATGCCTCTCTGATGAACACTGTGCATATTTTCCCTATATCCTATGCCCTCGGCCCAGGCAATTACATGCGAGGTAAACCCTCCTCATTCACAGGACCAAAACCAGGAAGCAGAAGTGGACTTGACCTAATCCCACCCTTCTTTGGGGTGGGAAAAGAAATGGCCATGCCCACCACTGTTGCCGTTTTTGTTCCTGTCTCCTGGACTGAGACAGGGAGGTATGAGAGAGATCCATGCTTGGCAGAAGTCTACGTTAGTGACAAAAGACCACGCCTTGCTGGGCTTTGGCCTACGAGGGCCATCAACAATGCTCGGAGGAGATAGGCAGCCCTATCCGGATGTTCTTTGGGGCTTTCCTTCTTTTACCCTGATGCAGGTGGTTTGTGGAAAACTGGAAGTTTCTGCATAAAAGCGCTCTCACCTGCATAGTTTGAGGATGTCTTCAGGGTGTTGGTGAGCCTGTTTTTGTGCCGGTTGCATTAAAGGGGTGGCTGGCACTGTGTCCTGTATCCATTTATCCCTTCTGCTTCTGCGAGCATATGTCAGGAAAATCCTGTCCTCAAGCAGAGCAGGCGCAGTGTTGATATTTGATGATGTTTTGATTCTTCTAACACTCATTTCTTGGTCATTCAAGGGAGCTCTGAAAACAGGTAAGTCACTGCTTGGACTGCGGGGGACAGAGAATTCTATTGTTTTTTTTTTTTTCAGTCAGTATTTTCCTGCTTGATGGTATTATAATCCTTCTGGATGGGGACGCGCCATAGAAAGAACACCAAGCATTTACAATGCAATAGGTCTCTCATTAATGATAGCTTGAGGTACTGGTGTTGCAAATGATAATGTAACGCCAATAGCTCATACTTTCAGTAATGCGAGACCTAGTGCATTGCAAATGATTACATAGTGAGCCAGGAACCACCATTGTATGTCTCAGTGCAGTACCGCAAGCTGCTCCTAGAGCTCCCTAGTGAGCAGGGAACCACCACTGCTTGTCTAGGTGCAGCACCACAAGCTGCTCCTAGAGGTCCCTAGTGAGCATCATGAACTCTGAAGATATGGTAAATCTACCCTACCCATAATGCATTTCATGCAAGACAGTACCACGAGTACATTCAAATAGCTATGTCCATATATACAATTAGTAGCTTTGAAAAGCAACAAAATAATTATTATATTAATTCCGGATTAGGTTGTACTTTATGTGGTGCTGATGAAGGGAAATTTATAGAAGGTCTGATATAAATGTTGGATGTGGTACGTGCAGTACCTGCAAGCTGCTCCTAGAGGTCCCTAGTGAGCATCACAAACGTTTGATCACATATGGCACTCCCATAATGCATTGCAGGCAAGACAGTACCTCGAGTACATTCAAATAGCTATGTCCATATATATACAATTATTAGCTATGAAATGGACAAAACAATTATTATATTAATTCTAGATTAGGTTGTACTCTATGTAGAGCTGATGAAGCCAAATTTATTGACGGTCTAATCTAAATGTCAGATGTGTAGGTGCAGTACCGCAAGCTGCATCTAGATGTCCCTAGTGAGCATCAAACTTTTGGTCACATATGGTACTCCCCTAATGCATTGCATGCAAGATAGTACCACGAGTACATTCAAATAGCTATGTCCATATATATACAATTAATAGCTTTGAAGTGTGACAAAACTATTATTATATTAATTTTGGGGAGGAGCTACGATCGCGTCCAATATTGTCGCATGAGTCTTGGGCTCCCGAGACCCCCGCCGCCCCGGAGTCTATCCTGTCGCATATCCTGAGCTCAGGCTGTGGGCTTTAATAGCGGCTGTGAAGCGGTGCCGGGCGCTTCAATATACGTACCTATCAGCCGTGGGGTGTGGAAGGACGGGGCCATTGAAGATTGCGGCCTAGGATATTGGAAGCCGGGGCCTCGAGTGGAAGTTAAGCCCCGGCTGCAGTTGGTCAACAATGGGGCTGGAACCGGAAGTCTCTGACTCAGCCCCGTGAAAGATACGGCCGCGCTCCCTGTGCCCCTTGGACTGTTGCCGGCTGCGGCCTCCCCTCCCCTGGGATGAACTGAGAACGGGTGCAGGGCCGGTGGAGGGCTAGCGCCGTAGTGCGCTTTGGTTGAGGCGCCCCCCCCCCCTTGTGCAGTCGCTGCGCGGACTGCAGCTGGGGGAAAATAGGCCCGCCAAGACCTTGGCTGGTGTAAACTTTGGCGCATTGGAACCTGGCAATCCTGGTCCTGTTCCCTGCAGCAGCCAGCGTGTACAGACCTTCACTTCTCCTGTGAGACTGGGAGCCGCCGCTGTACTGCGGAGACCTGCTGTGCAGAATATTTTGGCCCACCCCCCCTCCCTATGGACATTTACTGAGGTTGCTGGTACGCTGGACGCCTGGAGCTCAGTGGTGCCCGTTTCTCCTGTTCTGGCTGCTGCGGTGAGCCCCAGTGGGGGGCAATGATTAGGCACGTGGCATAACTCGGATAGATATTGGTGGCACTGCGCATTATCCATGACCGCTCTACTGATATCTGTCTGGTCAGTATCGGCTCCCGCAAGATTTGGGCTGGTGCCGGCGGAGGCCTGATCATCCTTAGGTTTGCCGAACATCGGATTGAGCGCAGAACCAGGTACACTGCCCCAGGATTAGGGGATTGATGAGGCCTGGGTGACTGTTGCCTTCCTGGGTCATTGAGTAGGACAGGGGTTGACTCACTGCATTGTTTACACAGGTGTGAATACCGTGTGGCTCGTTCTGGGATCTCGTCTTCCGTGTTGGGAGCGCTGCGGAAGCTTGGATCACTTTCCACGGTCTACAGAATGGCGACGAAACCCAAGACGGAAAAACAACAATCAAAGGCACCCAGGGGAGCTAGGT
Organism: Lissotriton vulgaris; assembly: GCF_964263255.1. Taxonomy (NCBI): domain Eukaryota; kingdom Metazoa; phylum Chordata; class Amphibia; order Caudata; family Salamandridae; genus Lissotriton; species Lissotriton vulgaris. Next base: position 1,960,729,420 of record NC_141693.1, read on the forward strand.
ATACCCAAAACAACAAGCTAGACCCTTACACGCAGCCTAGAGGTTCGCCATCTGGGCCTGGAAAATCTCAAGATGGAGGTGCGGAGACGTCGACTGCTGCGGTGGAGCCCATGCTGCAGGACGTGATGGCTGCGATTGAGGGGGGGCGAGCCTCACTAGGTAAGAAGATGGAGTCCTTGGATCATAAGCTTGACAGTCACGATAGAGGTTAACTTAATCTGTGCGGACCTCACCAAAACCAGCGAAAAGGTGAAGTCCCTGGACATTAAAATGACCAGTCTTACGGATGATGTGGCCTTGTTGCAACAGGAAGTTTGTGATCTCAAAACCTCCAGTGATGTCGCTAGCCGCAAGTTGGACGAATACGAAGGGAGAAACAACGTACATATTATTGGTGTGCCTGAAAAGGCTGAGGGACAGGCCCCTGACCTTTTTGTTGAAGACATCATTCTCAATTATTTGAAGCCCCGAGGCCTTGGGATTTTTTTTACAGTGGAAAGAGCGCACAGGGTTCCGGGAGAGGGAACCGCGCCCTGGAGCCCAACCCCGGCCGATGATTGCGAGGGTGCTTAACTTTAGGGATCGAGACGGTATCCTGCAGGCCTCCAGGAATGGAGGTCCTCTTCAGTATGAAAATTCTGCTCTCAGTTTTTCCCGGATTTTATACAGGCAGTACAAAAACAACAGCAAACTTTCATGGGCATCAAGAGGAGACTCCGGGACAAAGGATTGAAGTATGCCATGATGTATCCTGCCAGGTTGCGAGTTGAACATGCGCGAGGTTGCAGCGGACTGGTTGGACACTGTTTATCCTCGGCATTGAGCGACAGTGACGGAGCAGAGTTGAAGAAGAAGACACTCAAGAAAAAGAATAAGAACTACTATTGCTGCAGGTGTGGTCGGAACGGGTTGGGGGTGGGTCCGTGCTGGAAAGTGTAGCTTCTAGTCGATTCTCTACACTGCATAGATGGGCCTGATGATATTGCTGGGGTTGGGCGGGAAATTGGGGGCTGTACTCCTCCTTAGAGTTACTCTCCGATAGTTCAGTAGATAGATTATGGGGCGACAGGCACACTGCGAGTTAGGGGCGGATGGACACCGTGAGCAGGGGTGCAGTGTGGGGGGTGGTGAACGGGGTCTGTTTGGGAGTGGAATTTTTTGTTATCTTTTAGTATTGTTTGTTGTAGGCATTGCATTTCAAGGCATTATTCAGAATTGTAGCATGTTCAAGGTGCAGGAACTGGAGAGGAGACTGACCCATTTCATGTGTTATGATGGGGGGCAGGGGGCTGATGGTGTTAAGTTGGAATATGAAAGGGCTGGGGGACAAAATTAAAAGTAGTGTGGTTCTTCAGTTTCTTAGACGCCACGCCCCGGATGTAGTCCTACTTCAGGAGACGCATTTAGTAGGTAATTCATGCAGGGCAATGCACAGAATGGGGTACCGATTGGTTGCGCATGCGGGATTCACTTCGGGGTCCAGGGGGTGGGGATACTGATTCAGAAAACGCTCCCGATGGTGATTGATTCCGTTACTGAGGATGATAGGGGCAGATATATAGGAGTGTTGGGCCGTTGGGAGGGGCACACCCTCTCCTTGATGTCCGTATATGTCCCCCCAGGTATGCAGGCAACCACATTTGTAGATTTAGGGAAAGTCCTTCTAGACTTCCCGAGGAGTTTTTTGATTTTGGGAGGTGACTTTAACGCTGTGGTCTCCGTCACTATGGACAGACATCCCCCTAGAATTACGGGGCAGGCGCAAAGGTGGCTTCCCGAGTTCATGAATGCGTTGGGTTTAATCGATAGTTGGAGACTGCTTCATCCGGACCAGCGACAGTTCACCTTCCACTCTGGTGCGCTTTGTAGTCTTTCATGTATAGATCACTGTTTAGTGCCGGCGGCTCAGGCATATTGCATCACCGAGGCTACACACCTAGCTAGAGGTATATCAGATCATTCGCCACTCTGGGTCAGGTTCGACATCACTTTGGATTCGGGCGGTAGGATAGCCCCTATTAATCCCTGGTACATGCGCAATCCTAAAATCCGTAAGGACTTGCTGAAGGCGTTAGAGAAATATTTTCAGGAGAATGAGGGTCAGTGTTGTCTCCGCTCTCGCTGTGGGAGGCCTTTAAGGTGGTCATAAGGGGCCAGGCTTTTTCACTGATCGCATGGGCAAAGAAGGATCGGAATGAAGAAGTGGTGAATATAGAATCTGAAATTACTAGGATTGAGGCAGAATTGGAGCGGAAGGTGACCAGTGCTAAACTACATGTCCTGCATCTCAAACAACTTGAGTATAAAGCGCTAGTCACTGATAGTGCCAGAGCCTTAAGTAGAGAGCAGTAGGGCCGGCTATACGATGTCGGAGATAAGGCCGGGAAGCTTATTGCCTGGCTAGATAAGAAAGACAGGGCTGATCGGGTTGTTCCGGAACTGGAGACGGCAGAGGGAGCGAGAATAACTGACCCCGGGGGTATAGTGTACAATTTCGCAGACTATTTTCGTATGGTCTACACCTCGGTCGCGGGGAGGCCAGAGGAGGACTCTCACATGCTATTGAGAGATATTCAACTCCCGGGCCTGACTAAGGAAGATCATGACTTTATGGACAGTGCCCGCACTGCTGATGAAGTGGCCCTGGCTGTGCGTTCCTTGAACTCTAGTAAGGCACTAGGCCCTAACGGACTCCTGATTGAGTTATATAAGCTTAGACCCAATAAGATATATACTGAACCTCTTGTGCAGGTGGTATTTAATAACAGAGTTTCGGCAGCATTTTGTCTGGAAAGAGGCACCCGTCAGGGGTATCCACTCTCCCCCTTTTGTTCGCGCTGGCACTTGAGCCTTTGGCAGCCTGGATCCGCTGGGAGCCTTTAATTCGGGGTATTCGATGGTACCCTCAGGTAGAGGACCGGATCTCTCTATATGCGGATGATATTTAACATCACCCAAAAAAGTCCTTAATTGTTGTCTGTGATGTTCTGGCTTCCTATGGTAGAAATTCGGGGCTCCCTATAAATTGGGGGAAATCCTATTTGTATGTTCTGAGTGGTGACACCCCGATTCCCCCACGAAATTGCCCGATTCAAATTGCTACTGATGGGTTTAAGTATCTGGGGGTTTTTATTTGACTGGATCCCAAAATTCGATACGAGAGGAACCTTCTTCCCCCATTAGTTAGATCAAAGAGCTGGAGGAAGCTGCCTCTCTCCCTGTTGGGAAGGGCAGCCTTCTTTAAGATGATGTCCCTACCTCGCTTTCTTTACGCCCTCCAGAATACATTAGATATAGTTCTGGCCAGTTATTTCCGAGAGGTGGAGGGGATGCAACGTAGACTATTATGGGAGGGTAGACCACGTATCGCTTTGGCTAAATTGACGTTGCCATGGTATGACTGTGGTATCGCTCTTCCAGACATCAGGAGATATTATTGGGCTTCTCAATTGGCAGCCATAAACCAGGGTACATATGGGCCTGGCTCAGACCCTGGATACGCAATGGACAGATGGCTACTCCCGGGTGGCAATTACAGTAGAGCTTTATATGCCAAGTCGGCAGGGAAAAGTTTGACAGGACTGACCAGGGTGGCGGTTAGGATATGGCACGACGCCACCAGCTCTTTGGGATGGAAGGACCGCCTCACGCTGGCCACTCCACTATTTGATTCGGAAAAACTGGGCAAGCTATGGAACATGAAGGGTTTCGATAAGTGGGATCTAATAGGGATTGCTAGGATTGGCGATATTTGGGTCAAGGATAGGATTAAGACATTTGCTGAACTACAAACCGAGTTGGAGCTGAATGGAGCGGAATATTTCCGCTATGCGCAGGTTCCGATGGAGGAGGACATACCCGAGGCCTCGCCATTGGAAGATAGAATATTGGATGCGCATTTGCCAGAGAAAACTATTTCCCTCATTTATAGGAAATTGATCCACCACAGAGCAGATCTCCTGTTTGAGTTGAGAGATAAATGGATGAGAGGCGGTATTGAACTAGATGATGAGGACTGGCAATTGGCTGTGTCCTCCCCGAAGGAGGTTGCGATCCCAGCGCGATTGCGACTAGTCCAGTTGAAAATATTACATAGGGTTTATGTCACAGGTCCACGCTTGGTCTGGATGGGGCTATCTGACGAAGGCTTGTGCAGGCGAGGATGTGGCCAGGTGGGCACGTTCCTCCATATCCTCTGGGAATTTCACTATATGGTGGAGTATTGGAGTACGATACATGATGTTATGCGGGAGGTATTGGGGGTAACGGTGTCACCAGAGGCGAGGAGATGCCTCCTTAATATTTGGGAACATACAGATCTGAATACAGCACAGACCAGGTGGGCCACGCTAGGGGCAATGATAGCAAAACAAAGTATGGACTGGTGTATGTTCCGGGAGAAGACCGTTTATCTGGCCAGAGGCCGACCGCGTAAATGGATGACTGTTTGGGGGTTGTGGAATCGATACAGGGGGGGGAGATTTGCGTACCTCCAGTTGACTCAATACCGGATATACTTGCATCCCCGTGACAACTTGTATGTAAGAATATTTTGGCCCCCTTCCCTTCCTTTTACATCCCCCAAAGTATTATTGATATGTTGTAATGATGTGTGGGAATGTTTAATCTCTGTTCTGTGCATGTATTGGAATGCCTTGTACTAATAAAAAGAAATATTTAAAAAAATTGGAGATTAGGTTGTACTCTATGTGGAGCTGATAAAGGGAAATTTCTGAAAGTCTAATCTAAATGTGAGATGTATGTGCAGTGCCGCAAGCTACGCCTAGAGGTCCCTAGTGAGCATCATACAATTTGAAGATATGGTAAATCCACCCTACCCATAATGCCTTGCATGGAAGATAGTACCACAGTACATTCAGTATATACAATTAGTAGCTTTGAAATGTGACAAAAATTATTATATTAATTCTGGATTGTAGTGTAGTTCCTAGTTTCCCACTAGGCCCTGCGCATTGGAATAACATAAACAGTAGTATCGACGTAGAAGAGCGGATCTTCCAGGCCTCCACTGACTATGCTAAACTTAATTGGGTGTGTTACCAACTAGCTCAGAGGTCACTGGAAACTTTCTTCTCTGCATAGGAAGTGATCAGCTTCCCTGGCACAGACAAGAAGGGATTCAGCTTTCCAACAACCGTGCAACATGACAACTTTGCTCCTCAGATCAAGAGTCAATCTCTAGGGTCGTGTGAAACAATAGACATTTATTTTACTCAGTCAGGTTAGTGCAGTTTACTTTCACGAGATGTAGAGAATAGAGAGACGGGCGTTTGTCAATAAAGGGTTAACATTTATTGAACAGTCTTTCTTCTTGTACAAGAGAAATGTATTGCCACAATTGCAGGACTTGTTATGATAAAAGGTACGTACAGTAAGATAAGTATTGCAAGATAATACTGTAAAAGCATTGATATGGTTTCTTAGCCATACAATGGTTTAAAAGTAATAAAACATATATACATTCATATATACATTAGGCTAAAATACTCAACTGGTGCTTCTAACTACGCCTACCCCAGTGTACCTGACCTAAGCCTAATACTTGGGAGGGGAGTAAGTAAGTAGCTTCAGTTTAAGTTGGTTTCGCCAAGGTTTGCTTCAAGAATTCTCACTACGGGTTTAGTCAACACCATACCTCTGAATAGAATGATGGAGGTCTGGTATCTCCTTCAGGGGGAACTCGGTATCCCAGTCACCCGCGAGGGCAGACTAGAAACGCTGGAGCTGGATTTCTCAGCAGGAGAAAGACAGCGTCTCTCTTCAGCGCGTCGAGGAGGAGGAGGGGGGACAGCGTCCGCGGGCAGCTTGGCATCTGCTGGGCTCTTCGCAGAGGGACGGCTGTTCAGCTCCTAGTTACACCACACCATCGTTCGCGCTTTAGCAGCGATAATGGTATCAGCAGCTTCAGGCGACGGGCAGCAGGCTGCAGCAACAGGAACACATTGCTTAAGGCAACGTTGGTAGTATTTATACCTGACAGGTGCCTGGTTTGACGTAAGTTTGTTGGACATAAGACGTCAATTAAAGATGTCACTAGGAAGTGATAGCTATCAGTTGCTCATTAGAGTTCCATTACTAATCAAAACACAGCAAGCGGGGATTTCCAGGTTTGCTGAGTTTTTATCTTGTTGAAGAACTCGGAGTGTTAATCTAGGAATCTCAGATAGTGACTTCTGCTCTGTCATTGCACTAATTGGTCGCAAAGGAAGTGGCAGAGAACTATTCTGGAATGTGGCTCTGTTCGTGTGAGGCCAGAGATGACTTTCTGAATATCGCACTTGAACGGTTATGCCAATATAGGGAATAAATGGATTTATAGCCGAATAGGGGCATAAGGTCACAGTATCGATCAGGATCCTAGATAAGCACGCAACAGGATTAGGTTGTACTCTATGTGGAGCTGATGAAGGGTAATTTATAGAAGGTCTACTATAAATGTGAGATGTGCTAGTGAGTAAAGTAAATCACTGCTAACCTTGTTTAGGACCAAGTGAGTGTCCTGTCTGAAGGCCTTTAAGAAAATAGTGCCTTGAAGTTGTAATTAAATTAAAACCTAGGGTGTAACAACACATGTAATAGGGGGTGTCTTCATGGGAGGTTACAAAAAAGACAGGGATTTGCTAAGGAGGGAGAAAAGATGGGCAGGAAGTAGGCAGAGCTTTATTCACATATCCTGAATACAGCATGTCTCGAAGAGACAGCACAAGCGCTGCCTAGGCGAGACCTAAAAATCGGGACTCATCTTTTGCGAGTCAGATTCCACCCCCAGAGCCAGGAATCATTCGAAGAAAGCGTAAAGAGAATCCTATTAGATACTTGGGCGGAACTAAATGATGGGCCTAATAAGGTGGATAAGAAAAGACCTGACTCATCTTCCTCCAGTGATGATAAAGAGGAGGAACAACATGCTCAATCATCAGAACTTAAAAGCAAATATATAAAAAAATAAATATTGCCTGAAATATTTTCCAGAGTTGGAATGATTATGGGGCTTCTATCAATAGAGCATCGATCTATTTCTACTGAGCCGGTGTTGAGGCAGTTTGTCAAATCTCAAACACGTTCACTACCTATTCATCAACATGTGTCAGATGTAATAATGAATGAGTGAATGAGTGGAAGGACCTGACAGAATTGCGATGCTGCACTTCATGTGCAAACTCTACCCTCTAGAAGATGTAAACAAGAAGTTTCCGAAATCAGTTTCAGTTGAGTCTTTAGTTGCCAGTCTAGTGGGACCTCGGTGGCTGAAGAAAATATGAATAAATATGAATAAAGATCCCATTGATAAGGCTTTAAAAAAACATATGTAGGTACCAATTTGACAATACTTGCAGGGATTTATGGAGCATATACAGGCCTCGACAAATCCACTCGCCCGCTCGCATTTGCGAGGTAGAATTAATGAGGACGAGCTATTTTTAGGTCCTTCTCGCCCTTTCTGGTGAGTAGGAAACCAACCTAACTTTTGTCCTCTGTCTTTTAAAACACAATTTTTCATATTTCTCGAGCCCTGATATAACATCCAATCTGTGCTTGCTTTTCAGGAGGGGGAAGAATGCTCAGGTCGTATTGAAAGTCTAGAGAAACAAGCAGAGTTTATGTCCAGCATGTTGTAAGGGCAGCAGCATAATCGGAGTGGGTGACAGTCGCTGCAAGAAGGAATGTTTTTCTCTGACACTGGCATACAGACTATGTTCAAAACACGCAGCCCTTGGACTGTCACTTTTAGATACTAAACTCTTTGCCCCAGAATTGGATGAGACGTTTTACAGGATATTTAAAGAGAATAAGCATCCTCCTTCTTTGAGACAATCTCAATCTCTGTCTCAGTCGCATCTAGTTTTAAGTCTAACAAGTCTTTTCGTCAATTATGTCTGTGTTAATATAATCAAGATTCGAAAAGACAGACTGCGAAGTCCTCCACATCGCAGAATGACAATAAGAGCTGATCAACTTCAGAGAAAATCAGAGATCTTGGAAATGCTAGAAATGACCGAGATTGGCTATTTGGAGGGAGGATCGCTCACTTTCTGGAAGCTTGCAAACAATAAACCTCCAATGCTTCGGTTCTACTGATAGTGGAGAAAGGCTACACAATAGAGTTACTCTCCACACTGCTTGACACAGGGACCATTCTTACTTGAGAGCCTCTATCCAGAAAGAAGTTGTAGGCTTTGAAATAAAAAAGTGAAGCACCACTTCAAAAGAATGCTTTGATTTAAGTTCAACAAGATCAGCAGAGAAAAGTAACTTACAAATGTTTCTGATTCCAAAAGTAACAGGAGGGTTCTGTCTTGTCATAGAGTTGCAGAATGTGAAAAGATGGGTGAAAAATATAAATTTTCTAGATGGAGATATTAAAAAAATGATTCCCTTGATTTTACCTACAAACTTTCTAATTACCATATACCTGATGGGTGCTTACTATCTTATGCCACCTGTTTTGGAACACCAGCAGTTTCTAAGATTTTGTGTATTTGGCATCCATGATCAGTTCCAGGTACTGCCCTTTGGCATAAAATCTTCCCGAGGGTATTCTGAAAAATGATGACGCCTTTAATAGCTTCCCTTTATTTGCAGAGGCTAAAGTTTTTTTCATATCTGAACGACTGGCTCCTGGTGAGCGAAAAAGAGAAGGATGTCTTGGAGGGAGTATAACTGATGGAGAGATGTCTGAAAACACATGGCCTCATTCTCAAGTATACAAAATGTCAATGGATTCCATCCTTGGAGAGGGTTTTTATTAGAACCATCTTCAATACTCAGGAGGGTATGGTCTGTTTCCCTCAAGACAGAGCTGTGAGTTTGAGACAAATCTTAACTCAGTTACCTGGACGAGACAGAGCTTCAACGGGGTAGTGGCTGAAGGTCCAAGGTCACATGGGATCTTGTGTCTTTCTAGCGCCAGGGACCAGGTTGCATATGAGACCACTATTGTCTGATCACAAGTTCTGGAATCCAGCAGGCAGGGAATATGAAAAGGAGATACCAGTAACAACTCAAGTATCAACACAACCTTAGTGGTAGCTAAATGAGTCTTCCCTGGTCAGAGATTTCCATTTGACTCTCAGAGCCCTGCCTATTGTAACTACGAATTGCACCTTGAGACCCTCACAGGTGAGTAGCGCGATTACAATTCCCTGATTGATTGAATTTGGTAGGATAAGGAGCTACTCTATGGCAATTCTCAGCTCAGGGGAAGTGGTCATGGAGTCAAAGCCAGCAATCCTCCAACTGAAGAGAACTCTTGATCGTTTGGGATTCTCTAAAATCATTCCAGAAGTACCCACAACATCATCATGGGCTAGTTCTTACTGAAAGTCGTGCAGCGATGTCCTACATCAACAGACAAGGGGGATCAAAATCCTCCATGATGAATCTGATAGCAGTAAAAAAAAATAGGGAACTGGGCTGAGCGATTCCTTGTATCGCTGGGAGCAAGATACATCAAGGGACAGACCATGTTCAACCAGACTCTCTAAGCAGAAATTCTGTGACATCTCAAGATCTCTGGCTGTCAAGGTGGACATTAAGGGAAATATGTCACATATTTGGAGAACCTTACCTGAATCTCTTTTCCAGGCAACACATAACTGAAGATGTTTTGATCACACATACCAACTCTGTGGGTGTCGGGAGTGGAAGCCTTATCCATTCCTTGGCCTCGAAAGCTCCTTTGCAACTTTCCCTTTTATTCACACATTGTTGTTGAGGATTCAAAGGAAGGGAGGGGGTAATAGTAGTGGTCCCTTTCTAGCCTAGGAGCTCATGGTACCCTCTTCTTCTGTCAATGCCTCTTCTTCCTCATTGGAAAATTCCATTATTCTCAGCTCCTTTGGCATCATTGGTGTCTTTTCATCTCACTCATCTGACTCTTTCAGTATGGAACTTGACAGGGTGGGGTTGAGGAAGGAGTGAGTTCTTAACCACCTAGCAGTGGTAATTGAACAATGTAGACATCTCTCCATGTTGTCTTCTTACTTAAGACACTGGAAATGTTTTTTACATGGTGTGAAGATAAATAGCATTCTTCTTCTGCTTGTGAGATCATAACAGTCATACCGTTCACATTTGTTGGTTGTAATAAAAGTCCTTTCAGTTGCAAAATTAAGTGTTCAATTGGCAGCTATCAGGGAATTCAGAGTCTGGGGGGTGGATTCCCTGATATTGGAAACCTATTCTTTAGATCTCTAAAGAGTTTTCGGATTTCTAGACCTGTGGAACTGTCCTTTTGCCTTTTGGGATTTACCATTCGTACATAAGGTATAAAAAGTTTTCCCTTTGAACCTCTATCCCTAAGACCTGTCAACTCACACTATACCACCGTGTGACACACAATATTGGCTCCCATCACACGGTTACCCAGTTAGGAGCCGATATCACACGGTGACAGGGAAAAAAACTGAAAACCACGGCAAATAGTGGATTTCCAGCTCGTCTTCCGAGGCTTTGAACTGCCAACAGTTACAAAATAAAAAGCCTCCCACTTGACCTATATTTCTTTACTACAAGCTAACGTCAATTTAAATGGCCATCTCCTGTTACACAACATTTCTCCAAACATTGTTTATAATTGAAACTTCATTTATTTTCTTTGTCATCTGGTTTAAAAAGAGGAAACCATTTTTTTCCATCATAATACATAATTTAGACAATGCTCCTCATTTGCAAAACAGTATATACACATGATCAATTTGATTTTCGCATTTGGCAAACATTAACAGTGTATTATTTGTAAATCCAATATGCAGTTACCATTTCGTCCCGGAAGATTAAAATTCACTCTCATCTCGATTCAACCCCATCACACCTCATTCACGTACTCGTCAATCGTATCACTGACACATACTGCACACACTCATACAGACCCCAGTACAACACTGCATTCACAGATGGAATCACAAGTGGTGAATTATTGATCCTGATGAAGATGGAGATTATCAGCAATTTCCATTGAAAAGTACGTCGACCGGATGGTGTGACATCCCAGTCACCAGCACAGCCACTGAGGGTTGCTGTTTCACCCCTTGAGTTGTTTCCTCTTTTTAAACCAAATGATAAAGAAAATAAATAAAGTTTGAATTATAAACAATGTTTGGAGATATTTTGTGTAACAGGAGATGACTAACTAAATTGACGTTAGCTGGTAGTAAAGAATTATAGGTCAAGTGAGAGGCTTTCTATTTTGTAACTGTTTATTCCCCCTTACTCCCAGAACTGCACAGGTATCTTTTTAGGGGGGCGCCTTTCTCATTCAGGTTTTTGAACTGCCGACATCCATTAAGGGGTGTGAAACCTCCCTCTCCCCCCAAGACATTGGCACCCGCCATAGCAAGCTTTTTATTTTTTATTTTGGAAGAGGGGGCTTGGGGCAGGGTGGGGGAAAAGGTGCCTTTTTAGGTAGTTCTCAGCATGAGGACTCGCCCCCTCCAAGGCTTCGCACTCTCCTCACACAATGAGATTTTTGTTCAAGTTTGCAGCTATGATCCCTGGTGGAGTCGATGTTGCTAACTGTAGAAAAGTAGGAACTGTGTTGCGCCACTTTTTGCCGGATGTCAGTAGGTTTTTGACTTAGTTTACTGGGTTCCTGCTAATCAGGATCCCAGCATCTATGCTCTCTCCCCTTAATTGGTTCTGGTAAGTACTTTCGTACCTCTATAGTTGGTTACTGGTGTACCCTTATAAGTCCTGAGTATATGGTACTGAGGTACCCAGGGCATAGGTGCACCAGGAGTCTATAATGGGCTGCAGCATGTATTGTGCCACCCATGGGAGTCCGCTAAAGCTGTGACTACAAGCATGCCATTGCAGTCTGTGTGAGATGGTGCTTGAACCCCTCACACCAGATATATCTGTCTGGGCTCACTGCACTTAAAACCTATAAGTCACCCCTATGGCAGACTCTTCAGTCGTGAGGGCAGGGTGCTTGGTTACAGGTGTGAGGGTGCCCCTGCATGTGCAGGACACCCCTACAAACCCCAGAGTTGATTCTCCAGGCTTTGTAAGTGCAGTCAGTAATTTTTATACATATAGTGAACATCAGTCATTATGAGATGTCTAACTACATAGTGGCTGCACTGAACCCGGTCAAGTTTGGTATCAAACATGTTGGTATCATACCCCAACACTGATCCAGTGTAGGAAGTGTGACCTCATGTACTGGGGGGCCCCCTTGTGGTACCCTCCCTTGTACTCCCAGTAACAGCCTTCCAGGGTCTGACAGCAAGCTGGTGCTGCTGCCGACCACAGACATGATTCTGCCCTCCTGCTGCTGAGCTGAGCTCGAGCAGGGGAAGGTAGAACAATAGGTTTCCTGTCACAGGGAGGTTTGACCACCTTCCAGACAGTACTTACTATAGTGGGATGGGTCGGGCGCTTTCCAGTGCCACCAGACTGCTTTAAAGGGCACAGTTGGTTCCCTCCTTGCATAATTGGGGTTTGATCCAGTTCAAGAACCCTTGGTTCCTGCTCTGGTGTGAAACTGGACAACGAACAGGGGAGGATCCTCCCATCTGTCCAGCCCCTCCTTTCGGAGGGGCCTTGAGTCATTCCAATCCTTTCCCTAGGGTACTTTAAGGCTATCCTGTGGGTGGATCCTCAGATTCAACGTGGAACAAGACTCAACTTTGAAGCCAAAACACTATTTGCCCGTCTGGACACTTGGACTTCGACTGGAACCTAGACTGCATTAAGGGAGACACCTGTTGCTCCTGATCTTGCTGTTCTTCAGGTATTCTGTGTTGTCTGTCTGTGCTTCATCCAGGTTCGCCAGAAGGCCTGTGGGCCTCAAGAAAATCAGAAGTAATCTCCCTTGGAGTAATGGAGTCATTCCCCTGCATCTGCAGGCACGGCAACAAAGCTGACTGGTCTGCTGCTTCTGTCGTCCTATTAACTTGCCGAGGTGCAGCAACTCTGGTGGTGGTTTTGCCACCTGAAGAGGCTTGGACTGTCTTCTCAAATTCTGAGAACAGTACCCCTTGTCGGAGCCACTGGGAGCAAACCCGTGTGCACCCAGTCGACTTGCTGTTGCCAAGGCTTGTTGCCTCTGAACACCAGAGATCTTTGGGATATGAGAAGCTCCAGTCTCCAGCACCTCAACCCTTTTAGATCAGCATCATTTGCACCGTGGACCTCCATCTTTGTTGAGCTGCCTCTCTTCGATTCCTGTGCCTTCGGCCTGAGGATCCTCTCAAGGTTCTTCCTTTGTTTCAGTGGGCTACCATGCTTGCTCAGGGCCTGCTCTGATACTCCTGCACTTGGTGAGTCCCTTGGAGTCAGTTGCGGCTAACAAGGCTTGTTGGTACTCCTGCTGGATACCAACCACCTAGACACCGACATCGGACATGGGACAGCTCATGCATGGCTCATAGTTTTCCTCAGCATCGCCTGGTCCTCACAGCTGCATCAACAAGGTCACCGTCTTCACTCCTGAACATCTCAACATCTGTGTGCATTGTGCTTTCGTGCCTCCTGGCCACCACTGAGTGACATAGACTCTATCCCCTCTGCTTACAGGTTCTCCTCTTCACAAATCAACCCTTGGATTCCAGTGGACGCCTACACAGGCTTCTCCAGAGTCATCTTCTTTGAAGTCCTCCATTGTTGTGTAAGGCAGGTTAGCTTCTCTGGTGCAGATAACCTGATTCCTGAGGCAACCACGGGTGGGGTGGATCTCCAACCTTCTGTCTTCCCAAGGGTTTCTTTGGGGCCTCCGGGAAGGGTCCTTCTTCTTTAAAACTGCAACAGTGACTTCTCCATTGACTTCCATTGGGCATGTAGCTGTGTTCCCACTCTACACACAGCCTCTGTGGGGTTCCTGGGTACTTACCTTGGATGGTGCCTTGTGTACCCAGCTCCTCTGAATCTTCTGGTCCAAGACTGTTTCTCCTTTGCAGTTGGCATTCCACTTTCTTAGTATATGGTTAGTTCTCACCCTGGAGACCAGCATATATTTGTGCTACTTACCTGATTATTTAGAAGTATTCTTGTGTGTTTAGTTGATATCTCTGGGGAGGAGATACACAAAGGTGTTAGTGTTTGTATTTTGTAATAAATAGACTTCTTTTTTATAAAACTCAGTGTTTTTTTATCTACTCTACACTGTTGATTAAATGTGGAAAACAAGCTGCTTTACACTCCTTCAAGATAAGCCTGAAGGCTGCTCTCCACAGCTACCACTTTGAGTGCTTACATTTGTTCTCAAAGACCACTAAAATCACCATAAGGGTTGACTTGATTAGTGCAAGGTGCATCACTCCTTACAGTGTGCTTCATATACTGAGCCAGCCTCCTACACTAACTTTGAAGGTTGTCTGCCTAGTTGCAATCACCTCAGATAGAAGGATGAGGGAACTAGAAGCTTTATTATGTAAATCTCTGCGTTTGAGGATTGTGGAAGAAGGAATAATTTTGAGGACTGTTTCAAGTTTTTCGACAAAGGTTCTTTCCTTAGCACACAGAGAGCAAGACATTGTTCTCAAATCCTTTACAGAGTAAAATATTGCTACATTTACTTGATGTTAAAAGAACAATATTAGTCTACTTAGATTATACGAAGTCATTAGGAAAAACATATTTTGTTACCGTTGATAGAGCTAAACAGGGTAGTAAAGCATCTATTATTTCAGAAGTAGATGGACTTTAGAGACCATTTCTTTAGCCTATGAGTCTGCCAATATCTCTCCCCTGGAGGTTATCCAAGGTTGATCAACAAGAAAGGTGGCTGCTTCTTCAGTAGAATTTAAGGGAGTTTCTTTATCGGAGCTCTGCGGGCCAGGTACCTGTGATTCTCCTCACTTTCTTGAATCAATAAAATTCAGGGTCTGGGTGTGGTGGAGGATACTTTTGGTCTCAGCGATTTGGAATCAGTGCTAGATGGTTGAAAATGAAGGTTACCAGTAAGTAACCAGGGCATAAGTGCGATCTGGTGCAGAAAGTAAAGCGACATGCACCTGTGTTAACCTATGCAGCACAGTCTGAATCTCTGACCAGGAGAGTCAGACTTTATCTTCTGGCTATGTAATATACTATTTAATTGGTTATTAACTACATCTAATAGTGCTTAGATACTATAAAGTGTCATGTCAAAAAATATATAATTTTGTGAGAATGCTGTTTGTTGTATACTACTTGTTTATTTACTTTATAAATATAATTAATTGTGTGCAATACTCGATGCACGTGAGCCAGACCTTTCTCCACGTCGTAGATACCACTCTAGATCTCCTACAGGGGGCGTTAGGAGCTGGACGCATAAAGATGCCTTTCCCTTGTTCCCTGCTGTATATGAGTGTTCCGATTTAAGAATAAACATCTTTTCAACATATATGCGTCTGGCTCGACTTTACAAGTACTGACGAGCGGAACACTGGGGAACCTTTGTATTAAGTGGATTTTACTTATAAGCATCCTTTTGGAATATCACTGCTGGAGCTTTATTTTTGACCTGTGGCAGCTGTAACGTTATTACGGGAACAAGTCTTCGCCTCCTTCAGATCTACAATCAGGTTGTACATTCTTGATACTCTGGACTCTTTAATATCTTAATAGATCTTACCGTGGATGGCTACGACCGTAGACATTTTTTACTGCTTTGACTCGTGCTGAGTGCTCGCAGCAGGAACCTGTGGAGGTCCAGGCATTGCCGACATTCGGGTCATAGCTGTGGAACCTTGAGAGCTGTCGAACCAAATGCTCTTCACAGCTCTTTATTCTCGCAGTGCTCATACTGACGTAAGGTGACCTTTGCGTGCCGCCTTATTGAATCGTCGGTTCGCAAGTCAAGTCAAGTCAAGATTTATATAGCGCGCTACATACCCATAGGGTCTCAAGGCGCTTGAGGAAGGGGGGGGAGTTACTTGTCGAATATCCAAGTTTTAAGTTGCTTTCTGAATGCTAGGTGGTTCTGAGTAAGGCGGAGGTGAGTGGGAAGAGAGTTCCAGGTTTTAGCTGCCAGGTAGGAGAAGGATCTACCTCCCATGGTGGCTTTGTTGATGCGAGGTACAGTGGCAAGGGCTTGGTTGGAGGATCGTAGCTGACGGGAGGGGGTGTAGAAGGACAGTCGTGTGTTGAGGCATTCGGGACCAAGTTCGTAAAGTGCTTTGTGTGCGTGGGTTAAGAGGCGGAAAGTAATCCTCTTATTTACGGGGAGCCAGTGGAGGTTTTTCAGGTGACCAGAGATGTGTTCTTTACGCGGGATGTCTAGTATGAGCCTGGCTGAACCGTTCTGGATGCGTTGGAGTTTTTTCTGGAGTTTTGCGGAGGTACCGGCGTATAGGGTGTTTCCATAGTCCAGGCGGCTCGTGACCAGTGCGTGGGTGACCGTTTTTCTAGTTTCGGTGGGGATCCAGCGAAATGTTTTTTTGAGCATGCGAAGAATGTTGAAGCAAGATGATGAGACGGCGTTGACTTGTCTGGTCATCGAGAGTGAGGAGTCCAGAATGACGCCCAGGTTCCGTGCGTGGTCCGTCGGGATGGGTGCTTTTCCAAGGGCCTCTGGCCACCAAGAGTCATCCCAGGCGGAGGGGGAGGTGCCTAAGATGAGGACTTCTGTTTTGTCTGAGTTAAGTTTCAGACGGCTGTGCTTCATCCACTCGGCTACTTCTTTCATTCCTTCGTGTAAGTTGTTTTTGGCGGTGTTAGGGTCTTTGGTGAGTGAGAGGATCAGTTGGGTGTCGTCAGCGTAGGAGATGATGTTGAGATTGTGTTGGCGAGCGATGGTTGCAAGGGGGCTCATGTACACGTTGAAGAGGGTGGGGCTGAGTGATGATCCTTGCGGCACGCCGCAGATGACTTCAGAGGCCTCTGACTTGAATGGAGGGAGCCGGACTCTCTGAGTTCTTCCGGTGAGGAACGAGGTGATCCATTCCAGTGCTTTTCCTTGGATTCCGATGTTTCTGAGGCGCTGTAGCAGGGTGCTATGGCAGACTGTGTCGAAGGCTGCGGAGAGGTCAAGGAGGATGAGGGCGACTGTGTCTCCATTGTCCAATAGAGTTCGGATGCCGTCTGTTGCTGCGATGAGTGCGGTCTTAGTGCTGTGTTTGGCTCGGAATCCGGACTGTGAGGGGTCGAGGGATTTGTTGCTTTCGAGGAAGGTGGCAAGCTGGTTGTTGACAGCTTTCTCGATGACTTTGGCCGGGAAAGGAAGAAGCGTGATGGGGCGGTAGTTTTTGAGTTCGGTGGGGTCAGCTGTGGGTTTTTTCAGAAGGGCGCTGAGTTCTGCGTGTTTCCAGCTTTCCGGGAAGGTGGCGGAGTTGAGGGAGCAGTTGATGATGTCTCGGAGGTGTGGAGCTATGATGGAGTCTGCTTTGTTGAAGATGTGGTGAGGGCATGGGTCAGTTGGGGATCCTGAGTGGATGGAGTTCATCAGGCGGATGGTGTCCTCAGTGGAGATTGGGTTTCAGTCGTTAAGGATGTTCAAGGGGGGTGAAGGTCCTGCAGTAGGTTGAGTGGGTTGGTCTCCGGGTCGGTTGTCGAAGCTGTTGTGGATGTCTGCGATTTTGTTGTGGAAGAAGGAAGCTAGGGAGTCGCAGAGGGCTTGGGAGGGGGTGATGTCGTTGGAGTTGGCTGATGGGTTGGTAAATTCTTTGACGATGTTGAATAATTCCTTGCTGTTGTGGGCGTTGTTATCTAGTCGGTCTTTGAAAGCGGCTTTCTTGGCAGACCGGATTAGTTGGTGGTGTATGCGGGTGGCGTTTTTGAAGGCGTCCTTGGTGCTGGTGTTTGGGTCTTTTTTCCAGGCCTTCTCGAGGGAGCGACAGAGTTTCTTGGATTTCTTAAGATCATCGTTGAACCAGGAGGCGTTTTTGCTGCCTAGTTTGATTTGACGTTTTTTCAACGGTGCTAGGATGTCGGCGCTGTTGGATAGCCATTGGGTGAAGTTAATGGCTGCTAGGTCGGGGTTTGAAGAGTGGACAGGAGGATTTTGAAGGAGCGATGAGGAGATCTGGTCGATGGTGAGTTTGTTCCAATTTCTACGCAGGGTGGGTTGAGGGTGGTTGTGGATTGTGGTCTTATTGTAGATAAAGTGAACGCAGCTGTGGTCCGTCCAATGAGGAGCTGTGGTGTGGCTGAATGAGACATGTTTGCTGGAGGTTAAGATAGGGTCGAGTGTGTGACCTGCAATGTGGGTGGGGGAAGTGACAAGTTGTTTGAGTCCGAGGTTGTCCAGAAGGGTGGTGGCGCTGTTGTCATTGCTCTTTTCCAGGTGAAAATTGAGGTCTCCCAATAGGATGTAGTCCTCGGAGGGGAGGGCGTGTGGGGTGATAAAGTCAGCAATGTCGTCATTGAATGGTGCACGGGGTCCCGGGGGCCGGTAGAGGAGGGTGCCTCTGAGTGTGGTCTTGGGGTCGGTGTGGTTCTGGAAGTGAAGGTGCTTGGCGCTGGCAAGGTTGACGTCTGAGCTGGTTGAGATGCGGATGGAATTCTTATGGACGATGGCAATGCCTCCTCCTGTGTGCTTGACGCGGTCCTTCCGGATGAATTTGTATCCTTCTGGGATGGCAATGGTGATGTCTGGGGCTGAGGAGGCGTTCATCCATGTTTCTGTTAGGAAGGCGACGTCCGGTGAGATGGTGTCTAGTAGATTCCAGAGGTCGATGGCGTGTCTGTGGACTGAGCGGGTGTTGAGCAGGATGCATTTTAGGTGGTTGGTGTCAGGTCTCTGTATGGCGTTGGTGGATGAGGAGTTGGTTTTGGTGCCGTCGAACTTGCAGGAGTTGCATGAGAAGGGTCCATGGGTGTGTCCAGGGGCGGCTTGGACACAGTTGGGGGAGCGGCCGGGGTTAAGGGCTAGGAGGGAGGTGGCATCGTAGGTAATGTGGGAGGGGTGGGAGGGACGGGGGCCAGGGGGTCTGGCGCTGGGCGCGGTCCAGACGCGGACGGGCGTAGACGGGCTTACCTTTGGCGCACCTTCGGCGCGGCCGTAGCGCGTGGACGCTGCGCGTAGGACCATCCGTACTTAAGTGGTTAGTGGGGGGCGGAGCATGGAAGGGTCGGCTGGGAGGCGGGAGCGGGGAGGAGACACGGGGCCCAGATATACACACAACAACAGCAAGATGGCGGTGGGGTATTCCAATACAAAGCAGGGGCACAGTCGCCGGTCAAAATGCCAAAAATACTGCACGAGCGCTGATTAATTAATTAAATTATCGTAATGCGGCAGCAAAGAGCAATGAATAATAGACAGGTATGCCAATAAACTGCACGAGCGCTGATTAATTATTTATATTATCGTAATGCAGCACCAAATAGTAATGAATGATAGACAGTCTATAAATATCGATACCAGGCGCTCCAGGCGCTATGCTGTCGTAGGGGCGGAGTGCGCAGGGGGTGGGGGCGGGGGTGCTGGTCTGCTGCAGCTTGAGTGACAGTCTGCAGCAGGCCAGCAGCACTGTGCGCATGAGGATGTAGGGCTGTGACTTGCTCGAGCATACGCGACAAACACCCGCAGTGAGAGAGGGTCCAATGCCAGGATTGGCTGGTCCACCGCGCAAAATCCATTATTTGATGCCGCGCGTGGGTGGGGGCACACTGCTCAGCACTGCCTAATCATGGCCAATCACTGTGTGACTTCAGCATGAAGCCATGCAGTGATTGGCCATTGGGAACGCACAAGCCGTGACATTCTTGAGAGTAGTTTGTTGTTTCTGTTTCAACGATTAGTGTAGTTGTCGCCGCCAGCAGAGCCAGCAGCAGCCCAGGCCAGCCCAGCACAGACGTCCAACGGTCCACACCAGACACCACAGACAGAACAGTCACGTGAGTCACAGACACAGTATTGAGGTGAGGTGCGTGGTGTTGTTGCATAATATGTTTTTAATTCGGCTGCGGTCCGGATTTATTTCTGTTGCATGTCGCAGCAGCCTAAATACACTAATGCAAACAAACTACATGTTATCTTATCCAGGGTCAAGTCCGCCACCGCCAGTCTTTACCAAGAGCAAACTTAAAGCACTTCAAATACTCATGCAGAGGCTTTCGATCATTTGCTGAAATTGTCCACTTTGCAGCATTTCATATACGCTAAAGATTATGGCAATTTGTGGTATGGTCTAGAAAAGTAGTACGAAAGAATAGGCCTAACATGTCAAGAATTCGCTCCACAGGATCCGGTTGTTGCTATAAGGGGTCCACCTCCAACTGTTACCAACTCCCTTGTTTATTAGACAGGGAATTCGAACCAGTAGGCGATGGTAAAACCAGGGGAAGGGAAAGGGTCTGCTGGGAAGTAAGGCTCTGGAAGACACAAACATATAAACAATGTTAAACAAAGCATGTGCAATTACTACTCTCATTAATTCTCGTTAAATGATAGGTAGTGTCTTTGTAAGCAACCACACACCTTCAACTTCAGAACCAGTAGCACCACAGTAGACCACCATGAAGGAC
Organism: Lissotriton vulgaris; assembly: GCF_964263255.1. Taxonomy (NCBI): domain Eukaryota; kingdom Metazoa; phylum Chordata; class Amphibia; order Caudata; family Salamandridae; genus Lissotriton; species Lissotriton vulgaris. The sequence continues at coordinate 1,960,749,835 of NC_141693.1, forward strand.
ATGAAGTGACAGAACACTTCAAAACATAATGTATCAAGATCTCCGTCTTTGAACACACAGCAAAACAGAAGTGAATGGAATCCACCTCTTCCCTTGAAGAAAGCAAGTATATTTTGAAAGGTTCTCTGTAACTGCAGTTTAAATGACACTGCCGACTTATGTAATCCTTTGTTAGAAAACAATCATGTGCCTTTAAGCCATACACACGGAGGAACGTAGAGAATAACCCACAGAACCCCGCTGTATTAAAAGGCTATCCAAATAAAAGAAGAATCCTTGCTACGGTAACGCGTGGCATCCACACACAGCGTTCCGAGCTATGAACAACAGAAGTCCGTCTTACAGAAGCATGTAGCCGACACCACTATACTCTGTAAGCTTCTTGACATCCACCAGGAGGTCAAAGTACGGTAGCGTTTGGCCCGTCGACCCACCACGCTCCGCTATCCCTACAAACACTAGTATTCTGTGAATCCACGGAGCAAAACCGGCAAGAACACCGGATAAAACGGTAGCGTGTGGTCAGCCGACACACAACGCTCCGTTTTCTGCAGATAGGCGCAGCCGCGCCTTACTCACCCACCGCGGGGATACAGGGCAACAAGTCTCCAGAGAAGTCCTTTCCCAAGCCAGGAAACATAGGAAGAGCCGACCCGCTCGATTCCCAAACAAAACACCAGGCTGCCGGAACAGAATTACGCGCATGCGCGATAGCGCCCAAGGCCCTGAAATACTCCTTACCGCATGGGGTCATGGGAGTTGTAGTTCTAGGCAGGCGCTGAGTCCTGATTCCTCACAGTACATCCCTCTCCTCAGCGCCTCCTAGGCCCAGGCTTCGCCGGATACCTAGCATGGAAACGTCTCACAGCCCCAGGAGCATGCACATTGCCACAAGGTTCCCACGAGTCATCCTCAGCCGAGTAACCATTCTAGGCCACTAGGTACCACAACACCCCTCGTCTCCACTTGGAATCCCGGATGCACTTCACCTCATACTCCTCACCACCAGCCACAAAGACAGGAGGGACAGCTCTACGTACTGTGGACAAGGCTGGCTTCAGAAGGCTGATGTGAAAAACAGGATGGATTCTAAGACTAGCCGGCAATTTCAGTCTAAATGCCACAGCGTTCACTCTCTTGGTGATCACATAAGGCCCAATGAAGCGAGGATGGAAGATGCTTCGCAACTTAAACCTGATGTTCTTTGTAGACAGCCAGACCCTGTCACCCACCTGAAAATCAGGTCCATCGCAACGATGGGTATCATCCCACCGTTTGTACACCTCCTTTGCCGCATTCAAATGCTTGGTAAGTTGTCTGTGAATGACATGTAACTTTCTCATCCTACTATATACTGAGGGTTGATCAGATACTCCATCCGGGATAGATACCGGAAGAATGTTTGCATCCGTCCCATAAGTTGCATAAAAAGGGGATACCCCTGTAGAACAATGCCAAGCATTATTATAAGCAAGTTCAGCCATCCAAAGTAGGGACACCCAAGAATCGTGAGCAAGGGAAGCAAAACATCGCAAGTATTTTTTGAGAGTCTGGTTCAGTCGTTCTGTCTGCCCATCTGTTTGAGGGTGGAAACTCGTAGATAGAGAGGACTTAATGTGCAACGCTGAACACCAATGTTTCCAGAAACTTGCGATGAACTGGGGGCCCCTGTCTGATACGATAACCTCAGGTACCCCGTGCAACCTAATGACTTCAGTGAGAAGCAGCTGTGCTGTTTGTCCTGCCGTGGGAAGGTTGACACAGGGAATGAAATGACCCAACTTGGTCAGACTGTCAACCACAACCAGAATCGCAGTTTTACCTTGATCAGGAGGCAACCCAGTTATGAAATCTAGACTGAGGGTTTGCCACGGTTTTCTGGGGGTAGGCATAACCATCAATTTTCCTTTATTCTTAGAACGTGCACAGACCTCACACTGAGACACCCATGATACAATGTCTTTTCTCAAACACGGCCACCAGAAATGTCTCTGCACTAGATGCACTGTCTTAAGGATCCCCTGATGACCTGCCAACGGGGAAACATGACACCACTTGAAGGCTTCTTTTTGCAGGGCGACCAAAGGCAAATACAACTGTTTATTCACAAACGGCAATCCTTGCCTGAGACTTCTTGAGTTGTCCCCAGCTGCCCAGGAAACCCAAAGAGCTAGAGGTTTAGTGTTCCTAACCTTTTCTATGAAGGTTTCAGCACCAAGAACACAGATCACCTTGGAGGGATCCACAATGGATTTCTCAGTGGATGTCATGGAAAAATTTCTTTCCTCCTGTCTGGACAGAGCATCCGCTTTTCTGTTCTCACTACCAGGATGGAAAGTTATAACAAAGTTATACTCCGCGAAGAACAACATCCAACGCATCTGTCTCTGGGTAAGATGTCTAGCAGTTCTCATAAATTGAAGATTGCGGTGGTCAGAGTATACAGTCACTGGATGTTCTGTTCCCTACAAATATTGGCGCCATTCTTGAAAGGCTCTTTTTACCGCCAACAATTCCTTTTCAGAAATTGTATAATTTCTTTCGGCAGGATTGAGCTTCTTAGAAAGATATGCCACTGGATGTAACTGGCCTGTTTCAGGATCTCTTTGCGATAAGATAGCGCCAACAGGCTCATCGGATGCATCTGCCTCGACTGAAGGGGAGTGTGGTTTTTGGATGAGCCAAAACTGGAGCTGAGGTGAATGCTTTCTTCAAACTTACAAAAGATGTTTCTGCTTCTTGAGACCATTGAAACCCCACCCCTTTTCTTAGCAAGCGAGTTAAAGGTACTGCCGTCTGAGAGAACCCCACTATAAAGCGTCTGTAATAGTTCGCAAAACCCAGAAAGCTCTGCACCTCTTTCAAACTCGTAGGAGTGGGCCACTCTTGGACTGCTAGGACTTTCCGATCTGACATGCGTAAACCTTCAGGATGCAGCATTACCCCCAAGAACTCAACAGAGGCAACCCCAAACTCACATTTGCTTAGTTTACAAAACAGTTTGTGTTCTCTCAATCTTTGCAACACCATTATGACCTGATCAGTGTGTGTGCGTACTTCTTCAGAATAAATCAAAATATCATCGATATACACTACCACACATACATCAATGAGTTCACGCAACACCTCATTAAAAAAAACTGAAAGGCCGCAGGGGCATTAAATAGCCCAAAGGGCATCACCAGATACTCATAAAGACCATAGTGGGTTTTAAAAGCGGTCTTCCACTCATCACCCGCTCGTACCCTTACCAAGTGGTAAGCCCCTCTCAAATCAAGTCTGGTGTAAATGTTAGCATTACGCACTTGGTCCAATAGCACGGAGATCAACAGGAGTGGATACCTGTACCTAATGGTTATCTTGTTAAGCCTTCGGTAATCCACACAAGCCCTCAGATCTCCGTTAGCCTTTGAGATAAAAAACAAAGAAGAAGCAGCAGGTGAACGGGATGGTCGAATAAACCCTATTTTAACATAGTGGTCTAAATATTCTTTCAGATACTGGGTTTCAGGAACAGATAATGCGTAGACCCTACAGGAAGGTACCACAGCCCCATCCACCAGGTCAATACGACAATCGTATTCCCTGTGTGGAGGTAACTGTTCAGCCATAACCTCGCTGAAAACATCTTGATATTCCTGATAACACTGAGGTATAACTACTTCTTTCTCAGCAGCTGTGGCTAAACAGTATGAATTAAGCAATGCTATAACCTGAGTCTCTGTTTTTACAGTCATGTGTTTCTGACAGAGTGGGTCCAAAAACTGGAGTGTCTTCTCCCTCCAATGTACTAGGGGATTATGGTAACTCAGCCAGGGCATACCCAGGATCACCTTATACTGGGGTGCCTCTATGATGTTTAACCGTATCTCTTCTCTATGAGTACCTCCCTTTACCGGAATGGACAAAATGAGAATTTCTGTCTGTTCAGTTATAAGTCCAGACTTCAAGGGTTTACCATCCACCGCCCATACTTCCTCAGGATGCTCCCTACGGGTTGTTTGCAACTTCAACAAAGCCACCAACCCGCTATCTACGAAATTACCGGTGGCACCAGAATCCACCATTACCATTACATCATGGACCAGATCTCGCTGTTCAATTGTCATAGGGAGCAGAATATGGGATTCATGATCTTTAATGTTAGGGGCCGAAAGAGAAGGAATCTTCCATTTATTGTCCTCCAATACACCTGTAACAGGTTCTTCAGAACCTACTGAGGACACTGCCAACTTCTTACCCTTGGACCAATTTCCTGAATTCTTGGGTTTTACGGGACATTCCCTAACATAGTGGCCTTTCTTCCCGCAATACATACAAAAGCCAAGGACTCTGCGGCTCTCCCTTTCTGCTCTAGACGAAGGTGCTCTTACTGCTCCTATTTCCATGGGTTCGCTGCAAACTTCAGTCGAGCTGCTACCTGCGCAGGAGGTGTTTTCAGATCTATAGTAACTACGCTCTCCCTTGCGTCTGTCTCCGCCCCTCTCTGTGAGTCTCCCATCTAATCTGAGGGACAGGTTAATCATATCCGTGCATGTGAGAGGCTGGGGGTCTATTTGGGCAATAACATCTTTAAGACCTTCTCGTAGCCCCTGATAGTAGAGCGACATCCGTTTCTCCTCTGGCCAAGCTGTCTCAGCCACCAGTCGGTTGAATGTGGTAAGATACGTTACCAAATCCTGTCTTCCTTGTTTTAACTCTATTAGTTCCCTATCAGCACTGAAGGTAGTGGCCCTTCTGTCGAATACCTTCTCAAATTCAGTGCGATAAGCAGACCAGTCATTTAATATGGGATCATCCTTACGAACCAAAGGGACAGCCCAACTGGCCGCATCTCCGCTCAAATATGAAATAGCGAAGGCCACCCTAGAATGATTGGAAGGAAAAGATGACGGTCTGCACGAAAAGTGCATCATAATTTGTGTCAGAAACACCTGGGTTTTTGATGGATCCCCCGAATATCTCTCCGGAGTAGCCAACGGAATAGGAGGGGGTACGGTGACCTGAATCTGAGGAGTAACAGAAGGAGCATCAAAAGGGTTTCTTGTTAACCTATCGACTCTCTACCTGAGAGCTGTTGGCTTTGTCTTAGAAGCCAACAGTTCCTGTTGGACCACCACTAAAGCCTGAAGGACATCGTCCAAAGTGGCCATGGCCCCCTAAACAACCGTATTGGGTGGAGCACTATTTGTGGGCACGTAATTCTGTCAAGAATTCGCTCCACAGGATCCGATTGTTGCTATAAGGGGTCCACCTCCAACTGTTACCAACTCCCTTGTTTATTAGACAGGGAATTCGAACCAGTAGGCGAAGGTAAAACCAGGGGAAGGTAAAGGGTCTGCTGGGAAGTAAGGCTCTGGAAGACACAAACATATAAACAATGTTAAACAAAGCATGTGCAATTGCTACTCTCATTAATTCTCGCTAAATTATAGGTATTGTCTTTGTAAGCAACCACACACCTTCAACTTCAGAACCAGTAGAACCAGTAGCACCACAGTAGACCACCATGAAGGACATGAAGTGACAGAACACTTCAAAACATAATGTATCAAGATCTCCGTCTTTGAACACACAGCAAAACAGAAGTGAATGGAATCCACCTCTTCCCTTGAAGAAAGCAAGTATATTTTGAAAGGTTCTCTGTAACTGCAGTTTAAATGACACTGCCGACTTATGTAATCCTTTTTTAGAAAACAACCATGTGCCTTTAAGCCATACACACGGAGGAACGTAGAGAATAACCCACAGAACCCCGCTGTATTAAAAGGCTATCCAAATAAAAGAAGAATCCTTGCTACGGTAACGCGTGGCATCCACACACAGCGTTCCGAGCTATGAACAACAGAAGTCCGTCTTACAGAAGCATGTAGCCGACACCACTATACTCTGTAAGCTTCTTGACATCCACCAGGAGGTCAAAGTACGGTAGCGTGTGGCCCGTCGACCCACCACGCTCCGCTATCCCTACAAACACTAGTATTCTGTGAATCCACGGAGCAAAACCGTCAAGAACACCGGATAAAACGGTAGCGTGTGGTCAGCCGACACACAACGCTCCGTTTTCTGCAGATAGGCGCAGCCGCGCCTTACTCACCCACCGCGGGGATACAGGGCAACAAGTCTCCAGAGAAGTCCTTTCCCAAGCCAGGAAACATAGGAAGAGCCGACCCGCTCGATTCCCAAACAAAACACCAGGCTGCCGGAACAGAATTACGCGCATGCGCGATAGCGCCCACGGCCCTGAAATACTCATTACCGCATGGGGTCATGGGAGTTGTAGTTCTAGGCAGGAGTCCCGATTCCTCACATAACAGATTACTTTGCACATGCAACGTGTTTGTGGCAACTGCGCGTTTTCAACTGTTAAAAAAAAATGTGTGCTGTCCCTGCGTCCTTGTAAGCGCCCTGATGATGTCGAGATTAGGACGCTGCACTATAAATGAGTGATTTATTACATTTTCATATATTGGAGTATTGACTCGCCTCCAAGTACGGTACCTGGTAAATTTTCGGCGAAGGGTGAAAGGTGCCCGGATGATATACATTCCACACAGGAGCATAAACTGTTCACACATCCAACTGGTGCTTGAGTCACAGACAGTGTCAGCCCCTCACACTCATTCTGCTCCTTAAACTGCCCACGAGTGTCAGATGCTCTCACTGGCCACAAGTACCATCTTCACATACTCACCAACAGTGCAATTAAATCCTGCCGCAGTCGCGGATCGCCCTATGGTGGTCACAATGGCCATCAGTACCAACTCATGATGCTGCCTAGTGCCTACCCCCGCTAGCATCACATACAGCTCACCAGTGAGTTTCTCAAGCTTCCTTCCAACCAGTGCTCGATTCTCACACTCCCCTCAGGGGCTAGCTCAAGAGCACTACCCAGGAGTGTCTGTGTGCGTCAGACAGGTGCATGTGCTTTACAAGTGAACCAGACTCTGCCATTTCAGTCATTAGCCTCGCTGCAGAGAATGTCACAGAATTGTCAATTTATTGTCAGTGGTGGCTGGATGGGAAACAAATACTGCGGAGGGGGGTACATGTCTGTCAAAAAATGAACAGTGCAACCAAGAACTGAGTTATTTATGGCGCTAGGGGAGTAAGATCCCAAATCCTTAATAAGGCCCCAAATGAAAGCTCTGTTAGTCAGTCGGATATTGTAGTAAGGTCAGTGTAACTGCAGACATCCTTACAAAACATTATGTATTAGCTCACATCATTTAAGAGCTGAGCATGCCTCTTAATTCTATCCGCAGTTAACCACGTTTGTACCATGGAGTTTTGCTATATTGTCATGTAAAGGTACTATGAACCTAATTCATTTGTGGTGTATGCTGCACAAGATAACAATTGGTGCTTTCACCTGTTAATTTCTTACCTTCTCATGGAACACGCGCTTCTAAGAATATTGAATTGCATTTGCGGATCAAAGATTTTTGGAAAGAAGTCCCGAGGTTCGATTAAAAGCAGGTGGAGCAAAAAAAGTTTAAAAGTCTGCTTGTGTGAGTCACCCTGTGGAATTAGTTTGTGGTTTCAAAGGGGAGAAGCCACTATGTCAGTGAACCTGTAAACGCTGCATAAAAATTTCTGGTTAAATGCACAGAGATTGTTCATCGACTAGCAGGGTTATATGTTGTTCGAACATCAACTCAGTCATTTACAAAGCAACAATCTATGCTGACTGAAAAATTCTCACACGACTTGAACTTTACAAGCAAGCAATTTATGCATTTCACTAAAGAACAATGTTCCATACCCACACTGCGTGACACTGGGAAAGAAGAACGATGGATCGAAGTTTGTCTGATATTGGTTCAAGCACACTATTAGTGTGGTTTGGGTAGTGTTCCACCAGTCCACTTTCTATTTCCTCTGCAAGTCAAAAGAAATCATAATTATGTTTCATAAGCCACATTGTCATGGGGACCCACAATGTCTGTTCTGATGCCTGATGCAAGTGCAGGTTTGAGGTGGGTAACCAACCTTCCATGGGTCTGAAAGACACAGCTTGGGTGACTCTGTGGAGGGTGTTTATTAGAGGGGGGGTGCTTGAAGAGAGATATGAGCATTCCCCGCCTCTCGAAGGCCCAGGCTGAAGTGAAATGGCCCCCGCCCCCATGCCTCACTCCATGACCGTGATAAGAGCCTAAGGCGGGAGTCAGTGGGAGAGTGTTTGGGAGGCCTGCCTGGCTGCACCATAAAGCGGATTTGCATTGCTCTGGGTCTGATTCTGCATAACGAGCTAATTTTGCTGATCTGCAAAGGCCATTGTTGTGAAATCAATACATACATTTGCCTCCCGCCTGTATTTGCAAATATGTATTTATAGTAGGCTAGGAGTGAGATTGATTGCTTCGAGCGGTTGTCTGCTGGGTTGTTCTGTATAGTCTGATTGTATTAAGATATGAACGTTTTCCCCCAAGCCAGTAATTTAATATATCCATGCAAACAAATTAAAACCACAATAATATGCAGAAGCCTTCATTGTTGAAGGGTCTTTTAACTCGTCAGAAGCCTAGCACAGGCTGCATTTTTTAATTAGCCGCGTAAAATGAGCCAAACAAATCACAATGCATTATCTGTAAAGGAGCACATGTGTCCCTAGAGGTTTCATCTCACAAAATAATTGGCAACTGAACACTATCATCTGTGTGGAAAGAAATGCGTGATAAAATCACATGCGTTCCTAATGGAAACGTGGTAAAGGTAAGGCGTGGTTCCCAATGCTTTGTGAAGGCTTTTTCCCAACTGCTGTCCAACTTCTTCTACTCTCAGAGCTGAGATTTTCATGAAAGTCTTATAGTCTGAATTCAGCCCCTTAGCGTAATAGGACGGAATGTATGAAGCTCTGTGGTTATACTGAATAAGCAGCTACCTATGTGATGCCATCTATTAATGTAATAACTGCACTTTCACAATTGCTTTATTAACCTTCCTGCTTTCTCAAATTCGCTTGAAAATGCACGATTTGTCTTCTCTTTTTTCAAAATTTTCTCGGGGGGGGGGGGCAACACCCCCAAACCCCCCTTATGGGGTTCGGGCTCGCTCGCTGTGCTCGCTTGCTACGGTGCAGTATGCAAATCAGTTTGCGCCTCACCACTTTCAAATGTCACCAGCTGCCCCTGCGTATGAGACTAATCACATTGCGCGTCGACGCGTACACCTCTGGATCATCTTTCACGCTATGTGTGGGACCCATCAGCAGCACGAGGTGACACACACCTTGGCATCGGGTTCCCACTACAAATTTCTTCAGGCAATTACTGCTTTCTTCAGTAAATGTATACGGCAGCGTGCGGTGGTGCACACACCTTCGTATGTTTAGTGCCATACGGCATGTACTCCAAAGTTTTTGGGGGAGTGTTTATTTTATTGTGCTATTTTCTCATACAGTGAACTAGTCCTTCCCCTGGGTGAAGAAAAGACACTGTACTTTGATTCAGCATTGGGTTCCCATTACAGATTTCTGCTTTCTCAAGGTGTTAGGCATCTTAATTGTTGTATTGTTCATTGAATTCATGCGGCAGCGCATGGTGGTGCCCACACCTTCTAGCGTTGTCCCATACTGCAAGTTCTGCAAAGTTTTGTGCATTAATATTTACGGTTCTATTTTTTTCTCTTGCTTGAATACAGTAAACTTTTTTTCTTTTAAGTGAAGGAATGACACCGTACTTTGATTAGTTCACATTAAAGTAGTTATCCCTGGGTGAAGTAAGTGCACTATTCAAGCATGGCCATTCGTAATTTCTCATTACAACCACCTCAAACCTTTTGGCCTGTTGGAGGGAATCCTTGCATGAAATGCTTTGAATGGAAAGTTTACTTTTTAAATTTTATATACACTATCGATGAAGATGGTAAGATGATACTAGAAAGGAAGAAAATAATTGTGTTGCATTCAGTTGGGCCAGGCGGACTTAAAGAGTATGAGGAAATGACAAAAGTTCCTGGGTGTGGAGATGTTCATGTTTTCTATGCCATTGTGAATGATTTTGATAACTATTTCGCATCCCAGGTGTGTATCGGAATTGTTAGGTAGAAACATTTCCATAAGAAACAAGAAGTGAATGATACTGTGTCTGCTTTGAGAAAGTTAGCTCACAATTGTAAATTTGATCATCTTCAAGATCAGTTTATCAGAGATTAGGTGGTGATGCATCCGAGGGATCCTGCCATTCAGGAGAGGTCATGGATCAATGGAGACGCTGAGTTAAAAGACATTTTAGCATTAGTAAGAAAAGCTGAAATGTCTAGCCGCAGTGTTAAAGTTCTCAAACAAGAAGCCAGAGGAGGGTCAGAAGATGTTATTAGCCAAATCAAAGCTAAAGGTGTGGCTAAATCTAAGGAAGAAACGGTCAAAAAACAAGAGTTTGTCAAGAAGGGGAATTTAAGATGTTTTTGCTGTGATAGTGTTTCACACTTAGCATCAAGCAAGTTCTGTCGTGCTATAAAAAAAGTGTTCCAATTGTGGGGTTCTTGGCCATTTTGCCAAGGTTTGTAGAAGGAAGGGGAGCAGGGCATTTAAATGTGTAGATGATATATACGAGAGTTCAAGTGATAAAGAGTGTAGAATTAAAAAAACTCCCCCTAATTGATCGTAGCGATGAAGCACAACACTTTGATTCTAAAGAATTGTTTACTTTAAACATCAAAGACAAAGGGGACATGCATAGGAAGAAACCATTATGTTCTTTGTCGAAAGGTGGTTTTAAGGTGCAAATGTATGCTGATTCTGGATCTCCGTATACTATTGTTGATGAAGAGACTTGGAATTCTTTATTCGTCAAACAGTAAGGTGACAAATTGTTGGAACCTGATATTCACACTGAAGGATTTTACGGTGAAAAAATTGATATGGTTGGTTACAGATCGTTAGCCTTTAAATTTAGAAATAGGGAATCAGTTGGCAAATAATATGTTGCTAAAAGAGGACTAGCAGTTTTAGGCTGGAAGGATCAAAGGAATTTAAATATTTTGAAGCCCAATAGCCCTGATCCTGTCATGGTTTTAAACAGTGAATTACTGTATAATGACATTCTGAAGAAATTTCCCAAGGTTTTTAGTGGAGATATTGGCAATCTCAATGACTTTGTGCACTGTGTTGTCCTAAAACCAGATGCATGCCCTAAAGTTCATAAGGTGAGGCACATTCCTGTGTTACTTAGAAAAGATGTGGAAAAAGAATTGGAGAGATTGGTGGAAGCTGTTATCATCGAACCTATTGAGTCTGTTGAATGGATTTCTCTTATTGTCGTGGCTAGACGTAGTAACGGAAAACTGAGGTTGTGTATTGATTTAAGGCATCTCAATAACAATATTATTGTGGATAGCTTTCCTCTCCCTAAAATTTCAGAGATGTTGTCCCTTGTAAAGAATGTTAAATGGTTTTCATCCATCGATCTGTCTGCTGCTTACCACCAGATTTCTTTAAGTGAGGAGAGTAAGTCTTATATGGCATTCATTACACCTTATGGATGTTTCCAGTGTAAGAGGTTACCGTTTGGGTTAGCTGCGATTTTCCAAAGACGTATGCACTAATTATTTGGCAAATACGAGAAAGTGAGGTGTTTCTAAGATGATATCCTTAGTTTCTGAGAAGACAGGCATGGAAGCGATAGAATTTTAGGAGAGGTTTTAGGCGTCCTGTAAGCAAAAGGTTTGACAGTAGAGCATCCGAAAGATATTGCTGTGAAGTCGATCACATATTTAGGACATGTACTTTGTGGTGATGCAGTGTTCCCTAGGCCTTTGTTGGTGGATGTGATTCAGAATGCACCTAGCCCAAAGAATAAAGAAGAAGTGAGATTATTTCTTGGGTTAGTTGGATTTTATTTCAGAACTGTAAAAATGTATTCTAGCAGAGTTTTTTGCATCAGACAATTACGCAAGAATAAAGTAAGATTTCTGTGGAGCAAGGAGTGCAGCCAAGAATTTGAGGGTATTAAGAAAACTATTGCTCAGGCTCCTGCTCTTAAAGGCTTTGACCCTGATTTAGATAATATAGTCTCAGTTGTTGACAGAAACAAGGGGCTTAGCGCCATATGTATCATCAAACTATTTTGCATTTCCTAAATAGCGAATTTTAAGGAATCGCTGTTTAGGAAATGCAAAATGGTATGAATGAACAAAATCGATTTTTATTTGCGATTCCTTAAGCTTCCTTATTTGCGAATTCGCATTTTGCGAATTCACAATTAAGTAATAATTTCCAATGCATTCCTGTGGGCCAGAAGGCCCATAGGAATGAATGCAAAATAATTCTTAAATTGTGAATTCGCAATTTGCTAATCGCAATTTGAGAATTATTGCAAGAGTGCAGGGGTGGTTCAAAGACACCCTGCTGCACCCCTGAAAAGAACATGTGTGTGCATATGGCGCACATACATGCCCTATGGGCATGTGTGTGCATCATATGCCACCTTTAAAAATGCCAATTTGTGCATTTCTGGATGAATTAGCAAGTTACCATCAACTGAAAGTTGGTGGTAATTTGCGAATTCTTAAACAAAATTCGCAAGCTAAAATTGCTACATACATAGCATTTAAGGAATCGCAAATTTGCGATTCCCTAAATGCTATGGAAAAATAAGGAATGGCACAAGTTTGCAATTCCTTATTTTGGAAATGTTTCATACATTCCAAAACGTGCAAAACGGCAGTTTGCGAGTCGCAAAAGCCGAAATTCTGTGAATTTCGGCCTTTGCGATTCAAAAACGGCTTGATACATATGGCCCTTGGTGATGTGTTGTCTCAAATCAACGAGGATGGTAAGGAGAACATAATTGCATACGCTTCACATGCCTCGTCTCCCACGTAAGAAGAATTCTTGGTTATTGAGAAAGAAACTTTAGCCTGAGTTTGGGCTCTGGAGCATTTCCGCTCATTTGTGTGGGGAAAACTGTGCATTGTTCGTAGGGACCACAAACGATTGGTCAAACTTTTAACTACTGAGGGGCTTTTCAATGCATCTGCAAGGATGTCAATGCGGTTACAAGATTTCATTTATAAGGTTACATATGTTCCAGGGAACAAAATGTCATTGCTGATTTTTTGTCACATATGCCGATTGATTTGCAAGATTGTTATGGTCATGATGGGGATGATGTACAGATAGAGTTAATACATGACCAAAGCTTGCATGAAAAGGATTAGAAAAGACAATATATCTTGTACAATGGTTATCAAAGAATATTAGTTTGTGGAAAGTGGAAGGCTTAGGAAATCCTGTGTTCCTAAGCAATTGAGATCCTTTTGGGAAATACGTCATTAATTATCTGTGGTGAATGGGTTTATTCATAGAGGTGACAGAATAGTACCTCCCTCTATTCCAGAGTTCTTCAATCTGTGGGGCACGCCCCCCAGGGGGTGCAACACCATCTCAGGGGGGGGCGCGCACTCCACCCTAAAATCTTAACTTTGTTCATCTAACTGTCATGCCTTGCAAGTCTTCACCCATTTCAAATGGGGTTTCTTTTTCTTGTAGAGCTCCGGTAACTGAGGGTTGGAGGGGGGAGGGAGGGTAAATTGATGAGGCACTACGTGCCTGCGCTTTTGTTATGTTAAGAGCAGATGCATTAACTGTCCCAGAAGGGGGTTAATTAGTATAGCTGAAATTCTTCAGCTACAGTGGAAGGCAGGGAGTCTCTCTCCTCTGCTAAAACCGAAAGCAAACGAACACACAGTCCTGTTCTTTGCGTTCTATTTCATAGCAGAGGAGACTCATTGCCTCCCACTGCAGCTGAAGCATTTCAGCTCTACGAATTAATGACAGTGCTTAATTTGTAAAATAAAAAAGTGCTGGTGCTAAAGATTTCTCAGAAGAACATGGTCATTGCTATCAAAGGTCGAGGTGGTGAATACTAAGGCAGCGTTGTGTTGATTTCACCTCATGCCTCTCGCATTCACCACCAGAACTCCCTGCCCCTTTACCTCACACTTTCACATTCATTTTCCTCCTGTTTAAAAGGTCAGGCACAGCCATAGATGGTTAAGATATTGGCTACAGAGCTCATTCATCTGTAGGGTGAACTGGTGGCTCAAATGGGTGTTTCAGAAGCTCTCTCGGTTAATCATGCGTGAAGACTTTCAGCCCTTCTACGGAGGTGCTAGTCTGACCTGTCAAAGTTAGTTTCTTATGTTGCAGTAGTTTAACAAAACTCACTCGCCTTTTTGTAAAATTCATAAACCATGAAGGCTTTGGGTACATAGACTGTGAAGGCTTTGGGTACATAGACCAGTATTATGCAGGTCTCCCAAAAGCAAGACCTATTGGCTATGCCAATGCTTGTTGTATTTTCTCTCTTACTTGGGATCAAATTATGTTAAGAAAAAATAAGTGCTAGTACCTAAAATAAGTGTTGGTGGGTCCTACCGGCAAACACTGTCTTGAAATAAAGACTGCAATACTTTAAATGGGACAGAACTGGTAAGTCATTATAAAACCTTATATATTCAAGTGTGAAGTGCCTGCCCTGTTCAAAAGCAAGCAATACTTTTAATGAACCGAATTTCAATACATCAGGCACTGTTCAGCAGAAGTACATTACTCTATGTGGGAACAGATACTTCAAAACATAAATACTTTTAGTGGCACAGAACTGACAGCGGCAATATATGAAATGAAGAGTATGTCACTTCCAAGATATAAAGACAGTGATACTCGACCACCTCTGCCTAGATGCAGAAGCGTATCGAGTCGGGTTTGGAAGAGAGAAAGGGATGCCTGGGGAAAACCCGAAGACCCTGTTCTTCCAGCTAAAACACCCAGCGGACAAGTGAATAAGACCTGATAGCAAGGCCAAACAAGAAATCATGGACTGTATATACCTGGAGCAGTTCATGGAAACCCTACCATATGGGACACATAGATGGCTAAAACAGCATTCGGGGTTAACTCCAGCCCAGGCAATAGAAATGACCGCCAATTACTCTCGGGCCCAACCCAGAGCACTTCCCTGGGACGCTGAGAAACCGAAAACATTGCCCCCTGCCAAGGCGGAGAAAAGAGGAAAAGGAGGACTAGAGCCCCCCCAGCCAAAACCCTTCAAAGTGGAGTATCCGGTGATGAAGGGTCCACAGTGTTTTGACTGTGGGGAATGGGGCCACATCGCTCACCTGTGTCCCCGGAGGAAACAAACAGAAGAGCCTATGGAAGTGGGCTATGCTCCTAAGGCCGTGATGTACACTGCAGAAATGGGCCCTTCCTTCTATGTACGGGTGATGGTTAACCATAGATGGGTTAGGGCTTTTCTGGAATCGGGGTGCCGACAGTCAGTCATACAGAGGGCCTTAGTCGTACCACGCCAGGTCATACCCAACACCCAAGTGTATATTAGATGCGTACATGGAGACGTGAAGGCATATCAGGTAGCTGAAGTTACATTACACCCCGTAGGAAGAGCCCCGTGTACGGTGAGAGTGGGAACGGTGGATTCTCTACCGGAGGACCTGATCCTGGGGGTAGACAATCCAGACTTTGTGGCC
This sequence comes from Lissotriton vulgaris, assembly GCF_964263255.1. NCBI lineage: Eukaryota > Metazoa > Chordata > Amphibia > Caudata > Salamandridae > Lissotriton > Lissotriton vulgaris. The sequence goes on from NC_141693.1 coordinate 1,960,765,327, forward strand.
CTCTTTCAGACAAAAACCCAGGGAGCAGAGGGGAAATCAGGACGTATGCAAAGCGCGCTCATAGCGTCAGAACCATGGGTGTTGGACCGGAACGTCCGCTTTGCCCAGGCGAACGATGCCACTCTATACAATGCCTGGGAGGCGGCTCACATCAGCCAGAACGACCCCAACACCCCTTTCCCCAGATTTGTCATTCTGAACGAGCTCCTATACAGGGAGGGAAAAGAAGGGGAACCACGACAGTTGCTAGTCCCCAAGCACTTTCGGGAACAGATACTGTTCTATGCACATACACACCTAACAGCAGGCCATACCGGAGCAGAAAAACCGCTACAGAACATTTTTAAGTGGTTTTTCTGGCCCGGTCTCTATATAGAAGCCACAGCGTTCTGTAGAACCTGCAAAGTGGGCCAAAAGAGAAACCTGCAGAGACCCCCAGCCGTACCAGTACAACCGATGCCCATTATAGGACAACCATTCGAAAGGGTGGGCATGGACATCATCGGGCCCCTTCCCAAATCATCAAAAGGGCATACCTATGCTTTAGTGATCATATACTACGCTACCAGATTCCCAGAAGCCTTCGCCCTCAGATCCCCCACCTACAAGAACATAGCAGATAAGTTCCTTGAGCTATTCACAAGGGTTGGGTTCCCCAAAGAGGTTGTAACGGACCAAGGGACACCCTTCGTGCCCAAACTAATGAAGGAGGTTACTAGGATTCTGAACATACGACAAATACGCACCTCGGCGTACCACCCACAGACGGATGGATTGGTGGAGCGGTATAACCGCTCCCTCAAACCCACGTTGAGGAAAATGTTGTCCCTGGAAAACAGGGACTGGGACCAGCTGCTTCCATTGGCCCTATACGTCCTACGGGCCCAAACACAGAGAACCACCGGCTATTCCGCGTTCGAGTTGCTTTATGGGAGACAGCCCCGGTCACTTCTGGAGATAACCCGAGAGGCCTGGGAACGAGAGGAGCAGGATGAATCTAGGTCACTTCTGGAGTATACCCAACACTTAAGATAGGGAAACGTAGAGGCTTGGCATACTCCAACATAGAGCGTAATCAGCAGCACCAAAAACGGACTTATGATAAAGGGAAAACGTGGAGGGTCATGAGGGAAGGCGATTGGGCACTGGTCCTCCTCCCCTCTACCTCACATAAGTTCCATAGGGAGTGGATGGGCTCCTATCTGGTCGTTGAGGTAATAGGAAACACCACGTATAGGCTACAAATATCCCCGGCTCGCAAACAATGTTTCCACATCAATCTCTTAAAAAAATGGTTGGGACCTGTCCCCAGGAATGCCCAGTTCGGTTTGCCTTCTACCCTGGCGTCCTCTACATTGGGGGATTTACCATTAAATGCAGAACTGACCCCAGAAATGAGACAAGAACTGTACACCACTCTTAACAACTTTGCGGATCTGTTCTCTGACCGCCCAGGGCGCACCACATTGATAGAACACAGGATCGACACAGAACCAGGGAAACAGGTTAAAATAAGGCCATATAGGATCCCAGCCGCGCAATGCCTGGAAGTGAGAAGAGAGGTGCAGGACATGCTGCGTCTGGGGGTTATACGACCGTCCCGAAGTAGCTGGTCATCCCCGATCGTGATGGTGCCAAAACCAGACGGAACCACACGGTTCTGTATTGACTTTCGCGCCCTTAACTCTATATCTTCGTTCGATGCGTATCCCATCCCGAGGGTGGACGAGCTGATAGAACGCATAGGAGAAGCACGTTTCATAACTATGCTAGACCTTATAAAAGGATACTGGCAGGTGCCTCTCCGTGAGGAAGACCGGTGCAAAACCGCCTTTTCGACTGACGAAGAGCTCTTTGAGTTCAATGTCCTACCGTTTGGGCTCCATGGAGCACCTGCTAACTTTCAGCGCTTGATGCATGAGGTACTCCACACCTACAGATCCTTTTGTTCGGTATATCTAGATGATATAGTCATTTCTAGCGGGTCCTGGCTTGAACATGTAAACGTAAAGAAATCCAGGGCCGCCTACTCCAAGGTCAAATACCTGGGATTTATGCTAGGGGAAGGGGCCTTTGCTCCACAAGAAGAAAAAGTGAAAGCCATCAGGGGACCCCCTTCCCTTCCACAAAAAAAGGATTTACGGGCCTTTCTAGGCCTTATGGGGTATTTTAAGCGGTTTCTCTCCAACTTCGCGGAAATGGCCAGCCCTCTGACCAATCTCCTCAAGAAGGAGGTGAGCCCTAAACAGATACAACAGCCCCCAGACGGAGCTAAACAAGCCTTTGAGAATCTGAAGAATGCAATAACCACTAGCCCTGTCCTGATTGCCCCAGACTTTGACAAATGCTTCCTAGTGGCCACAGACGCATCGGACGTTGGCATTGGGGCGGTCTTGTCTCAAATAGGCAGCGACGGTCTCGAGCATCCCCTCCTGTATATCAGCAGGAAACTGCACCCAAGAGAAAGGAAATACCCCACTATCAAGAGAGAATGTCTGGCCATACACTGGGCCGTAAAGCTGAAATATTATCTGGAAGGGAAACCTTTTACCCTCTTTACCAACCACGCTCCACTACAGTGGATGTATCGGCAGAAGTCACAAAACCCTAGAGTCCTAAGATGGTTCCTATTCCTGCAGCATACTCCTTCACCATCCAACACAAGAAGGACAGGGACCACGGCAATGCTGACTACCTCTCTAGGTCCTATCCTCTCCACGATCGGGAGAAACCAGGGGGGGAGGAGTGTAGCCATGGGGCTGGGCAGGAAGAGGGAACAACCTCATGTACAGACTGGTGGACCACTGACCCGGATTCCATCCCCTCTCTCCCACCGTATCAGGGCACTTGGGAGACACAGTCCGAGGCATGGTGGAACCAGCAACCGAGAGGAAAAGAGGAAGGCTCCTCGCGCAATAAACAGACCACGCAGTGTCAGCGTAAAAGGTCATTTTATTAGACCAGAACTGCGAATCTGTACATAACAGTAACATCAACATAATAATAACAACAAACCCCCACTCACACTCCCCCCTCATTCGTTTCACTCGTTCCCCTTCATCACCAAGCCCTAGAAGCTCCAACCATGCTTTATTCTTGCCCCTCAATCACTCGTCATCCAGCCCCACTCCTTGCGTCGTGCCATTCACGCTTCTATCCGCCCTACGAACTCCCCCCCAAGGGATGGGTGTGCCCGCTCTTGAGCCCCCTGTCCCTTCAAATCCTGCCTACAGCAGCTCTGGCCTAAACTGGCAACGCTATAGACCGACCCAAACACACCTCCAGCTGCCGGGTGGGTGGGTGGCCTTTTGATCACCCTCCCGATGGTGCCAGGCGCAGGAAGAGGAAGTTCCCTTCCTCCCCTGCGCCTAAATACCCTCCCCTTAACTCCTCCCCTTCCCCTACCTGGCCTATCCCTGCGCGAAAGACCCCGGAAAAGACTAGTCTGCGACTCTGCTTCCCCCGGGGCCCGGCATCGCGCAGTAAACAGACCACGCAGTGTCAGCATAAAAAGCCAGTTTATTAGACCAGAACTGCGAATCTGTACATAACAGTAACATCAACATAATAATAACAACAAACCCCCACTCACACTCCCCCCCTCATTCATTTCACTCGTTCCGCTTCATCACCAAGCCCTAGAAGCTCCAACCATGCTTTATTCTTGCCCCTCAATCACTCGTCACCCAGCCCCACTCCTTGCGTCGTGCCATTCACGCTTCTATCCGCCCTACGAATTCCCCCCCCCAAGGGATGGGTGTGCCCGCTCTTGACCCCCCTGTCCCTTCAAATCCAGCCAACCAGTGAACCCCCTGTAGGGCGGTTCACTGCCCCACCCCCCCTTTCAGGGCCGCCAGCCCGCCACACACTCATCATTCACTGATTGCGACACCAGATAGCCTCATTCCACAACTTGCTCACCACATCTCTCATCTCCATCATGTAGTACGCATTGCCCAGCTGGGACAAGTGCACCCCGTCATCCCTGAAAACTAAAGGCTCCTTCAGTCGTATCCCGCCATGTGCAATAACCTTAATGTCTTTGTCACCGCAGTAGAGTCTCATTGCCCTATTGAGCTTCCTCCGGGCCTTCTCTATGGCCCCATGCTTCATAGCCCCTCTCCACACTTTCCTGGGGACCAACTCAGTCCAGGCAATGCAGGTCCCTGCAAGCCTCGATTTCAAAACCTCCAAGTCCCGTTGCATGAGTTGTAACAGTGCCAATCCGGACAGTTGCACCAGGTCATTTTCCCCCAGATGAATGATCAACAAATCAGGACATCCCCTCTGTGGGACCATCTTCGCGAGCCAGGGCAGTAGTGCCCCCCATCGCATGCCACTTCTGCCCCACCATTGTACCTCGTGCAAGTGTCCTTTCAGTCCCAGGTTACGGCCGTAAACCTGCTGCTCCGCATATTTGGAAGCCCAATGCACGAAGGAGTGCCCAACAATCCAAGTCACCGTCTTACCGCCCGGTCCACCCACGCAACCTACGAAGAAAAAGATGTTAGAACAAGAAAAACAGTCTGAAACAAACAACACCCTGCCTGGGACCAACCTACTTCCTCACATACCTCTCACAACAGCGCGACTTCCATCGCCCAATCCTCCTAATCCTATCCCAGGACCAACCCAACCTGGCCGCTGCAGTCGCCGCCCCAATCCGGAAAGAGTGGGTCCCGAAACCAGCCTCATCCATGCCCAAACGCCTCGAGACCTTACGCAACACGGCCAACAACTGGCCCGCCGTCACTCTCGCGCCAGATGCATGACAAAAAATCTCCCCACAACGCACACCCCCCGTCCCCAGGAAAGTTCGCCATTCCAACACTGGGCAAACCGCCCCGCCAGTCTCGTTCAACCACACCCACTTGCCCCTGCCTAATTGATCAATCTTGGAGCACCGCAGCCAAATACCCAAGCGCCCCCCATCCACCCGAACCTCCTCAAACAACCTCCCAGCCCCATTCCTCGTACCCAAAAGTTCAGACACCCGGAACGCCCCGAAAAACATCCACACCATACACAAGCGAAAAAGACCCACTTCAACCAGGTCATAACAGCATTCCGGCAACACCCCAACCAGCCGGACCAACAAATCAAACGTCACCGCCTCTCTCAGCCTACCCCCCCCAACCCCTCGTTCCCTGCCTCAACCCCGCAACATCCTGGCCAGGATCACATCCTTGGTCGGGTCAAAGCCCAGAAACAAAACACAGTAGAAAGATATCCCCGCCAACTTTCCAGATATCGTAGCCGCAGTCAAACCCCGATCCATGCAATCCAACACGTAACCTCTCAGCCCCTGTTCCACAGTCGACTCCCCACCCACAACACTGTTCACCGTCCAGCCCATGAAAGCACTAAATTCAGACCATGCTAAACGATAAGTCCTCCTCATGGTCTCAGCCAGCGAACCCTCCACCAGACCAATCATCCTCACTCCCCCAAGGCCCAGATGTCGGCCGGCAGCTCGGTCTTGCACGTATCCGCTCCCGGTGCCAGGTGACGAAACCGCTGCCACTGCGAACAAAACAAAGCATCCGCAATGTCATTATTCGCCCCAGGGACATGCTTAGCCCTAAACACCACATTCAACTGCAGACACGCCAACATGAACCTCCGCAACAGCCGCAGCACACGCAGGTCCCTTGCCCTCTGATGATTCACCAGCTCCACCACCGTCATATTGTCGACGTCGAAGAGCACCGACCTGTTTCTAAATTCCTCCCCCCACACCACCAGTGCCACCAGCAAAGGGAAGAATTCCAAGAAGGCAATGCTCCTGCCCTGTTTGATCCAGGAGGCCGGCCAGCTCTCCGCACACCACCTGCCGTCCCAGAAAACACCAAACCCCGCTGACCCAGCCGCATCAGAGTAAATTTGGCATTGCCAGACCGCCCTCTCCTCGTCAAAGTCCAAAGACACACCGTTGAAGTCCTGCAAGAAGGTAATCCATGTCCTCAAGTTCGTCCTCACCCCCATGGAAATCCTGACCCGTGATGTGGAAGCACCGCCCCCGACATGGCCATGCCGAGCCGCCTGCAGAACGTCCGCCCTGCCCGCACTACCCTACATGCAAAGTTAAGGAAACCCAGAAGCTTCTGCACTGCCCTCAAAGGAATCCGCCGTTCCCCCACAGCCCACTCCAGACATGCCAGAATCTCCGTCACTTTGGTCGCAGGAAGGCGCACCAACCACTGCACCGAGTCCAGTTCGATCCCTAGGAAGGTGAGGCAACAGCTGGGACCAGCCGTCTTCTCGGGCGCCAGAGGCATCTCCTGGAACCGCGACAGGGCCCTGCCGCAATCCCCGGTATCCGACCTCCCCAGGAAGAGGAAATCGTCCAAGTAGTGGGTGACTTCACGACACCCACTGACTCGCACCATGACCCACTGCAGAAAAATGCTGAAAAGCTCGAACAGAGCACAGGAGATGGCGCACCCCATGGGCAAAACCTTGTCCACGTAGATGGCCCCCCAAACTGCATGCCCAACAGTGAAAAATCCGCAGGGTGAATAGGCAGGAGACGGAAAGCAGACTAGATATCACACTTCGCCAATTCCGCACCCATCCCACAAACCCTCACCAGGCGGATCGCATCGTCCACCGACGCGTACAGCACTCTCGAATCCTCCACTGCAATAAAGTCGTTCACTGACTGACCCTCCGGCCACGACAGATGGTGAATCATCCTGAACTCCTCTTCCTCCTTCTTCGGCACCACCCCCAACGCGGATATGATCAGGTCTTGCAACGGCCAGTCAGTAAACGGGCCAGCCACCCTTCCTGCCTCCACCTCTTTCCTCAACTTAGCAGACACTACACTCGGCAAGTCTTTGGCAGATTTCAAATTCTTGGCCCAACGTCGCTCCCTGGGACCCTGGTAGCCCACCCTAAAGCCCTCCGTGAAACCCCAGAAGAACCGCGCCGCAGCCTCCTGATCCGGGTAGCACGAGAGCCACGGGGCCATCGCCTCCACCTTAACCGGTGTAGGCGTCCTTCGGTCCAGGTTGGCCCCGCCCTCTGGCGTTCCTCCATTGTTCCGAGGGTGTGGCGAGCGTGAGGCACTGCGTAAGGGCATGCTTCCCGCCGCACTTCGAGCACTCGTGTTTGAATTTACAGGGATACCTGGAACAATACCCCCTATTGTAGCTCCAACAGGCCCCCGTGGAATAACCCCCCGGCTTGGACTGTTGCCCTGAGACAATGGTGCTGGGCACTGTTCCACCCCCCGCCCCGCCTTGGGCGGGATGCGGCGGAAAAGACCGATACACCACAGGTAGGCCACTGGCCGTGTGAGTGGGCGCCGTGGAGTGCGAAGACGCCATCCACTGCATCCAAAGTTCCTGATCCACCTCCCCCCAACTCTTCTCGGGATTCGCGCTAACCCTAGCTCGAAACTCCTCATCATAGCTTAACCAAGCAAAACCCCCGAACTGCATCTGGGCCTTGAGGATGATGTCCATGTACTTAAAAATCGCAGTCGCCCTGTCCAAATACTTTTGGCAATAAACACTGGCATAGATCAAGAACGCTGACGTCCAATTCTCCATTGTCACCGGTACCCTAGGGCGCCTTGTCAGCTCCCACTCCTCATCCTTAGACCCCTCCTTAGCCTGCACCTCCCTATGAAGCAACTTAAAGACATCCACAAACTCATGTTTCCAAATCCGATCCTTGAGTCTCTCCGAGAGATGCGACCCCAGAGGCATCGCCAGCCCCATATATGGGAGCTTCTTAGGTACCTTCACTCCCTTCTCCTCCTTACCATCCCCTTTGTCCGTCTGCACCCCCAAAGTCACCGACTTACCATCCACCTTCTTACCATCCTCGGGTGGACCGCCCGATGGCTTCCCCGCCTCCCGCACTGAACCGTCCCCCACACCCACCGACCTGCAAGTCCTCTTCCGTCCATCCCCACCCCGTGGAACGTCCTCTCAAGCTGCCCACCAGGCTCCCTCACCTGTGAGTGATGAGGTCCGCTCCCAGGGCCGTCCTTTGGACTCCGTCACCTGGACCACCGCCGACCCGGCCTTGGTCTTCGTCGCCGCTTTGTCCTGTAATACACCAAGGTCGCCGTTGTCCGCAGCGCCGCCTAAGCCTTCAAAGTCATCCCGCACCTCCCCGTCCTCCAGCTCATCACTCTCGGCACCATAATCCAACTCAAGCACCGGTTCCAGATCCACACCCAAATTGTCCACCTCCTTCACCGCACGCTTCACACCTTTCTTCACACCTCCCCGCCCATGCACACCAGATTCGCCACGTGCTGCAGGAGCCCGAGCCCTCGGTGGAGGGACAGCCGCCGCGGACTGCCCTACTGCTTCCGTCCTGCATCTCGGAGCCGTCTTGCGCCCCGCCAGGCACCCCCGGGCTCTGCCGACAGCCGCCGGCTTGGATCCCCTCCCACCCCTCAGGTCGCTCCAACCTGAGCGGACCCCAGCACCATCGGGCCTCAAAGCCGTCCTGGCCGTCCCTACACCTGCCATACCCCCCCTGGGGGGTTGGTCCTGCACTGCCTTCCTAGCCCTGACCCTCCTAGACTCTTACTCCCTCTCCGCTTCCCTTTCCTCCTCAGAGGTCGGGGTGGGAGGGCCCTCAACCTCATGGCCCCACACTGCTCCCACCCTGGCACTTGTCTCCTCGGCCTACCTGACCTCCTGAATCTGCTCCAAAATCCTCTCTCCCCGGGCCCTGTCTTCCCAGGAAGTGGCGCCCCAGATCTGAGGGGGGGGGGGGCGGGCAGTAGCCAAAAAACTCAGCCCCCGGGGGGAAGAAACCCACCTGTGGGAAACTAGGAACCCAGCCAGGCCCTCCTATGGGAACCAGGGTGGGGGTCCCACCCCGGCCCCCTAGGTCCCCCACATCACCTGCCTTGCTGTGGCCGGGGTGCCAGCCCTAGAGCCGGTAGACAGGTCGATGGGGGCCTCCTCCTCCAGCCCCCCTGCTTCCCGCAAGGTGTCCCCAGTCAAACCCTCCCCAGGAGCATTGAGAGCCGGCTGCCCGGCAAGCCCAGGGGCCCCCTCCCCACCCGGTGCTCCCACCTGCTCCAGGGCAGGCCCAGAAATGCTGTCAGCCTTCCCCTCCCCCTGCGTGGCGCCGGCCGGCACCAGCAGAGGCCCTTGGGGCGGAAGCGCAGGGGGCGCGGCCCTCACGGCCGCCCCCGAGGCCCCAGGCAAAAACTCGAGTGGAGGGAAGGCCCGCGGGGGCAGGCTCCTGCGTTTCCCGCCCCTCGCCGGGTCCTTGGGCGCTCCGCCCCCCCTCCGATCGCTAACGTGGCCTGCAGCGTTAGGCTCATCGTCCTGGCAGGCCACCACTGCGGCCTGAACCCCGGCCGAGGCAGTGCGTGTGCCCCTAGTGGCCCCCACCCACGCCTGGCCTAAGACCCCCGGCTGCAGAAGGTCCTCCCGCCCGGCCCTCGCCAACAGCAGCAAGGCCTCCCGGACCTCATCAGGTGACACCCCAGACATCCCGCTAAATGCCACGCTATCGGCGGACGAGGAACAATTAAACCGGCTGCCGTGAAACAGCCCCCGACGCCGATCGCCCAACCCAGAAACTGCACTACAGTAAACTGGTGAAACAACACAAACCTAACTAACCTCCCTTTTGATCACCCTCCCGATGGTGCCAGGTGCAGGAAGAGGAAGTTCCCTTCCTCCCCTGCGCCTAAATACCCTCCCCCTAACTCCTCCCCTTCCCCTACCTGGCCTATCCCTGCGCGAAAGACCCCGGGGGAAGACTAGTCTCCTACTCTGCTTCCCCCGGGGCCCGGCATTTAACTGGGCTTACACTGAAGACAAGGACACGCCCCCATATGATTCTCTGCATTGCGGATTGGCCAAAAGACCGGAAGAGCAAGGACCGGGGTGTTTCGATACCAAGGAGAGTGGAGTGGATACCGGAGAGCGAGCTGAGGACGAGGGGGACGGAGCAAGGAGGAGAAGACCGAAACCAGAGGAGACGAGGACGAAGGAAGCAGTGCCTGGAGGCCAACGGTTCCGCGAAGCGCCCAGCCACACTCACGGAGGAGTGTGGCTCAGCAAGGTACATCAGCGTGTGTTGAGCTGGCTGGGAAGGCGAGGCGACGCTGTGTGAATAGTGTAAATAACCTCTCCCCCTTTTTGCCTTCACCCCTCCTTCCCCACCTGCCCTCATAGCCTACCCTTCACTATCCTTTCACCGAACGGACTGTAAATACACCTTCACCGGTGCCCTCACATCCCGGGAACCCGTTGGGATATCGCCTAGTTGAGCATTATATTAATAGAGTCTCCTTTCCTCCGCATGTGGCGTTGGGACGCAACCAGAGAAGGAGAAGCGGCCTGCGAAGAGCCCGGACAGAGACGGACAAGCCCCAGAGGTTCCCGCGCGCTACAAACTACAACGGACCCGGCTACTTTAGCCCGAGAAAGGCAGACTTTGAGAAAGAAAAAGACCTTTACTAAAATAAAGCCTTACCTCCCTCGGACCTGTCTCCGTGCCCCTTCTTCAACCCCGCCACAGCTACACAGTGTTGTTTTCACAAAAGGGTGCTTGGGAAGAAAACAGACAAGAAGCTAGGAGTCATTCATTTGGGAGCGTTTCTGTCTGTTCTACAAGTGTTTTTAACTAATAAAGAAGCGGATGCCTAAATTGTCGTTAAAAAGCAGTTAAAGTGGCACTGAATGAAATGGAGGTGAATTACACACTATGAATGAATGTGCCAGCCGTTGGTTTTCATCGAACACCCTAATTTGAGAGCATTAGAGAGAACTTAGAGGCAGCGGGCATAGAAAGAGTCAACAGAAGGGTAATGGAAACGTTTAACTCATACTGATTTCCACAACATCGCTTCTAAAAAGAAGTGCAGAGGGATTTTAAAAATCATGCAAAGCGGCGAAGAAGTTGGTTAAGTGGTTTTTCTTGAAATGTGTGGGGACCTCCAGGGTACACTTTTGACACCCAAATGTACCAAGAAAGTTTACCTGTCCTCTCTGATTCGGTACAGCGAGGACAGGTAAACTAGGTAACACTTATAGCTCCCGTTTAAAGCACTATGAAACAGAAGTAACTGAGGGAACATGCAGTGTATAAAAGCACATTTAATTCCTGATGCAAATGTTAATAAAAGGAATTAACATATTGTCCCAGAGTCTTACGCTTTACACCAATCATTGCAGTAAGCGGGGTAGGTTTTGTAGTATAAAAAGAGAGACTGCACGTGGTCTTCCATAAACAGAAAACAAATTGGGGCAGGCTTGGGAGAAGTGGGCTGAAGGGTGGGGGGCACCATGGAAAAGTGGGGGCGGTGTGGAAAAGTGAGATCAGCGTGGATGTAGGGAGGGCCATGGTGCTTGAAGAGGGGCTAGCATGAATGAAGCGAGTTAGAAGAGGGGTGAATATGTAGATGGAAGCAACTGTTGTTTGGTGATCAAATGGAGGAAGGGATAAGTGGAGTTATGAAGAGCAAGGGGGTGGACAGTGAGTTAGTCAGCGGTGGAGACTGCAAATATAACCCAAGTAAGTCACCCAGGAGGTATCTGATGAGGGTAGGTGCCTTCAGACAAGGGCATTCATCTATAGAGATTTAACTTCTTTTTGAAAGATGCCGTAGAGGGAGTCAGTCTGATGTGCGGAGGCAGGAAAAGGAGAAAAGCCCACCAGTAGCGGAACCAGTCACAAGAGGTATCTGATGAGGGTAGGTGCCTTCGGACAAGGGTATTCATTCACAGAGCTTTCCCTTCTTTTTTTAAAGATGCCGTAAAGGGAGTCAGTCTGATGAGAGGAGGCAGCAAGTTCCAGATTCTCGGGCGATACCTGAGAATGCCCGATAAGTTTTCTTTTTTCTGGAATTTTTGAGGTTTCAGCAGCAGAGTGCTGGAACTCCTAGAAGATCGGCTCCCACCAGAAAGCTCCAGTTTTTGGGCTAGGTACAGAAGGTAGTTAAAGTGAAGGGCCTTGTGACTCATGCACGCAATCTTAAGATGAATCCCAGCCTCCAAAGGCAGCCAGTTTAAGGATTTCAGTACTGGTGTGATGTGGCTATTTCTTCTGGAAGCTGTGATGAGCCTTGCTGCTGAATTCAGGGAAGCCCTGAGCAGAGCCAACTTGTAGCTGGGAAGCCCACAGAGTGTTGCGCAGCCATAAGCTAGCCTGGAAATTACTAGAGCTTGAACAGCAGACTTGAAGTTGTCTAGGGGAGGAAGGATTTTATCTTTCTTAGAATACTCATGTGGTAGTTGGCACCTTTAGTGGCTGAGATAATGTGTTCCTGCATTCTCAATGACTTGTCAAGTATAATTCCAAGAGACCTTGCAGAGTCAATGATGTGTTGGGTACAGTTCAAATATGTTAGGTGGTTCAAGTACTCAGTGATGATGGTAGTCTGTTTGGTTGACGCAATCAGGAGGAATTCAGTTTTGGAGGAGTTAAGCTTAATATGTTGAGAAGTCAGATAATGTTTAGTTTTGAGTAGGGTTGAGTTGAGTGATTTGATGTTGTCTGGAGTGGAGATTTTCAGGTGCAATTGGGTGTCATCGGCATACATGTGATAGTGAATATTGGATGAATTGAGTAATTCCGTTAGAGGCTCAATGAACAGGTTGGAGAGCGTGGGAGAGAGTGCAGATCCCTGAGGGACCAGAAGAGTGGATGGCAAAGAGTTAGAAAGGGAATGATTGACTTTAAATCTTTTGTTCTGTTAAGAAAGGACGCGGACCAGAAAGGCCCATCCATCGTTTCAGTAAATCCAGGAGGTTGTCATGCTTGACCGTATCAAATGCTGAAGATAAGTCAAGGAGGATTAGAAGGCAGGCTTCATTCCGATTGAACATTTTTAGGGCATCATCGACTATGTGAGTAATAGCCATTTCAGTACTATGACCTTGTTTTAATTGTTGCAAGAAATGCATGAGTTAAGTAATTAAACGTTCATCTTTTATTTTTATGTTGACAAGACAATCTTCCAAGGCAAAGTTAGGATATTAATTGAAATTAGGCTACATAGTGTTGTTTTCACAAAAGGGTGCCTGGGAAGAAAACAGACAAGAAACTAGGAGTCATTAATTTGGGAGCGTTTCTGTTTGTTCTACAAGTGTTTTTAACTAATAAACAAGCGGGTGCCTAAATTGTCGTTAAAAAGCAGTTCAAGTGTCACTGAATGAAATGGAGGTGAATTACACCCTATGAATGAATGTGCCAGCCGTTGTTTTTCATCGAACACCCTAATTTGAGAGCATTAGAGAGAACTTAGAGGCAGCGGGCATAGAAAGAGTCAACAGAAGGGTAATAGAAACTTTTAACTTCTATTGATTTCAGCAACATCACTTCTAACAAGCATTTACAATGCAACGGTTTTGCCTTTGGAAAAGTTAGAGCTATTGGCAATGTAAATGACAATGCCATTTATTTATCTGTTTTCAAAACTAACACATAAATACAAATTTTGTCATTTACAATGCCAATAGCTCAAACTTTTCCAAAGGCGAAACCGTTGCATTGTAAATGCTTGTTTTTCTTTGAATTCTGGGACTAGTCACGCGTATGCCTTTATGAAACAGAACTACAAGACTCAGAATATAAAATAAAAAAATACCTTGAACAAAGTAGCACTTCACGCATGGACCTGGGAAAAGTGCAGGTATGCAGCTGACAAAGTCGTGGGTGTACTCTTTACATTTTAGTAAATGTAGTTTTGTTTTCCGTATTTTAAATGCAGGCCTACATATCCCAAAAATAAATAAAAAAACGGAAACGGCGAGTTAATCACGCAATGTGTGAACTTTATCCTTACAGAATACTGATTGCCGACTGAAACAGCAGCTGGCCTTGTTACAGCGTATCTCTGATTTAGATATGACATGTATTTATGTACGTTTTTGTCCGAACAGCAAAGTAGCAGCACAATAATTCCAGCTAATTCATCTATCTACTTGCTTCAAAGCGTCTGTTAACTTTGTAAAGATGGTTACGACACTAGCACACCAATAAAGTTCCATTGAGTGTGAAATTCTGTCTCATTCTCAGCCCCGCCTTCCCTGTGCAGCCAACCCTCTCCTCACCTGCTGACTGCCTCCTTGCTGCCCTCAATGGGCTGCCCCCCTCCGGCCCATCCGCTGACATAAAGTACCCCACTGACGTCCAGCAGCAGCGCCCGGAGACCCTGCAGCGCCCTCACCCAAGCCGGAGCCGCCATCACAGTGAGAGCCTGAAACCAGCCTCTCCCCTGAACCCGCCCACAGGTCCTCCCCGGTGTCGCTCAAACTCTGCCAGCCCGCCCCTCGTATCTCCCACATCCGGCTGTCACCCGTACTTGCAAGCACCTGTCACCCCCTTCGGTGACCACGGCTTGTCAGTAGTCAGGCCTTATCGGCTGCAGCTCCTCTACCCTAAAACTACGTCACCTGGATACATTTACTCGAACCCGGCAAACATGCGGGGTCTGCTGCTTGTCCATCACCTGCATTTCGGGAGAGCGGGGAACATTTTACTACAACGAAGTCAAGCGTTATCTATGTTTGCAAACAAACAAAGAAGCATAATTGAAGCGTGGATACTGAATACTGTTCTTTCTGGTGTAAATAAACAACCGTAAATAAAGCAACCGGAATTAGTAAACATTCTTAGTACAAAAGAAAATTAAAACAAGTCAGGTCCCGGGCCGGCAGCCAATCACAGCGCGGCCCGGGACAAAGGGGCGGGACTTTAAAAAAGCCCGAGAAACGCCCCCGAATCGCGTTTTCCCCGAGAAAGCGTGATTGACAGCCTCTGTCTCCCAATGGCTAGCCTCCATTTATGGAGCTAGCCAATGAGAGACAGAGGCGGGTCATCGATCCCACATACAACTCAAAAGGTTTTTTAGCGCATGCGCACTACGTGCGCACACGCAGGCAAAACCTAAAAAGAAGTGCAGAGGGCTTTTAAAAATCATGCAAAGCGGCGAAGAAGTTGGTTAAGTGGTTTTTCTTGAAATGTGTGGGGACCTCCAGAGTACACTTTTGACACCCAAAAGTACCAAGAAAGACTTTCTTCCTCTCGGATTCGTTACAGCGAGGACAGGTAAACTAGGTAACACTTATAGCTCCCGTTTAAAGCACTATGGAACAGAAGTAACTGAGGGAACATGCAATGTATAAAAGCACATTTAATTCCTCATGCAAATTGTCAGGGCCTGCTCCACAGGATCCGATCGATGAACAAAGGGGTCCACCTCCTGATGTTACCAACACCCCGAAATGATACACAGGGGGTTCGAACCATCAGGCGAGGGATAAATAATGAAAAAGAGACCGGGGAAGGGTAGGGGTCAGCAGGGACAAGGGATCTGAAACGATAGAGCATAAGATTTATAACACCAATCAATGATAGGGCTTCTCTCAATATTACTCTCTCTAAACTTCTGAATACCTTGAGAGGCTGTACACATTCCTCCAGCAAGTATACAAGTATATCAGTCCAGCTTCCTGAAAGGAAACACAATGGTTAACACAACAAATGGCACACTGGTTTATAACCTCAAAATGTAAACCTTTTGTGAACACACACCATATCATGTGGAGCTGAACTTAGTAAATGACCCCCAGCCTATTGACTTGTTCCTCTAGATAAATCTTCGAGTACTTCACAAGTCATTGGTTCAGAAAAACCTTAAAAGAGTTTGTAGATTGTTTCCACAGATAGTCACTCGATCAAGTAAAGTTCTTTCTTTTAAAACATTTAGAAATGCTCCTTAAACATGAAGACGCCAAAACGTTGGTGTACACTTTTGCTTATTCTCTTCTATAAACATTATAACGGCAACGTGTGGTTGCGACCGCCACTACGCTCCGCTATTTGGATAGAGACTAAAAATGTATTCTCTAGCCGGTAGTAGGTAGTTAAGTCACCACTCTACTCCGGACATTGCATGACGAGATCAATTCCTCAAAACAAAGGCTTTCAGCGGTAACTAGCAGCAGCCGCCGCTTAGCTCCGTGTGAAGAACCCCAGTACTGCCGGCTTTGAAATTGACACGCATCCGCCGATGCGAAGAAACCCAGCGCTGCCGGCTTTGTAATTGACACGCATCCGCCGATGCGAAGAAACCCAGCGCTGCCGGCTTCTAAATTAACACGCATACACCGATGCGTTCACAGAGAAGAACAAGCTCTTCCAAACTAAAATGCAGGACTGCGCGCGAGACAGAAGCTCCCAGCGCATTCGATTACAGTACCTTAGCACAGCGAGGACACAGTCTTAGAGGGCTCCCTCTTCCAAACGGCAGCAGCACGACGATAGCCGGTCTTCCCCCAGTCACAAGAGAAACACTAAGAACGGACTCTGAATTACGTGCAACTCGCTTCCTGCTTCCACCACCCATATACTTCCCCCTGCAAAGGATCTTGGGAGTTGTAGTCCCTGACAATTAGGTAGGCGCAGTGATGCAGGAACCTGACAGTATGCCCTCTCTCCTAGCGCCTCCTAGGCCCAGGCTTGGCAGGCTACCTCCGATGAAACGATCTGACAGCAACAGGAGCATGCACATTTACGGATGGCTCCCAGGAGTCGTCCTCAGCCGAGTAGCCCTTCCAGGCCACCAAGTACCACAATGCGCCTCTGCGACGTTTAGAGTCTTTTATGCAGCGTACCACATACTCCAGACCATCATCGCACAGCACCGGAGGAGGTGCCTTCCGTCGAGCAGCCAAAGCCGGCTTCAACAAACTGCAGTGAAATACAGGGTGTATTCGAAGAGAGGCTGGAAGTTTCAGTTTATATGCCACAGGATTAACCTGTTTCAAAACAACATACGGACCAATGTATCTAGGGTGGAACACTGAACGGAGTTTAAACCTGATGTTTTTGGTGGACAACCACACCCTGTCCCCCACCCGGTAAACAGGTCCCACACCTCGATGCTTGTCGGCCCATTTCTTGTAGTCCTGTTTGGCTTGGACCAAATGCCTAGACACTTTCTTTTGGACCGCATGTAAACGGCGGACCGAACTCAACACCGAAGGCTGATTACCCACTTCCCCAGGAATGTTGATAGGCAATGTCCGAGCATCGAATCCATAGTTGGCGTAGAAGGGGGACACCCCCAACGAACTATGCCACGCATTATTGTAGGCAAATTCAGCTAGCCACAACAGGGACACCCAGGAGTCATGAGCCTCAGCAGCGTAGCAACGCAGATACTTTTTCAAAGTCTGATTAAGCCGTTCAGTCTGACCATCCGTCTGAGGATGGAAACTGGTTGACAAAGAGGCCTTGATCTTTAACGCAAAACACCATGACTTCCAAAAGCTTGCAATGAACTGAGGGCCCCTGTCTGAAATGATGACTTCAGGGATCCCATGGAAACGGAAAACGTTGGACAAAAGCAGCTGCGCTGTTTGACCCGCCGTGAGGAGGTTCCTGCATGGTATAAAATGTCCCATTTTCGTAAGGCTGTCTACTACCACCAGCACAGCTGTATGTCCATGATCAGAAGGCAACCCTGTGATAAAGTCCATACTGATACTCTGCCATGGTTTCTTCGGTGTGGGTAATGGCATAAGTTTCCCCTTGCTCTGACACTGCAATGTCTTTGCACGTGCACACATCTCACACTGACCCACCCAAAGAGTTACGTCCCTGGACAAGGTATCCCACCAGAACTGCCTCTGAACCAAGAGCACAGATTTCTTTATGCCTTGATGACCTGACATTGTTGAAGAGTGACACCACTCGAAAGCCTTTTTCCTGCTTTCCCTAGTAGGCAAGAATAATTTGTTCATTACAAAAGGCAGACCACGGACAAGGGACCGTCTGGTGTCTTTACTACTCCACAACCTCCAGGCTGCCTCGGTCTTTTGTCCTTTGATTGTCTCTAGGAAGACATCCGCATTGAGCACACAGATCACTTTGCTAGGTTCAATGATGGCATCCATTGGAGGATCAGCCTTTACCTCCAAGGTATCACCCAAGCGTGACAAAGTATCCGCCTTCTTATTTTCAACACCTGGACGGAAAGTTATCAGAAAATTGTATTCCGCAAAAAACAGCATCCACCGCATCTGCCTCTGTGACAGATGTCTCGCTGTTCTCATGTATTGCAGATTACGGTGGTCTGAGAACACAGTCACAGGATGTATGGCCCCCCATTAGATACTGTCGCCATTCCTGGAAGGCCTTTTTAATAGCAAGTAGTTCTTTCTCTGCAATAGTATAGTTTTTCTCTGCTTGACTTAGCTTTTTGGATAGGTACGCCACCGGGTGGAGTTGTCCTGTTTGTACATGTCTCTGGGACAAAATAACCCCTACTGCCTCATCTGAGGCATCTGCCTCCACAACATACGGTAACTCAGGTTGCGGATGTGCTAATATGGGAGCGGTAACAAACGCACTCTTGAGATGATTAAAAGCAACCTCCGCTTCCTGCGACCAACAATACACCACCCCTTTTCTTAGAAGACGAGAAAGAGGTGCAGCTATGCGCGAAAAGCCATCAATAAATCTCCTATAATAGTTCGCAAAACCCAGGAAACATTGGACTTCTTTCACTGTTTTCGGTGTGGGCCAGGACTGTACTGCTTGCACCTTTCTTTCTGCCATTTGCAACCCATCAGAACAAAGCATAACCCCCAGGAACTCCACAGTAGTTACACTGAACTCGCATTTACTAAGCTTACAAAACAGATTGTTCTCTCTCAGTCTTTGTAAAACCTGTGTCACATGATCGTGGTGAATCCCTACATCACAAGAATAAATCAGGATATCATCAATGTAGACAACCACACTGATGTCTACCAGATCCCTCAAAACATCATTCAGGAAGTATTGGAAGGCGGCCGGGGCGTTACACAGTCCAAAAGGCATAACAGTATATTCAAACAACCCGTAGCATGTTTTAAAGGCCGTCTTCCATTCATCGCCCTCCCTCATTCTCACAAGGTGATATGCCCCCCGAAGATCTAACTTTGTATAAATGCAGGCCTTCCGTACTTGATCCAGTAGCACCGGAATGAGGGGGAGAGGGTACCTGTTACGGACAGTGTTTTTATTCAGCATTCTGTAATCAACACAAGCCCTCAATTCACCATTAGCTTTCGCTATGAAAAATAAAGGAGAGGCTGCAGGGGACTTGGAAGGGCGGATAAAGCCTATAGCTTGATAATGCGTTAGATACTCTTTGAGGTGCTTAGTTTCAGGCACAGATAATGCATACACACGACAGGTGGGCATCAGGGCTCCTTCAACCATATCAATGCAACAATCGTATGAACGATGAGGGGGTAGTTCATTAGCCAGCTGTTCGCTAAATACATCCGCAAATGACTGGTATGCACACGGTAATGTTACCTCCTTTTCTGCAGCAGTAGCCACCTGAAAAGGAGTAGACAGCTCTCTCGCCTGAGTAACAGGATGTACAGACATGTGCTCCTGACATTCAGGTGAAGGAAACCTCAGTCTTTTCTCCTTCCAGTCAATATCAGGGTTATGATATGAAAGCCAGGGCATACCCAAAATCACCTCGTATTGTGGAGCCTCGATTATGTTTAGGATTAACTTGTCCCGATGTTCCCCTTCTGGTAAATCAACAACCAACAACACCTCATCTGTCTGTTCTGTAATCATCCCAGATTTTAAGGGTTTCCCATCTACCGCCCACACTTCTTCCGGGTGTAGTCTGGGTATGCGTTTCAAGTTCAGAGATGTTACCAACCCACTGTCTATGAAATTGCCAGTGGCCCCAGAGTCAATCATCACCAACACTTGATGGCCCACTAGCTGACTCTCCAGACACATGGACAAAACGATGTGGGATACAGAATCTTGAAGAACCTCACAAACCAAAGAAGGAAGCTTTAAGGGAGTCTGGTCATCCCTTCCTTCATTGTCTTTGTTGTATGACTCGGTGCTAGATACCGCTAATCTTTTCTTAACCCAACTCCCTGAATTTTTTGGCTTGGAAGGACATTCCCTCACGTAATGGCCTTTCCTCCCACAATACATACACAGCCCCTGGGTTCTACGGGTTTCTTTCTCTTCTCTGGTTAGGGGTGCTCTCACAGCTCCTATCTCCATAGGTTCATGGCCTTCACCAATTGATGATGGCCCCTTCTTACTAAGGTACTCAGGCCTAGGAGGTCCTCGGTCCCATTTTCTCCTGTCCCCCGATCTCTCTGCCATCCTGCCATCAAGCCGTAAGGAAAGGTTGATCATTCCAGCACATGTAGTAGGTTGGGGATCTATTTGTGCTATGACATCTTTCATCCCATCCCGCAGCCCTTGATAATAAATGGACATCTGTTTCTCTTCAGGCCAGGAAGACTCTGCCACCAATCTGTTAAACGACGTTAAATAGGTAATTAATTCATTACGTCCCTGTCTTAACTCCATCAATTCCTTGTCAGCCCTGAATGTAGTGGCCCGTCTATCAAACACCCGCTCAAACTCGGTTCTGAAAGCCCCCCAGTCTGAGAGAATAGCGTCATCCCTCCTTACAAGTGGGACAGCCCAACTTGCTGCATCACCTATCATGTACGAGATGGCGAATGCTACTCGTGAATGGTGGTTGGGAAAAGACGCGGGCTTGCAAGAAAAATGCATCATGATCTGTGTAAGAAATATCTGTGTCTTAGACGAATCCCCCGAATACCTCTCAGGGCTTGCCAACGGTATAGGAGGAGGTACCGTTACTTGAATACGGGGATTAAGTGTAGCAGCATCAAAGGGGTTGCCCGCTAACCTATCCACTCTTTCCCTTAAGGCTGTAGCTTCCAATCTAGAGGCTGCCAACTCCTGTTGAACTAACACCAGCGCTTGCAACACTTCCTCTAGGGTAGCCATGTTTGTTCAACAATCGTATCGGGTGGAGCATATATCGTGGGCACGTAATTCTGTCAGGGCCTGCTCCACAGGATCCAATCTATGAACAAAGGGGTCCACCTCCTGATGTTACCAACACCCCGAAATGATACACAGGGGGTTCGAACCATCAGGCGAGGGATAAATAATGAAAAAGAGACCGGGGAAGGGTAGGGGTCAGCAGGGACAAGGGATCTGAAACGATAGAGCATAAGATTTATAACACCAATCAATGATAGGGCTTCTCTCAATATTACTCTCTCTAAACTTCTGAATACCTTGAGAGGCTGTACACATTCCTCCAGCAAGTATACAAGTATATCAGTCCAGCTTCCTGAAAGGAAACACAATGGTTAACACAACAAATGGCACACTGGTTTATAACCTCAAAATGTAAACCTTTTGTGAACACACACCATATCATGTGGAGCTGAACTTAGTAAATGACCCCCAGCCTATTGACTTGTTCCTCTAGATAAATCTTCGAGTACTTCACAAGTCATTGGTTCAGAAAAACCTTAAAAGAGTTTGTAGATTGATTCCACAGATAGTCACTCGATCAAGTAAAGTTCTTTCTTTTAAAACATTTAGAAATGCTCCTTAAACATGAAGACGCCAAAACGTTGGTGTACACTTTTGCTTATTCTCTTCTATAAACATTATAACGGCAACGTGTGGTTGCGACCGCCACTACGCTCCGCTATTTGGATAGAGACTAAAAATGTATTCTCTAGCCGGTAGTAGGTAGTTAGGTCACCACTCTACTCCGGACATTGCATGACGAGATCAATTCCTCAAAACAAAGGCTTTCAGCGGTAACTAGCAGCAGCCGCCGCTTAGCTCCGTGTGAAGAACCCCAGTACTGCCGGCTTTGAAATTGACACGCATCCGCCGATGCGAAGAAACCCAGCGCTGCCGGCTTTGTAATTGACACGCATCCGCCGATGCGAAGAAACCCAGCGCTGCCGGCTTCTAAATTAACACGCATACACCGATGCGTTCACAGAGAAGAACAAGCTCTTCCAAACTAAAATGCAGGACTGCGCGCGAGACAGAAGCTCCCAGCGCATTCGATTACAGTACCTTAGCACAGCGAGGACACAGTCTTAGAGGGCTCCCTCTTCCAAACGGCAGCAGCACGACGATAGCCGGTCTTCCCCCAGTCACAAGAGAAACACTAAGAACGGACTCTGAATTACGTGCAACTCGCTTCCTGCTTCCACCACCCATATACTTCCCCCTGCAAAGGATCTTGGGAGTTGTAGTCCCTGACAATTAGGTAGGCGCGGTGATGCAGGAACCTGACACAAATGGTAATAAAGGGAAGTAACATATTGTCCGAGTGTCACGCTTTACACCAATCATTGCAGTAAGCGGGGTAGGTTTTGTAGTATAATAATAGAGACTGCACGTGGTCTTCCATAAACAGAAAACAAATTGGGGCAGGCTTGGGAGAAGGGGGCTGAAGGGTGGGGAGCACCATGGAAAAGTGGGGGCAGTGTGGAAAAGTGAGATCAGCGTGGATGTAGGGAGGGCCATGGTGCTTGAAGAGGGGTTTAACATGAATGAAGCGAGTTAGAAGAGGGGTGGATATGTAGATGGAAGCAACAGTTCTTTGGTGATCAAATGGAGGAAGGGATAAGTGGAGGTATGAAGAGCAAGGGGGTGGTCAGTGAGTTAGTCAGACTGCAAATATAAAACTTAAAAACATAACATAGCATGTGAGAATACAGTTTTATAATATCCAAGCCATGTTGCTGTTATTCATGTTGTTTTTAATCAATCCGAAACTGGTGGCTCATTTTCTTTCTTCTTAGTTATGAGCTTCTGGCTCTAAGGTAATAAGTTAGTCTGGTCCCCTGAAATGTCAATCGCAGAAGAAAACTCTAAAAACAAACATTTGCAATGCAATAGGTATTGCACTTGTTAACGTTAGAGCTGTTGGCGTTAAAAATGACATGTTTTTTTTATACCAATGGCAATAGCTGTTGTGTAATTACATTCATGAAACTTTACCCATGTTGTGTTCCGAGTCGCGTGAAAGCACGCGACTCGTTCCTTTCTATGACTTATTCAGTGTTCTAGAGTGTTGCCTTCCAGTCGTGAAGATTCCTCAAGAACGTCAGTTCGGACGTTGGGTTCTTCACGACTGCACGGCTCCGGTTGTGGGTGTTTTGCTGTACTTCACTAAACCTACGCTTTAGCTTCAATCGAGCGTCGATTTATATTTAATAATAGCGCTATGCAAATATAATTACTCAAGTTCAAATCCAAAAGTAAAAAACATTGTAATTTTGAAGGCCAACAGCTCTAACTTTAACAAATGCGAGACCTGTTGCATGGCAAATGCTTGTTTTGATCTGAAAGTCGTCCGTAACCCGTGCTTTTTGGCCAGTCACACTGGCACCTTGAGAGAGGAAACAGTGAAATTCCTACTAACAAGAGACAGGCGACAAAGAAAATACATTTAGCTGCGCATTACACACAGCAAGGGACGGCTGGGTCTCTGCGGACTCCATAGACAATGAGATACAGTTCACCACATAAGCCAGTAATACTCAAAGTACAGTCCGGGGGCCACATGCGGCCCTCCTGACCTTTACATGCGGCCCTCTGGGAAGCAGTCACACTGGGCTGCCGTTTACTCGACTCAGCACTAACATGAAAACAAAAGTTAAATATAGAGCAAACACTTATATAAAGGTTAATTGCAGTTAGGGACAGGTAGTAACTCGGCCCGTATCTTTAGGAACACCATCATTTTTAAAGACAAGCACTAGATATACATGCTTTGCTTCCACTACAACCCACTTTACACCCCCCGTTTGGTCCCAAACATTGCAGTCCCCGGGAAAAGGTTTGACATTACCCAAGGCATACGCGAATGTCAAAGGGGGTGGGCTCCCCGGGCTGCTGAAGGCACAGGAGCCTCGCAGGAGGTCCGGGTGGGACCGGACCTCCCTGAAGCGAAACCACTCACCTGCAGGAGCAGCCAGGGGTGGGCACCCCGTTCTGCCATGAATTCCCTGGGGTCCGGGTGGGACCGGGCCCCCTATCAAGAACGGGAGATGCGGCGAAGCCACAGGGAGATCCTGGCTCCCTCCGAAGCAGCTGGGGAGCCCCTGGTGACGGGCGTTCAGCGGGTCCTGTCGCGATGTTGCCGATGCCTCTGTGCTTTCTCTGGATGGCCGCGGATACGCCGGGCTGGGGCTCTTTCCTCCTGACCCACCTGATTCTGCGACCGCTGCTTTTCTCTACCGCTGGCCCACCTGCCTCGCTGGAGGCTTTGGCCGGGGTGGGAACTGCGGCGTTGCTCTCCGGGATTTTCTGAGCCTGTCTGTTTCCATCCCTGCCAGTGAGGCGCTCCCTCTGGCTCGGACTCTGCGGTGTCCTGTTCTCTAGACTGCTGCCCTGGAGCCTCTGTCGATCTCCCTCCAACCTGGGAGAATGGATTGGACCTGAGGAGGCATCGCCATTGTCCACAAGAACACCATCCGCGTCACGACCTACTCCGACGACACCCTCACCGCTGCCGAACACCTCCACTTCCAGATACACACCGACCCCAAGACGACCCTCAGAGGCACCCCCATCTACAGACCACCGGGACCACGCGCACAATTCAGCGAAGACATCGCAGACTTCATCAGCCCGCACGCCCTCCCCTCCGCCGACTACATCCTCCAAGGGGACTTCAACTTTTACCTGGAGAACAACAACGACACCAACACCACCACCCTGCTGGACAACCTCAACATACTCGGA
Organism: Lissotriton vulgaris; assembly: GCF_964263255.1. Lineage (NCBI taxonomy): Eukaryota > Metazoa > Chordata > Amphibia > Caudata > Salamandridae > Lissotriton > Lissotriton vulgaris. The sequence goes on from NC_141693.1 coordinate 1,960,789,906, forward strand.
CTCAAGCAACTGGTGAACACCCGCACCCACTACGCCGGCCACACGTTGACCCCGTCTTCTCCTCCAGCAAGCACAGCTCCTTCAGCCACTACACCGGACTCCATTGGACGGACCACAGCTGCGTCCACTTCAGCTTCAGTAGGACCACCACACACCACCACCCGCAACAGGTTCCCGCAGAAGATGGAACAAGATCACCACCGACCAACTTACCACATTCCTGAGCCAGAACCCTCCCGCCAGCTCAACGAACCCCAACCAAGCCGCCAACAACCTCACAAGGTGGATCACCAACTGCGCAGACGACCTCGCCCCACTGAAGACCCCCCCCGTCAGACCCGGCAACAAGAAAGCATCCTGGTTCATCGACGAACTCAAGAGCTCCAAGAAGAACTGCCGGGCCCTCGAGAAAGCCTGGCGCAGAGACCCGACTACAGACAACATGACCACCCTCAAGCACGCCACCCGGAAACACCACCAGCTGATCCACACCACCAAGAAAAACGCATTCAAGGATCGACTGGACAACAACGCCCACAACAGCAAGGAACTCTTAAACATCGTCAAAGCGCTCTCGAACCCCAGCGCCATAAACAACGACATCACTCCCTCGCAAGACCTCTGCAACTCGCTCGCCTCGTTCTTCCACAGCAAGATTGCAGACATACACAACAGTTTCAGTTTCAGCACACAGCCGATGCACCCCAAGACCGTACCAACGCCCCCCACCACCACCATCCGAGCCTGGACCCCGGTCAACACCGAAGACACCATCCGCATGATGAACTCCATCCACTCCGGATCACCAACCGACCCCTGCCCTCACCACATCTTCAACAAAGCCGATTCCGCCATCGCACCCAACCTCCGGGACATCATCAACACCTCCTTCGACACAGCCATCTTCCCAGAGAGCTGGAAGCACGCCAAACTCAGCGCCCTACTGAAGAAACCATCAGCGGACCCCACCGACCTCAAAAACTACCGCCCCATCTCGCTCCTTCCATTTCCTGCCAAAGTCATCGAGAAAACCATCAACAGACAGCTGGCCGCCTTCCTCGAGACAAATGGATCCCTCGACCACTCGCAGTCCGGCTTCCGGGCCAACCACAGCACCAAAACCGCCCTCATCGCAGCCAACAACGACATCCGAGCCCTGCTCGACAACGGGGAAACAGCGGCCCTCATCCTCCTGGACCTCTCCGCAGCGTTCGACACGGTCTGCCACCGCACCCTAGTGCAGCGCCTAAACAACGTCGGAATCCAGGAGAAGGCACTGGACTGGATCATCTCCTTCCTCGCCGGAAGAACCCAGAGAGTCCGCCTCCCCCCATTCAGATCCGAGGCCACCGAAGTCATCTGCAGCGTACCACAAGGATCATCACTCAGCTCCACCCTCTTCAACGTCTACATGAGCCCCCTCGCAGCCATCGCACGCCAACACAACCTCAACATCATCTCCTACGCTGACGACACCCAGCTGATCCTCTCCCTCACCAACAACCCCACAACCGCCAGAACCAACCTACATGAAGGGATGAAGGACGTAGCCGAATGGATGAGGAACAGCCGCCTGAAACTGAACTCAGACAAGACGGAAGTGCTCATCCTGGGATCCTCACCCTCTGCCTGGGACGACTCCTGGAGGCCCCCTGCCCTAGGCAGCGCACCCAAACCAACGGACCACGCACGCAACCTGGGCTTCATCCTGGACTCCTCCCTCTCGATGACCAGACAAGTCAACGCCGTCTCCTCGTCATGCTTCAACATCCTACGCATGCTGCGCAAGATCTTCCGGTGGATCCCCACCGAAACCAGGAAGACGGTCACCCAGGCCCTCGTCACCAGCCGACTGGACTACGGCAACTCCCTCTATGCCGGAACCACAGCCAAACTTCAGAAAAGACTTCAGCCCATCCAGAATGCCTCAGCACGACGCATCCTGGACATCCCCTGACACAGCCACATCGCCGAACACCTGAGAGTCCTGCACTGGCTCCACGTCAGCAAGAGAATCACGTTCAGACTCCTCACCCACGCACACAAAGCTCTCCACAACCAAGGCCCCGGATACCTCAATGACCGCCTGACCTTCTACACTCCCACCCACCAGCTACGTTCGACCAACCACGCCCTCGCCGCCGTTCCCCGCATCCGAAGAGCCACAGCGGGAGGAAGATTCTTCTCCTACCTAGCTGCCACGACGTGGAACTCCCTCCCCATCCACCTCCGCTTGACCCATGACTACCTCTCCTTCAGGAAACAACTCAAGACCTGGCTGTTCGAGCAGTAGTAGACCCCCCTCCCCCAAGCGCCTTGAGACCCTCTGGGTGAGTAGCGCACTATATAAATGCTTGATTGATTGGTTGATTGATATGCACAATGTCTGTTAATGGTGTTGCTATTAAGGTTCTAGCAGATTCAGGATCTACTTTCACTTTAATATCAGAGAATGTGTGGCAAGATTTGTTCAAATCTCTTGTTCAGACATTGAGGCACTCCATTGTTAAGCCTGTAGCATATGGAGGGAAAATTATAAATGTTATTGGCGAATTTGATTCTGATTTAGAATTCAAAGGTAATTACACAAAAACAATTGTTTTATGTGGCCAAAGATGAAACGTGTTGGAAAGATCAAGGTAAATTAGGGATAATTTTAGATCCCAACAATCCTGAACAGGTTATACTTAAGAAAGACTTAATTTCAATCTATGCTCTTGGAAATGTGCCTTGGATAGATAAGCATCCTGAAATTTTTAATGACAAACTTGGTTTAATTAAAGGTTTCAAGAAAAAATTCAAACTGATGGATGGGAGTAAACCTGTCATACATAAAGTCCGGAGAGTACCATTGGCATTGCGTGAGGATCTTAAGAAAGAGTTGGAAAAGCTCTGTACTAATGGTATAATAGAACCTATTGAATCTTCCGATTGGGTTTCGCCAATTGTTCTAGCGCGCAAAGCCAATGGTTCCCTTCGGATGTGTGTGGATCTTCGCGAATTAAATCTCAACATTTGGATTGATCAATATCCTTTGCCCAACATAATTGAAATGACCACCACTCTTAAAAACAGTAAACGGTATGACGATATGACGTCAGCCTATTATCAGGTTGATTTACACCCAGATTCGCGGCACTACACTGCCTTCATCACTCCGGAGGGATTATTCCAATGTAAATGCATGCCATTTGGGCTTGCGTCTGCTTCGGCATTTTTTCAGAGGATTGTTGAGGGCATGTTTAAGAATGTTCCCGGAGTGATTGAGTTCCAAGACGATGTTTTGATTTATGGTCCTGATCAAACCTAACACGATGAAACCTTAGGAAAAGTCTTTGAAAGTTTGAAGAAAAATGGTGTCACACTTAGTGTGGAAAAGTGTAAAATTAGTGTGGCTTCTGTAGATTATTTAGGATACAAAATTTCTGAAAAAGGGGGTGAGCCAAAAGCTAGTTTAACCAAGGCCATAGAAGATTTTTGTACACCTATTGACAAAGACCAATTGAGATCCTTATGAGATTGCACATGCAATTCCTCTTAAACCCTTTAATATTAATGATGATTCAATACTTATGACGGATGCTAGTCTTAAGGGTCTTGGTGCAGTTCTTATGCAACGAAGGAATGGAAGAGAAGAAGTAGTGGCTTTTGCATCAAGAAGCCTTAAGGGTGCAAAGGCAACTTATTCTGTAATTGAACGTGAGGCTTTAGCTTGTTGGTAGGGCATTGTTCACTTTAAACATTATTTATGGGGTTCCACGTTTACTGTTAGAGTTGGCCACAAACCTTTAGTGCAACTTTTTACGACTAAAGGTACAGAAAAGGCAACACCTTGTATTGCCAAATGGCAGTACAGGTTGTTAGAACACAATTTTGTTGTAGGGTACGTTCCAGGGAAGAAAAATGTTGTGGCGGACTGTTTATCTAGATTGTCAAGTAAGTCAAATGATTTTGGAAATGTTGAGGATGAAGAACTATTTTGTTTTGTCATTTCTGAAACTTGTGGAGCAATTTCAGAGGATGAGTGGAGGAATGCTTATTCTCGTGATGAGAGTATTAAGAAATTGATGGAAATGATTCGCACAGGTTGGTGCAATCAATCCTCTTTGGATGATTCTGTTGATGATATGATATGATATGATAGGATACAAATTTATAATGCGCATAAACAATAACCCGCAGGTATCAAGGCGCCTAACAATACGATCAAAAATTGAAACAGACGTCCTTACATATAGGCTTGTCGGAAGAGGCGAGTTTTTAGGGCAGTACGGAAATTCTGTAAAGACGGAAGGGATCTCAAGTCAAGAGGAAGATCATTCCACCATTTAGGGGCTAGCGTGGATAAAGCCCTGCCACCCCATTTAGCTCTTCGTACGCGGGGGGCTGTCAAAAGCAGCTTCCCGGAGGACCGCAAATTCCTGCCTGGGGTGTAGTGGGAGATAATAGACCCAATACTCGTGTCGCTATTTTTAGCGATGGCTCTGTAGGTCATGCATAAGACTTTGAACCGGATTCGGAGTTCTACCGGTAGCCAATGTAGCGTTTTCCTGGCCGCAGTGGCTGAGGAGCGTCTGGGAATATCCAGGACAAATCTGGCTATGGCGTTTTGGACTACCTGCAAGCGCTGCAGATGGCTACGATTTAGCCCAGCATACAGCGCATTGCAGTAGTCCAAACGAGAGCCAATGAGTGCAACAGCTATTTGCTTTCTAGCCTGCAAGGAAAGATATTTCCTGATCCTTCGCAGAGTGTGAATCAAGCCCCAGCAGGTGGAGACAGTTCTACTCACCTGACTGCCCATATCAAGGGCAGGATCTATCATCACCCCGAGATTCTTAGCAGATGTTGTGGGGGAGGGACATATTCCTAGTGTGTCAGGCCACCAATTGGCTGACCAGATGTTTTCTTTCCCCCCGAACACCAACACCTCAGTCTTCTCCCCATTCAGTTTAAGAGAGTTCTGAATCATCCAATGACCAACCGCCTCCATACAAGATCTAAACTTGGAGGCGGTAAGCACATCTGAATGGGGGAGAGAGACGAGTATTTGGGTGTCATCTGCATAAGAGACTACCTCCATCCCGAAAGATCTTATTAACCTGGCTAGTGGGGTCACATAGATGTTGAAAAGGGTCGGGCTAAGCGCCGACCCTTGAGGGACCCCACACAGCACTGGTCGGGATGGAGATAGGAACTCCCCCAACTTGACTCTTTGTTCCCTCCCAATGAGGAAAGAAGTCAAAAGATCCAGAGCTGCGTTCCTCACCCCCACCTCCCTCAGGCGAGATGTAAGTACTGAGGGGGAGAGGGTATCGAAAGCCGCAGTTAGATCTAGCAGGACCAGGAGGGTGGTCTGGCCCCCATCCACTGTTGTGCGGATCTTATCAAGCACGATGGTGAGGGCTGACTCGGTGCTATGTTCCCTCCTGAATCCATGCTGGGAGGAGTCCAGACATTCCGAGCTTTCCACAAAACCAGCGAGATGCTTGTTAAGGTGTGCCTCAAGCATCTTTGCTGGGGCAGGAAGCAACGAGATAGGGCGAAAGTTTTTTAGGACCTCCGGGTCAAGGGAGGCCTTTTTATTTTATTTTATTTTTTATTTTTTTTTAAAACCTTCATTTATCGTAAACATAGTACACAGCGTCTGCCTACAACCACTTCGGGCCGGCCGCTATGACACTGTAAAACATTCCAAGCTACCTTGCGCTGCAATAGATGACAGAAATAATAACACTACGGTGTACTGGCAAGGAGCTGCAGGAAAAGGATAAAGAGGGTTTCATTTTGTAATTTTGGCGAATCGTCCTAAAGTCAGACTGGGTAGCTGAGAGGGCGAGCCACATAGCAGGATATCCACAAGTGGAACAGCGTTATCAAAATACTGGCGTAAGTCATTACAAGCAGGATACACAAGCGCGGAGGTGCATTTCGCCCCAGTGAGCGCCCGCCCAGTCAGTATATCACCTCAGGAGTTGCAATCTAGCTTGTCTATGGTATAACAGGACGTAAGAGGGTTCATTCTATAGCATTAATGAAAGGATCCGACGACAAACAAAAACGCACGTATTACGTGGAACAATTCGTAGACAGGATATGCGCCCTCAAACAAAAATACAGGTGGGAAGGAAAAGCAGGATATGTAATCATTCAGTGACTATGCATTAAAATCGATATCTTAGCCATAGGATCAATAAACAATGCGAAAAAGACATGAACACAAAGCGCAAAAATCGTCCCAGAAAGAACCAAACCCTGACCCCCCGTCTGACCCAAGATAGACAAGAAAGAAGAAGAGAAACAAGAGAAAGAACAAGAAAAAAGGCCATAGAAACAAACAGAAACGAAAATCAAGCCCCAACCCCCCACCCTGCATACCAGCGGAAGGCTACGGCCTACCCCCCCCCCCCCATAGGCATGCCTGTCGCCCCAGCAAAGACCCCGAAGATGGGAAAAGGAGGAGGGCCCTCGCGCCGGCTCCAAATCCCACCCGCCCATCGCGACATAGAAGTAAGTGTAAGCCCATCAGGATGGGAGGCAGGCATCATAGTACATCCATTTCAACCCCCCCAAAGTCACAGTGGCCGAGTCTTGCATCGCCGCCGAGACCCTTCACACAGTACAGGAAACAGTCAGCGCTCATCCCTGGCCAGTTCGAACAGAAATAAACAAACTCCCTGACCCAATAGTACCAGGAGCAGATGAGCCTAGCGAGCAGTTCTGCCTTGTGAGAGTCATCCAGGCGCTAAGCAAAGGTAGCAACACAGTATCGTCACCTCCATTCCAGGGTACGCTTTCCGGCACAGGAAACACATGGCGTTGTAGTGCGATGAGTGGCACACTAGACGTGCAAATATAAAGAGCAGCAATCGCACTGATCAGGCCGATAAATTCAGTAGGCACCTCATCCAGAACTGTGTGTCTCTGAAAGTCTCCGGTATCAAAGGAGTGGGAATAGTCATGTGCCAGGTCGAGAGTATCTTCATCTGCTCCTCCAGGTCTTATTCCAGAAGCGATGGCCACCATTGAGTCGTGGACAGTCAGTCCTCGATGGGTCAGGGAGAAGCGAAAGTCCTGGATAGCCAAAAGGACATCTCCCAGCGTGGGCTCCATTGCTGCGCTGCCGGTATATGCTGAGCCCGTTGTCTCTGGGGACCCCTCAGACAGCGAGGAAGTCGGATTAGGCAGACGAGAGAAATTTGTATGTTTGTGGCGTACGAGTGGGTTACTGCGGAGTACACCGAAAATAGCTTCCCATCGTGCGTTAGCGCCCACCCATCAAGGAGAAGGAACACATCAGAACGCCTGATATAACTGACGGGCGATCACTCCGATGCCCAGGCCACCCCCGGACAACCGGCAAAGAATGTCCGTTACAGGCGGAGGGCTTACCTCCGATCTCTGATCTCCGGGACAGTCACCACTGAGGGGTCAGCAAAATGAATGAGGCAAGGATCCGGGTTGTTGCACTGCGCACAGCCTATGTCAGCCCTTCAAATCGGGAAGCTGCAATTTCCGTCCAGGATCACCGGCCCCTGTTGTCCGGCCAGGGCCGCTGTTGATCACCTCCGCACCGGCTGCACCAGCACTCGGGGTCCCGGCTTATGACCGGTTCAGGCCGCGATCTGCACGACGACGTTTCTCGGCCGTCCGGGGCGGCCGCTAGCCCGGAGTTACATGGCCAGGCACCGCACCATCTCAGCTGCACGGGGATGCGGTTGAAACGCAGGATGGGCGTCAGGATAATAGGGAAGGCGATGGCGAGCGGCGGAGCCGAGCGCTTAGGCGGCCATCTTAGTCGCCGCCGTGGCTCCTCCTGGGAGGCCTTTTTTAACAGGGGTTTCACTACCGCCTTCTTCCACTCCATAGGGAAGATGCCATCTCTAATGGCTAGATTCATTATTTCTAGCAGCGGTGGTAGGAGGGTCTCCCTACACTGCTTGATGATTTTCAGTGGGCAGGTATCCAGGGGAGAACCAGATTTGATCTTATTAAGCAGGGTCTCCAGATCTTGTAAGGTCAGCGGAGGAAAAGAGTCCAAGATGCACAGTGGGGAGATGTCTGTAATGGTCATATTCATCTCAACCTGAGCGATGGGCGCACTGATGCAGACTCTTTGTTCCTCGAGAGCCAAGTGGATATCCTGTATTTTGGTGTGGAAAAAGGAGGCAATCCTATCACATAAGTCTTGTGAAGGAGTGACAGGATCAGGGGCTTGCAGGTTGACTAAGGAGTCAACGGTTTTAAAGAGCTCCTTCGACGAGGAAAGCGAGGTAGTCAGGGTTACAAAGTAATCTTGTTTGGCCTGCGTAATCTCAGCTTTATATTTCCTAACAAGGAGTTTATGGGCTTCCTTATTCTTAAGGTCCCAGCTAGCATGCCAGAGCCTCTCCTTTCTCCTCACTTCTTGCCTGAGAAGTCTGAGGGAGTCAGAGAACCAGGGGGCAGATGGTCTCTTTCTGGCTCGGCGGCGGGACTGTACTGGGGCCAGTTTATTCAGGGCCTCAGTAGTAACTTGTTCGAAAAGGCGGACTGCGGTCTGTACGCTGTCCAAGCCAGTGATAGAGAGGCTTGCAGCCCAGGGCGCGAAGGAATCACTGCTGAGGTTCCTGAAATTTCTGGCACTTTCCATTACGTGATTCCCTCTTTTGCAAGAGTCCACCCTATGGTGTTCCAGAAGAAAAGGAACCGCAAGATGATCAGACCAAGATAGATGCATCGGATCCTTGATGGTCAACCGAGAGTCATTAGAGAAAATGCCATCCAAAGTATGGCCTGCGCGGTGAGTGGCTCCGCTAACTCGTTGCGTGAGTCCACATGATTCCAGAGCCTCGATGAGACATGATGTGTCAGATAGATCATGTCGTTCTAAGTGATAATTAAAAACACCTAGGATGGATAAATTTTGTTGGCCAAAATAAGGTTCCAGGGCCTGGAGAAGGTTATGCGTAAAATGAATTCTCGAGCCAGGTGGTCGATATACTAAAATCCCATTAAAAAAGGGGCATTGCGCTTCCTTTATTGTAAAGTGAAGTGCTTGAAAGCTGTCCGGGAAGTCGGGTATAGGTATAATATGGCATTGCAAGTGGTCTTTGTGAAGGATCGCTATCCCCCCTCCCACTCGACCCTGTCTATCAAGTCTGACCAGACAGTACCCTTCTGGGACCGCCTCGATTAGATCAGGGTCAGAAGAATCCTTGGCCCATGTTTCCGTGATAAACACTAAAGTAGGTTTTCTATCTAATACCATCTCTTTAAACATTATTTTATTCTTAACAAGGGAGCGGGCATTGAGCAAGATGCCTTCTACTCCTACTGTCTTAGGGCTGGAAATGGCGGAATGGCCAGAGAAAAGGTAGTTAGGGACAGATTTGGGAAGCCTACGCGTGGAGTAGCAGCCACAGCGTAGGGGGAGAAGGAGATCATCCGGCTCGTAAGAGTGCGAGCATGGCTGTCGGCGCGGTTTCAAACCCAGCAGTTGCTGGAGAGTGTAGCTGTAGAAGGAGAAAGGAGTATCGCCTGAGTCCAGAATCCAGCCGTCCAGCTCGTCCTCAGCGCGGACGGGCGCAGACGGGCTGGACTCTGGCGTGACTATGGCGTCCACGCTGCGCGTACACGCTGCGCTCCATATCCTGCTGTCTATGTAGGGCTCTAGCCAGACCACGTGTCTGCTTCAGCGAATGGCTGAGGAGCGCTAGTGACCCACCCACGATGGCGTCCCAGACAAACAAAGCGCGGGGACCGGGCCGCCCGAATGGCGGTGAATGCAGAACTGTTAAAGTGCAGCAGTGCAATCCGTGTCTAAGGGCACAGGTAGGGACCTAATAATCTCTAAACCATATTTTCTAACTATTTAAAATCAGGGAATAACGAGCGCAAATCTGAACAGTAAATACAAAACGGGGTTTTTAAAATCAATTACAGGCTTTCAATGCTTCCAGCGCGTAGCGCTATATGCAGGACGGGAATCAGGCAAGAGTGAGAGACTCTCCTACCTGGTTTAAATACTGTCGCCAATTACAGCCTCTAGCCAGACCACGTGTCTGCTTCAGCGAATGGCTGAGGAGCGCTAGTGACCCACCCACGATGGCGTCCCAGACAAACAAAGCGCGGGGACCGGGCCGTCCGAATGGCGGTGAATGCAGAACTGTTAAAGTGCAGCAGTGCGATCCGTGTCTAAGGGCACAGGTAGGGACCTAATAATCTCTAAACAATATTTTCTAACTATAACATAAGTTTATGCATGTTTTTGAACAGTTATCAATAATTAATGATTTCTTATTTCGCTCGAGTTCTCTTGTGGTTGCAGTGGAAATGAGAAATAAAGTACTCAATTTGGCTCATGAGGGACACATAGGTATACAAGCCATGAAAAGAAGAATTAGGGAACAGTTTTGGTGGCCTGGTCTCGATAAACAGGTGGAACACTTTTTGAGGGATTGTTTACAGTGTACAATCAGTGATAAGAGTCAGGCAACTGTTCCAAGTCCCATTCAAGCTGTGGAAGTACCTTCGAAATCTTGGTCTAAGTTAGCTATTGATATCATTGGTCCTTTAAAACTTTCTGATCACGGTATCACTGAATATGGAGTTGTGATAAATGATTACTTTAGTCGTTGGCCTGAATTGAAGTTCGTAAAAGATCCTACTACTTCTAGTATTATAGATTGATGAAATTGTATCTGATAATGGTAGTCAATTTACATCCATAGAAATTGAGGAGTGTTTGACATTTTTGGACATTAAACATATCGACATCCCTATATCATCCTAGAAGTAATGGCCTTGTGGAAAGGTTTAACAGGATGATTAAAGAGAATATTCAACTTTCCAAAGCCAGCAAACTTAATTGCAGGAAGGAGCTTAAGAAATTGTTATGGGCTGTTCGTACTACACCCAATGCTGGCACTGATGTTTCTCCCTTTATATTGCTTAGAGGAAGGGTTCTATCAACTAAAATGTTGAGAGGATGGATGGGTTCTTTTAGTGTATCAATGACTAAATTGGCTGAGGTTGATAAAAGAAGAAGAGAAGCTCAAGATAAATATGTTCAGTCTAGCACAAGACATCCCAAGGAGAAGGTTGGAGATTATGTGCGAGTTAAATGCTCCAGAATTCTACCTAAGGGTTTATCAAAATTTTCTCAGCCTCAAATAGTAATGAGAATTAATTTTAAAAAATGCTGTGCAATTGGAAGATGGCAAGTGGTGGAATAAAAACAAGATTTCTATTTGCATTTCTCGGAGTTCATCTAGTAAGAATCAATCTTTGTGTGATAATCATTCCCCTGCTACCAGTAATGATAATAACAATGGTCAAAATAAACAGGGACGTCAGCTGTCTGTTAGATCTACCAAATTACCAAATAAATTTCATGATTATTTTTTTTTTTTTTTTTTTTGAAAACCTTTATTGTGCATCAAATCAGAACAAATACGGGCCTACAACCTACCGGCCGGCCACGAAAACATTTAAGCATCTATGCAACTTTACGGCGGCACAGTAATATCTCTCATTGCAAGCAAGCATTAATAAGGTTACACTGTAGTTACCATATTACCGTGTCCCAGAATCAGTGAAGGTTAGTTTTAAAAGTTTTCAGCGCAACAATTAAGGTCAGGTCTACTGTTCCGTACTTATACAAATAAGAAAGAGAAATTAGGTCCATGTAGGTGGGACTCGCCAATAGATATCTTCACCAGTCAGTGCAGTTCGCAACATGCAAGTTCCAGCCAGAGGATGGTCACAAATTATACTCATGCCTAAAGAAGACGCAACATCACAGTGAACACCACGCTACCACCCATTCCCCAGTACGCCTAACACAGGCCTAGAAAGAAGAAGTTAAGTAATAACAAGAAGGCACCATAGAAAAAAAAACATGAACTAAAACATACCCCCCCACCCTACACACATGCAGAGGCTACGGCCTACCCCCCCCCCTAGCAGAGTGCTTGTCACCCCAGAACCCGAAATATAGTATGAGAAGAGAAAGTTGAAGAGAAAAAGAAAAGAGGAAAAAGAAAAAAGAAAGAAGAAGAAAGAGTGCAAATCACATAAGACCGGAGGAGGGCCAATGAAATGTATCCAACGCAAGTAAAACAGTTCCCTGGCCGCCCTTACCCCGACCCCAAGACCAGTACAATATTTCATGATTATTTGATGTAACAGTAATTTACATGTATAAATATTCTTTTGATCATTCTATATATATGTTAAGATAATTCATTTGCATTGGTTTTGTTTTATGTGAATTGTTCAATTGATTTGTATTGTTCCAAGTGATTTATTTGTTTTCTTTAAGTTTTTCAAATGTAAAAGGGAAAGAAGATGTGTTAGGTTCTATTCTATGTTCTATCTAGAACTTCAGGTTAAAGGTTCTGGAATTGACTGAGATGGACCGTTGGTAACTGTTGGGATTGTACATATGCTCACACGAGCCACGTCACGAGCATTCTGCTGTGTCTGGGAGCTCGTGACGAGGCCGTGCTTGTGGGGATGTTGTGATGTTTCAAAACCTGTAGAATGCCTACAGTTAGGCCATGTTCTCGTTATTGTCATTACTGACTTGAACTCCATGACTGAATGACCGGAATAAACTTGGTCTGCTTACAACTACTTTCCGTGTTGTTCCTGACTTTCCTACAGTAACAGCACAGGAGGCTGTACAGTTTGTTGCTAAGGTCTTGCAGGAAATAAAATAGAAGTTAAGACTTACCTGCAGTCTGGTATACTTATTTTCAACTCTCTACCATTCCTATGTGACTCTTAAGAGTTTATCCATTTGTATCTCTTCCTTGAGTGACTTTACAATTTGTACATTTGCATTTTTTTTTCTCTGTTTGTATTTCTTCCTCGTGTGACTCAACAACTTGTACATTTGCAATCTTTTTCGGTTTCTATCTCTTCCTTGTGTGACTTTTCAACTTGAACATTTGCAATTGATTCTGTTTGTAACTTTTATGTAACTCATGTAATCATAAATCCTTATGTATCGCAACTGATTCTTATGTTAAGCGCTCTGACACCTGCGGGTAATGTTAGCGCTATAGAAAATCGCATTAAATAAAAAAAAAAAATAAAGGAGCCACGTTCCAACCGAGATGTCACATTCTGATTGTGACGTCATCAACCACAGGGCCAATCGTCTAATACAAGATTCTTCAATCCACGCCCACATTCACCCCCTGGCTTCTCCGTTAAGCCTCCCCCCTCCCCGTCACCACACACTCCCAGGCTCACGCGACGTTCTTCGTTACTCCGTTCTGACTGCGGGGCCTGGGCGCGTGCCTCTGCCCCACTTGTACGTGCTCACGCAGAGTCTCCCGCCTCGGGGCGCGCGTGCCGCTTACTCCCCACGTATGGCGCTTCCTGTCATCAACGAGCATGAGCGTTGCAGTGCCGCGTGGTCTCAACAGCCCAGCTCCTCCTTTGAGACTTCGTGGGCCACCTTGAACAACCTGTGGCGTCCCCGCCAACCATCATCCCCCGGGGGCTTCACCTCAGAGAGCACTGGGCCGCCGACCGCCCACACCGACTGTACGCATCAGGCTTCAGCTTGTGTTAACGGCGTCGTGTCCGAGGTCGGACCAAGGGGCAACTGGACTTCCAACGGCACCTCGAACGTCACGGACCACTCCACTTGCACTTCCGGCAATTTACACCACTTCAGTCACCCAGGGAATCCACACCACTCCGCGACCCCGCTGGCGAAGTGCTGCCATTTCCACCACATAGAGAATAGGGGCAATTCCGATACCTCTCCAGGGAACCCTTGTGTATATGTCTGCAGCAAACGCCATGGCCCCTCTCCCACTGGGAACACGGGCTGTCCATGTAGGACTTCTAACCCTGATATCCTAAGAGGCATCTCCATGACCTCCCATGGGAATAATGTCACGTCTAATACCCCATCAAGGGATTCTGGCCAGTCCAATTTCACCACAAGCAACTCGAGCTCCTCGCACCCTCCACCTAGGAGTTCCCTTCACTTTGATGCTTCCACAGGGATCCCATGTCTCTCTCGGGAGGCTCTCCCCTCGTACCTCTCACCTGAAACGATCTCCTCAGGCTTTAGTTGCCCTTATAGCACCATGTCAGAGAATGTCCATCCCTCCGAATATTACTCGGGCAATGGAAAGCAATCAATTATTTCCTCGGGAAATGCCTGCTCCACAGGCGCACCTAGCTTTTCTCCTACTTCTCCAGAATCTGCCATCCCTTCTAATATGTCTCCTGGAATATTTTCTCCAATGATTGCTGGTTCATGTAATGCTTCCTCCATGAATACCGATCTTTCTAGAATGACTTTAGGGGATAGCTGTCCCTCCAACATCTCCCACGCAAACACTTCAGGAAATACTGGTCCTTTGGCTAGAATGCCAAGAATGCAGTGCTTTTGTAATAGCTTCCATGGGCGCACATTTCCTTCTAGTACTACTCCAGGAGCCACATGGTCGTCTAACATGTCATCAGGGGCTGTCTGCCCCTGTAATGTGTTTGCTGGACAACGCAATCCTTCCAACATCTCAGGCAATATCTGTCCCTGTAAGATGCGCACAGAAAATGCACGCCCTACCAATATTGCCACAGGTAGCAACTGCTCCTGTAAGGCACCTTCTGCGAGTACTTTTCATAACAATATGACCTCGGGGGATATTAACCCCTCTACGTTTTCCTCAGGCGTCTCTGTGCCCTTGTCTTGCAAAGATGCCCTTTGTCCTACTCCTATGGTTTATACCAATCCCTCACCAGTTAGTCCCCCGACAAGGTTTCCCATCCCCTCTTTCTCCTCGTCATCCTCTTGTCCCTTTAGTTCTTCCTCACACAATAATCAGCCATGTGTTTCATCATGTCATACTTGCATGCATTCTCATCCTGCCGGGCCCCAAGCTCCTATCTAGTGTACTCCCTTCTGACTTCTGCTCGTCTTACTATCACCGTTCACTTGTATAGAACCTAATGCTATTGTCTTAGTGACACCACTCCCTGGGATTTATTTCCATTAAATGCCTGTCTCAATGTGCCCTCCTTATATAATACCCTTCATGTACTTCTGATCAAGGGATCAACTGTTCTGCCTTGGATAGCAGTTTCTGTCTACCACAAACCTGCTCCTGTATCATGCATTGCTTGCTCCACTGCTGCCTCATCATAGTTTATGTTCTCGGGCGTAGCCAACCTTCATATCCCGCGATGATTAATAGTCGTGTTCTAGTTTACTATTCTTTAGTAATATCATAGATTGTTTATCAGTGAAAACATTTCCCTATAAGATCTCCCTGAGCCTATTCCCATGATTTCCACTTAGTTAACACCTACCACTCTGACATGTCCTCAAGTAATCCGTGACATTTTAATACTATCGCATCTTGTAATATTTGAGACATATAGGTTCAAAGTTTACTAGTCGTATTTGCCCACTCGTGATTGTCCAATGCTGGAGGACTGCCACCCTGTTCGTTAATCATCTGTGGCTTCTTACCCCTTGTTTATTCCTATCTACTTGCGGTATAGGATGCAAAAAGAGTCTTTTCCTTCCTAGTATGTTTATCTTCATAATG
Source organism: Lissotriton vulgaris (assembly GCF_964263255.1). Lineage (NCBI taxonomy): Eukaryota > Metazoa > Chordata > Amphibia > Caudata > Salamandridae > Lissotriton > Lissotriton vulgaris. Next base: position 1,960,805,469 of record NC_141693.1, read on the forward strand.
AATATGAATCATGTATATGAGAACATATACAAAATCGAGTACCAGTCCCTTGTGTTGGCTTCAGTGTCATAATTAATAGGCATTGATAAATCCAGTAGGTTTGGCTTTTGTATAGTCCATGCACACAGTCAATCTACATATGGGCATGTATGGACACAGGCTAACACTCCTATATCCATTTTTTTTACAACGCTCAACAGACCGGTCCTTGTACAAGCAGACAGTGCATGCACACCATTAATCTGATGGGACCACTGCTTAGAGCAGCAAGTTATCTGCATCAGCAGAACACAGGACCACGTGGAGCAGAAGGACATAAGGTAATTAATGTACGTCAGGGGAGCGCTAGCTGATGTGTTTTTGGATATTGTGCACAAGGCGAGCAACACGTGTAAAGAGGGGAGCACTGCACAGGACGCGTTACAGGGCTATGAAAGGATGGTGGGCAGAAGATGATATGCAGTAGATGCACCTCGTGAGCAAACAACTAATTGCCTTTTAGCTAAATTCTCGGTATCACATACAAGAAAAAAGATGCACATGGAGATGTGAAATAGGTGGATGACTTTATAGGTCTTATGTTGTGTGTCCTCTGGACACAGTCTTGGCTGGTTAGCCAGCAATATGTTGCTTGTAGTGTGTTTTTTGAAAATCTATTCTTATAACAATAGAAGCAAAACTAAAAGGCCTAGATTGCAGTGCACTGTTGGCTAAAAAGACAAAAACTGACTGAAAGCATGAAGTAACAAACTTTGTAGCTACGCATATCGACACAAAATAGAAAACTTATATAATGTAATTGATTATTAGTTTTGTTGTGATTCATCAAAGTGTTCTGGTTTGATCCTTTCCTAGATGAAAACTCCTATTTGCTTTTGGTTGGTATGCACCTGAAACTTTAAAAAGACGCTGCAACATGTGTAAAAAATACTTGCATATTTTCATTATCCTGATTGACTATGTTTCTATCAGTTTGTTTTTGTGTTTTCATTGCATGATATTTTCTAGAGAAAGTATATATCTAGCCATTCTCATAATTAATTTGATCCCTTTGGAATTCATGAGCCTGTCTGTTTTTTTATGGTGTCTTATTGTTTGCGTAGTCTGGTTAGCCTTTCCTCACTGTATTTCATTATAAGATCAGTTTGATCAGATGTACTTATTCCATCATTGATGGAATCAATTTCTTTATATATATATATATATTTTCTCTTAAAAAGGAGGAAAATGTTTGATATATATATATATATAGGCCATATGATCAAGCTTTGTGGAAAGCGAAACGCGTAATGGCGGCTGGCTTGCTGGAGGAAATAAAAGCACCTTGATTAAAGCACGAAATCCTGGGTCTGCTCTTTCGTCTTTTGGGGCTGGGGCGGCTGCCTCGAGTCGATTGGCGAAATTAATGGTATATATATATATATATATATAACGGTAAACTTCCTCCCAACAAGAACGAAGCAGGACCCGGAGGGGAACAGGTAAGGTAGACTTTATTATTCCGACAGCAGTTGCGGTGGCGGCAGATGCATTTCGGACAAGGGTGGCAATCTAGTGATTTGGCCCAAACAAGACTACATTCTAGAGGCCAAGCGACAACTTTCTGATCCCTTGTGTTACAAAGTCTCTAATCAGAAAGAATACCTCCATGCCAAATGTGAATTGCAACAACTACTTTCCCAATGGAAGAGAGAAGGTCTGATTTCCACCGAGGAATACAAATACATGAATATAGAATTTCCTAGAATGCCATCTCTGTATTTGATCCCAAAGGTGCATAAAGGCGTGACACCTGTGCCTGGCAGGCCAATAGTTTCCGCCATTAGAAGCATGGGCGAAAACGTTGGCCAGTACATAGACTTCTTTCTCCAGGACATAGTGAAAAATCTTGCAAGTTATGTTCGTGACACCAGTGATTTTTTGGACAAAATTGCCTGTATTAATTGGGAAGATGACATGTGGCTGATATCATTAGACGTTGAATCGTTATACACAAGCATTGACCACAAACAAGGCATAAATGCAATCAAGTACTTTTTGGACAAAAAACCCATGGCTTTTTATGAGCATAACAAAGTAATTCTTGGGTTAATCAATTGGTGTCTTCACAATAACTTTTTCACATTTGGCAAAGACATCTATAGGCAAATGAGGGGTGTAGCGATGGGGGCCTGTTTCTCTCCCAGCTACGCGTGTTTACACGTGGGCTGGTGGGAGGAGCAGGTCCTCACCGCGAAGCACTCTGCCACCATGGGGGAACATGTTGTTTGTTATCTAAGGTATATAGATGACATATTCATGGTGTGGAAAGGGCCTAAAAATGGAGCTATGTCATTTATAGATGATATGAACAACAACGCCATGAATCTCAAGTTTTCAGTCAATATCAGCCAATGTAGAATGCAATTTCTAGATGTAGAGATTTATGTGTCCGAGGACAAGCTTGTGACTACACTCCATAGGAAGGCTACGGCGGGCAATATGACCCTACATGCCGCCAGTATGCACCCTAAACACACCATCGTGGGGATACCCTATGGAGAAATTCTGAGATTAAAGAGAATCTGCAGTTGCCCTTCTGACTTTGAACAATGCTTAGAGGAATTGTTGGTACGATTAAAAGCCAGGGGCTACTCTGATAGAATTCTGAGGGAAGCGGTAGAGAAATCTAAGTCTAGATCTAGAGAAAGTCTATTCCCTTCCCGTCAATCGGAGTCAGAAAGTAACATTGTTCATGACACTCTACATGATGGTCCTAGAATGATTACAGCCTTTAGCAGCGAAGATAGGAAATTGAAAGCAATTTTAAAAAAGAATTGGCCTATAGTGTTAAGTGACCATATATTAAATACTAGGTTACCAGCCAATCCTACCATCACCTTTAGACGGGCCAAAAGCATGGGGTCCGCATTGGACAAACCTGCCCCGGAATTGAAAGCAAAAACCCCCTGGTTAAAACCTTCTAGGGGTTTTTTCAAATGCTCCAGCTGTCGCGCTTGTAGATTTGGTGAGAATACTGTACAATATTTGACTCCCTTTTCTACAGAACCTAAAAAGATCATGGGCAATTTCAATTGCAAAACAGATTGTGCTGTATATGTCCTGACATGCACCTGCGGCTTAAAATATGTTGGTAGCACCAGGCTGCAGGTGCATGTCAGGATTTTGCAGCATCTGCGCGCAATCTTACATAGTGACCCTGCCTACCCGGTGGCACGCCACTTTAAAAGAGTGCACAATAAAGATCTTTCGTGCTTAAAGTACTTTGTGATAGGGTCTGTGCCACCTTTGAAAAGAGGAGGTGATAGAGAGTCACTATTGAGACAGCTGGAGACAAGGATGATATTGGAGCTTGATACACGTTGGCCAAATGGATTGAACAACATAGATGAGATGCACCATTTTCTGTAGTAAAAATGATCTTCTTTCCATCTATATTTCCTGTTGACTGTCACAGACCCATGTTTACCAACAATCTTGATCTCCCTCTTAGTTAGGTTCCCTATTTTGAGGTTGAGAGTGGGTCTGTACACATTGTATGCTAAGGGTGTAAATAATGATATATAGTATTTTCTATTTGCTGTAATATTGAATGTATAGATTCTTTGAGGGATATATGTGTATATATGTGTATATATGGATTTATTGTATATACATTTATATATATGTATATATTTTTTTTACTTTTCTAATTTTCTACTTTTCTAGTTTTCTATTTTTCTACTCTTTTACACTGATGACTGGTTGATAAGATGATAAATATTATGGACATGAACACTATAAGAAAGTATATATAAATTGTTGTGGGTTGTAAATATGTAATATAGATTTGTATATATATGCCAGTGAAACTGAAATGTGGTTATATATATATTATCTATTGATTATCACAAATCCGGGTGTATTTTGATGTTCAAGGATCCTTTTTAACTATTTATACTATTTATTATTATTAAAGTACGAAAAATATACACATGAAATGTCGAGGTAATCAGAACCCACATATAATTCAAATGTGATCAGATATATTCTTATTGTACTAGATACAATGACTGGTATTGCACTTTAGCTGACACAGCTTTCTCTTCCTATGCACTTTTGATAATTTTGCACTTTACCTTATTCACTTAGCACTTTATCATACTACCACTGGTAGGCAGACAGAAACCCCTATAGGCCTGAATTGTGGATATGAGAACTTTCCTGTCATTCACTACTTTTGAATAGGTGTACAATTGTATTTTAAATATGTGATATGATTACCAGTAAATAATTGACAGGTCTCTGATGGTACATTTGTATCTATGGATTTAACCGGTGATGTTTTATGGTCTATGAGTATCAATATCTGGATTTAACCAGTGATGTTTTTTCGTCTTTTTGGTAATTACCATTAGATGTACTGGCACTGACTGTGGTAGTATGTTGTCTATATCTATTAAGTCACATGACTCACCATGTCACTGTGAGGGGGTGGTCACGATTTGTAATTTGCATTTAAAAAAGCATTGAGTTTGATGTACTTGTTGCAGCGTGAACAAGGGCATATCTTGCCAGAAACGCGTAGCTGCTTTCTGTTGTTCAATAAAAAATAAAAAACAACTCTGCTGATGTGACGTGGTCCGTCTCCTTCCTGTTTGCTGGTGTGCTGCGTGGGTGCAAGAAACACAGAGAGATCCAGAGGAGTCACGTGGTTTATATATATATATATATATATATATATATATATATATATATATATTACCTACTGGCGGTCGCCAGTAGGTAGTTATAGTTAGGATAATTTTCAATGTTAAATCTCAACATTCTATTTTGAATAACTTTGGCGCCGGTTGACGAATCTGCCTGAAATTTTCAGGAAAATGGTCTCATGGCGGTCCGGTCCTTCCCTGAAAGTTTGGGGGGGATTCGTCAAGCGGGGGCCGAGATAAAAGGGGGGTCCCAAAACGCGTTTTCCCCATGTTAATTTCCATAGGGCGGTCGATTTCACTTTTAGCCCGAACGGCTGAATGGATTTCCACCAAACTTGGCAAAATTGTAGGGACTGGTAGCCCGATGTGCCTTTGCTATGTCTCAAGATATGTGCTCCAGTGGATTTTGAGTAATTTAGGTTCAAAAAAATATATATATCTATAGGCGCTCTCCCGTGCGCGCACCCGAGTGCGCTCCAGGCGCGGCACGCGACTTGCGCGCAGGAAGCTGATTGGCTCTCAGTTGTCTGTAAACATTCTAAACAGTCCGGAGCGGCCGCCATCTTGTGTCTCGGTAAAATCGAGACACAAGGGGTTTGAAAAAAAAAGGGGCAAATGACCATAAGGGGGAAGAGTAGACCCCCTCTGACCCCCTAGGTTTGATGTAGGGACTAAAATAGGGTCCTGCAGGGCATTAAAATTTTTTTTTCGTTTTGCGCGGGGGAAGCGCATGGTACGCGCACCGGCGAAGCACGGGGAAAATCCAGGATTATATTTATGAAGGCCTTGCGCTGTTAGTTTTGCGCTTCCTGTGCGTCAATTTTTGTGACGCACCAGCGGTGTAAAAAAATGCGCATTGTTATGCAATATTTAAAAAGTGACGCATCTATCTAGATGCGTCACTTTTTAAATATAGTGCAACGAGGTACATTTTATTACACTGCTGGTGTTATGCGTCACTTTTCTGTGCGCACTCCTTATGACATTCCAGATGTGTCATATTTAATGTATGACGAATCATGTTGCAGATACAATATGGCGCAGAGTTTTAAAAAGTGACCCATGTACCTAGATGCGTCACTTTTTAAAAATAGCGTCAGGTATAATGCATGCAGAGGGGGTGTTCTCCCGCAAAAAGCTTTGTAATAGCGACGCAGTGAAATCTTTCAGATTTCACTGCGTCAGTTTTAGGATGCTGTTGCGTCAAAATCTTGTGCCTGCTTTACAGCAGGTGTTAGACTGAGGCAAGACCTTTCATATGCTGCTTTCCCCATTTGAAAGGACACATTACTGGAGTTGCGTCACTTTTGTGACGCACTCCAGCAATGCGTTACTTGGAATGTCATAAGGAGTGCGCACAGAAAAGTGACGCATTGCACCAGTAGTGTAAAAAAATGTGCCGCGTTGCGTTATATTTAAAAAGTGAGGTATCTAGGTAGATGGGTCACTTTTTAAAATCAAGCGCCACATTATATCTGCGTGAGGTATAATGCATGCAGAGGGGGTGTTCTCCCACTAAAAGCTTTGTAATAGCGACGCAGTGAAATGTTTGAGATTTCACTGCGTCACTTTTAGGATGCTGTTGCATCCTTTAAATATAGTGCAACGAGGCACATTTTATTACACTGCTGGTGTGATGCGTCACTTTTCTGTCCACAGTCCTTATGACATTCCAGATGTGTCATATTTAATGTATGACGAATCATGTTGCAAGGAGCTACAGATACGTCAGTATTTCTGACATATGTGTAAACATAAAAGTGATGCGAGGCCGGCGCAAAATTTTGACGCAATAGCATCCTAAAAGTGACGCAGGGAAATCTCATAGATTTCAGTACGTTGTTATTACCAAGCTTTTTGCGCGGGATTGCCCCTCTGCATACAATATACCTGATGCAGATACAATATGGCGCAGAGTTTTAAAAAGTGACCCATGTACCTAGATGCGTCACTTTTTAAAAAATAGTGTCAGGTATAATGCATGCAGAGGGGGTGTTCCTTGCAAAAAGCTTGGTAATAATGACGCAGTGCGTCACTTTTAGGATGCAGTTGCGCCAAAATCTTGCGCCTGCTTCACAGCAAACCTTTCACATGGTGCTTTTTCCATGTGAAAGGACACATTACTGGAGTTGCGTCACTTTTGTGACGCACTCCTGCAATGCGTTACTTTTGTGTTTACAGATATGTCAGAAATACTCCAGTTTATTCACTGTGTCATAACTTTCTTTTCTAACACTCACCTTCTTTCATTCCTCCTACTTCACTTCCTTTCACCTCTCATACCTTTCTGTTCTTTCTTACTCATTCTCCTTTCAATTATCAATGCACTATATTTCACTTACTCTTCATTTTTTAAGATTATAGCTCTTTGATGAGAATTGGAGGTAGTTCTGAAAAGAACTTTTGGTTTTCTTCTTTTAACTGAAGAGGAACAAAAACAGGGAATAGAAACTGCTCAACAGGAGCAAAAAGAAAAGAAAAAAATTAGGGGTGGGAAGGGCAGTGATGGTTCTCCAATGCCCGAACCATGAGCAGGACACTTTGCTCCCCATAGGTGAGGAGTTGATTGCAGTATCTGCATTTGACGACCCCATGGTTGAATGCAGGTTGAATGTTTGCTACCTGCCCCTGAGATTGTTCTCTTCCAGAAGAAGTTGCTCCTCCTGTTGATGTAGAGGCCCCATCTCTGGGAACCTCCTGTGCCAGAGCCCTGACACTTTCCCGGGCAAAATTCTGGGGGTGCCTCCTCTCCACATGTCGGATCATCGTAAAGTTCCCAAAAGAGTATTTTTTTTGGGGGTTACCCCGTGACAGGACCTGTTTGCAGATCCTGCACTCTACTTTTGGTGCATTCACCTTCTTCTGGCCTTCTGGAAACTTAAAAAATTTCCAAATGAAATGTTCCTTCACCTTTGGGGTAGGAGGCTCTTCATCAATGAAGTCATCTTCACTGCTGGATGGTCTGGCAGCCATGATGAATCCAGGAATATGGAGCAGCAAAAAAGGCAGGTCTTTCAGTCACAAAAGTGAAAGAAGAAGTGAAGGAAATGGGTGGGGATTTCATTCATTGTAAAAAAAAACTGTTAGCAACCAATGAAAAGTGTTATTTGAGGGTCACATGACCCGATGCGTTTACGCTGCGCGCTCCGGAGCACTTCCGGGTGCGTTTACGCAGCGCGATCGTAGGCGCTTCCGGGGCGCAAACGTGGCGCGATCGTAGGCGCTTTTCCGTGCGTTTATGCGCCGCGCACGTATGCGCTTCCGAGGGCACTTACGTTGCGCGCCGAAGTGACGTCATCAATCTTTTATAGAAATGCATAATCATTTTCCATATTAAAAAAAACTAATTTTATTTGTATGGTACGAAATGTTTTGCATTATTATTAACTTTTCATTCATATTTTTTTTTCACGAACGACAGTTGCGCTCTGGGTGCGCTTTCAGATGAGCTCTCGGAGAAGCTTACAGGAGAGCTTAGCTGAAAGCTTCCCGGAGCGCGCACCCAGAGCGCAAAAGAAAAAAATTATATAAAAAAAATGAATACTTAAAAAAAAACAGCAAATTGTAAAAAAAAAAAAGGTTAGAAACTCGATATACAAAGGAATTAGCATTTAAAAAACCTATGAAATTCACTGAAAAAACCATAGGTTTCACACCAGTTATAGTTAGGAATTAGCATTTAAAAAACCTATGAAATTCACTGAAAAAACCATAGGTTTCACACCAGTTATAGTTAGGAATTAGCATTTAAAAAACCTATTAAATTCACTGAAAAAACCATAGGTTTCACACCAGTTATAGTTAGCTGGAAATTTTACTGATATAAAACCATTGAAATTCCCACGTTATAGTTAGTCGGACTCACTATAACTTGCGCGTGCAATGCACTGCTGATGACATCACATATTACATCACTCATGACATGGTCAGTGACATCACTCATGACATCACTGATGACACCATCCAGGTGACACAGTGACAGACCTCCTTTCAGTGTAATGTAACCCATGAAACACATATTCAAAAATAGAAACTAATATTTTCAAAAAAGTGGATATACCCATACCAGTTACAACAACCAATTCAGTAATATCACCATCTAATACACATCCACTCATGTGTATGTATATGGGTTATTAGATATTTTTATTAGTATCAGTATGAGTGTCTATATGGTTTGGTGGGGGTATTACTTAGCACATAGATGCATGAGTGACTGACTCTTTGTTTGTATGTGTTTTGAAGACAACATATGTACAGGACTGTATGGGTGGATGAGTGTCTATATGTGTTTGTTAGTGAGTGAATGACTGTCTCACTAGTGTCTTTATCAGTAACTACATATGTTTTAATCTAGTATATATGAATATTGATGTATATAAGTGAGTATATGTGAGAGTAAGAGATTGTAAGAGTTCCTGTTTAAATAAGTATGTGTTTCTATAAGTGATTGTTTAAGAGAATAAATATGTGTAATTTTAAATAGAAGTAAGGTGGAAGTGTGTGTATAACTCTATATTCAAATAAATGGATGTCCAATAGTTTATTTGCACGTGTGAATATGTGTGTGAGTAACTTTTGTATGACTGTCGGTGTGTAACAGGATGTATAGGTCTATCACTACATATGATGAGTGAGTATATGTATGAGTGAGTATATTGAACTGTTTGTGAATTAGTAGATGTGTATATAGATGGTGGAATTACTGAATTGGTTGTTGTAACTGATATGGTTATCTCCATTTTTAAAAAACATTTAGTTTCTATTTTTGAATATGTGTTTCATGGGTTACATTACACTGAAAGGAGGTCTGTCACTGTGTCACCTGGATGGTGTCATCAGTGATGTCATGAGTGATGTCACTGACCATGTCATGAGTGATGTAATATGTGATGTCATCAGCAGTGCATTGCACGCGCAAGTTATAGTGAGTCCGACTAACTATAACGTGGGAATTTCAATGGTTTTATATCAGTAAAATTTCCAGCTAACTATAACTGGTGTGAAACCTATGGTTTTTTCAGTGAATTTAATAGGTTTTTTAAATGCTAATTCCTAACTATAACTGGTGTGAAACCTATGGTTTTTTCAGTGAATATATATAACGGTAAACTTCCTCCCAACAAGAACGAAGCAGGACCCGGAGGGGAACAGGTAAGGTAGACTTTATTGTTCCGACAGCAGTTGCGGTGGCGGCAGATGCATTTCGGCAAGGACTGCCTTCTTCAGTGCCCAACACCTGATGCAAGTCTTGTGATATACGTGAGCTCCTGCTGCCTCTAGATGACTTGCGTAGGTCCGCCCCTCCCATCAGACAATGCTGCGCACCTGTTAAAGTTTGTGGGTAAATCCAGGACTTCAACTCCCAGGATGCCACATGATGAGAGCGCCCTGGGCCGGTGTAATGGGGAAAGTGTGGAATGGAATGTCCACTGCGGCACCGGTGAGCAGGGCACAATGACGGCAACAGCTGCCCTCCAAACAACGAGTCCGCCCTCTGGTCCCCTCGCTCCGCCGCAGCCCCTGTATCAGCGGGTCCGTGTAGCAGGGACAAGAATGCGGGGAGCATGGTGCCCAAACAGAGGTAAAATGCCTCAACTGCTCGGGGCCCCCTGAAGCAGAGGCGGATTCTGGATATTCCATCCTTGGAACGTGTAGAATGCCGTGAAGCGATGCCAGCATAGATCCAGACCCATAGCGCGGCGGGGTTCCTGAAATGTGCAACTGGCAAGCACATAATATGTGACGGTAAACTTCCTCCCAACAAGAACGAAGCAGGACCTGGAGGGGAACAGGTAAGGTAGACTTTATTGTTCAGACAGCAGTTGCGGTGGCGGCAGATGCATATCAGCAAGGACTGCCTTCTTCAGTGCCCAACACCTGATGCAAGTCTTGTGATATTCGTGAGCTCCTGCTGCCTCTAGATGACTGGCGTAGGTCCGCCCCTCCCCTCAGACAATGCTGCGCACCTGTTAAAGTTCGTGGGTAAATCTAGGACTTCAACTTCCAGGATGGCACATGTGTGTATATATATATACACACATATATACAGAGTGCAATGCGGAGATAAGTAATAGTTTAGACAACATAATTTCTCGTGATGATTTCTTTATTCATTCACATAATTAATTTCTTATACAATCATTACTTCCTTATATAGCCAACACGTGCTTTGCGCACACTGTGCTTCTTCAGGGCTTATACGAACATATGTCCTCTCTTGTGTTGTTTCCTTATGTGTGGTTTCTTCCCCCAGCCTCTTGATATATAACCTTCACACTATAAATCTCTTTGTTCTGCTCTGGAAACCATCAATATCAGCTCAATATACAAATGTATTTCTTTTTGAGAATCCCTTTAACTGATGTTACATAATTTCTTAACCTCCTTCCACTGTTAACCCTTCGAATACGAAGGAAGGAGGTTGCTCTATGAGACATGAGTCCTGTGTAATGGGGAATTAAGGAAAATCCTGCTCACCCCCTTGGTAGCTTGGCAGAGAAGTCAGGCTTATACCAGAGGCAATGTGTAAAGCGTTTTCGTTTTGTTTGTGACCCTCCCAGGCAGACTAAAAACAAGGGCAGCCGAGTGCTGCTGTGTAGAGTCTCGCTGTCCCATGGAGCTGCACTTGCAAAGGGGGCGCCTGCAACGTCTGGGCTGGATCGCGTGAGGAGGGAGACTCCCGCTGTTCTCGAGGCTACCAAGGATCTCTGGGCATAACAAAGACGCTGTGCGTCTCCGGTCCTTGAGGTTGCAGCCTCCCCCAACACCACCATGTGCAGTGCCTGAAGGTTGGAGGAGGTCTCCGTGACTTCTCTGAGCTGTTCTAACCGGGCGTCTCTTCTCCTGGCCGCATGCTACCTGCACACCAATGTATGAAACACCATATTAGCACAGGTCATGTATCTTAGTAATGAACGCACAAAAATCACCAATATAAATTAAGGGGCACCAAGACACTGCCACTCCTATTTGGCTCTATATGTAAATTTCTGAGGATGTCCTAATGATGCAGAGGCCTCCGTCGAGGATTTGCCCTGCAATGTCCCCCACACAAAACCATTGCCCCAGGTACATTTTCCTAAATGAGGAGGGAGCAATCCTACACCACCTACAACCTCGGGGAGTCTGTACTGGGTCCCCTGCGTGCAAAACAATGGAATGCTGATGCCTGCGAACTCACGGAGCCCCTGCGGTTAATTGCAGCTTCCCAAACAATGGCAGATGCCTCCGTGTATTTGAGATCCTCCCAGGTCTCTCAGAGATGCAGACTAAAAACAAGCATTTGCAATGCAATAGGTCTCGCACTATTAAAGTCTGAGCTATTGACATTGCGAAAAAATGCAACACCAATAGCTCAAACTGTAATAATGCAAGACCTATTGCTGGTGAAAGGCAGTGAGTATGCTGATGTTCATCATTCTTGGTATTCTCACTAGCCGCTTACATAGGTTAGTTAAGAATCCTGCTGTTCATGTGTAACTTGCTTGTCAGGGCTTCGAGTGGCATCAGAGTGACCTTAGCCTTACTCCCGCTTTATTGACTATATAACAAGAGATATTGTTAGGCACACATTTAATTTAAAGCAGCTCGGATTTCTACAATCCGGTACATATCTTCACAAAGGTATTCAGATTTACTTTAGTGGCATTTGCAATGCAATAGGTCTCACATTAGGAAAGTTTGAGCTATTGGTATTGTAAATGACACATTTTTTATTTATGTGTTGGTTTTGAAAATAGCGAAATTAATAGCTTTATCATTTACAATGCCAATAGTTTTAACTTTCGCAAATGTGACACCATGTGTTGTATTTACGTGACTTCGATGTATTGATATTACAAATAACAATGGCTTTTAAATTGTTTAATAATTAATACTTAAATAAAAGTTATTGTAATTTATAATGGCAATAGCTTAAACTTTTGTAAATAATTTTTGTGAAGATTATGTTAATTGTATTTTATTGTGATGAAAATCATCCAAGCACAGAAGTGAAATATTAACATCTTTTTTGTGACAATTGTAATAACGCTTGAAACATTGAGAGAACATATTTGAACCAGTTGTTGTTGAATGGTTGCACAGATTGATGCTGTGGAGTTCAGTGATGCTGTGTAATTATGTGGCGTGTAATTATGTGGCACTGAGTGGTCTTTGGAGTGTATATTTCATTGAGTGCAGTGTAATTATGTGGCACTGAGTGGTATTTGGAGTAAATGTTGCGTTGAGCACAGTGTAATTATCAGCATATAATTATGTGGCACTGAGTGGTATTGTGTGGAGTGTGTGTTGAATTCAGTAGAGTGTAATTATGTGGTGTGTAATTATGTGGCACTGAGTTGTCTTTGGAGTGTATGTTGCATTGAGTGCAGTGTAATTATGTAGCATATAATTATAAGGCACTGAGTGGTATTGTATGGAGTGTGTGTTGCATTGAGTGCAGTGTAATTATGTGGCGTGTAATTATGTGGCACTGAGTGGTATTTGGAGTGTATGTTGCATTGAGTGCAGTGTAATTATATGGCCTGTAATTATGTGGCACTGAGTGGCATTTGGAGTGTATGTTGCGTTGAGCGCAGTGTAATAATGTAGCATATAATTATTTGGCACTGAGTGGTATTGTGTGGAGTGTGTGTTGAATTCAGTTGAGTGTAATTATGTGGTGTGTAATTATGTGGCACTGAGCGGTATTTGGAGTGTATGTTGTATTGAGTGTGTGAGGGTGCAGAGTGTCTGAGAGGGTGCAGAGTGTGTGAGAGGGTGGCACTGAGTGGTATGTGGAGTGTATGTTGTATTGAGTGTGAGAGGGTGCAGAGTGTGTGAGAGGGTGCAGAGTGTGTGAGAGGGTGCAGAGTGGGTGAGAGGGTGCAGAGTGTGTGAGAGGGTGCAGAGTGTGTGAGAGGGTGCAGAGTGTGTGAGAGGGTGCAGAGTGTGTGTGAGGGTGCAGCCTGTGTGTGAGGGTGCAGCATGTGTGTGAGGGTGCGGAGTGTGTGTGAGGGTGCAGAGTGTGTGTGAGGGTGCAGAGTGTGTGTGAGGGTGCGGAGTGTGTGTGAGGGTGCGGAGTGTGTGTGGGCGCAGCAATGGTAGTTGTACAGAGTAGGAAACCTTTGAAATTGCATAGGAAAGGCTCTGTGTGAATGTAACTCGCTGCGCTTCAGCAACATATTAGAACTGTAAGACGCGTAAGACTTTACCTTAGTTAAGGAATCTCCGTATGTTAACAGTAGGCATAAGGACTCTCTGGTCCTGAGCTGATAGGGACAAGAAAATAAGACAGGTTTAGGTCTTACCGCTCTACGGGATTCTTCATTGGTATTAGCGGTTGACGCCATTTACCCGCATGAGGAAAAGTCTCCGCGTCTAGTGCTGGCTCTGCCACCGGACTCCGGGACTGGTTTCCTCCCCCTATATCAATTGTGAAGATAGAGAGAGGACTTTGTGTTTCAAAACTGGCAAAACTCAGTTTCAATGGCTATAATTTCCTCCGAAATTAATAGGAACTGGTATCATATATTTATGCAGTTGAATTCACCTCTTGATTTAGATTGAATTAAACCGATGGTGACATTGTTCCAAAAGCTATTTGTTCTAGTTGGTGACAGTATGATACCACGGTATAAATGTTGTCTCACATATTTAGGGTCGGTAAGATCGCCTGTGTTTTATGTGATGATGAGCATATAGTTGAACAATATGATGGAAGGAAATAAATTGTGACTTCGCTGTGTGACCTATTACCATTTACGAGGCGGTTGACCTCAAGGGTCATATTTCTGCACATGGCGGTGTACCTTTGATGTATGACGGGTTAATTCCCATGTCAAAGATGTGAGAAGTTGGCCCGATATGCAGTGTTCACTATTCTAGTGACCACTATGCATCGGTCCAAATGACCCTTATGGTGATTGGTTGTAAGTCAACTTTAGACCAGCTATCCTAGTAGCGTGGATACGAGCAGTCTTCGGGCTAAACTCTAGAGGGCGTGTTAAGCCAGCTGTTATACCATCACATACCCCTTGAACACCAAGTGAAAGGACACCACACAAGTGTTATGAAAATAAACAGTATATTTATTAGAATCACAACAGCCCTGTACTCTTTATGAGGACAGGGTACTAAGCACAGAACAAAACTCTTAGGAAAATACTTCAAGTGCACAATCAATACAAGTGCCCGAGGGCACGGAAAGTTTAGTGGTCTCGGGCGGACCCGATAAGGCAAGTCGGAAGCGAGGGACTCAGGACCCTTAAGTAAGGAGGCTATGCGGGCACCGAAATGCCGGAGTTACCTAGCCACAAGGGCTGCGGCTGCACAAGTCTTACAGGCGTCGGGGGTCTTCGCTGACGAGCCAGGAGGAGTTGCTGGCCGGCGACCAGTGAAGAATAGTTCGTAGAGATCCAAGCCTGGATCAGAGATCGATGATACCTGAAAGCAGAGGGGACCAAGTTCGTACTACTAGCCAGTAGTCCGAGGGTACCAGGAAGGCACCGGATGGCCGTCACCTCGACTAGGTGAGTAGGCGACGCTAGGCTCTGCAATCTCACGGACCAGGAGGCGTTGTCGGCGACCAGGATGGAGGTGCGAGCTGTCCCACGAAGGTTGATGCTGTCGGCGTCGCTGGGCCCAGGATTGGGGCAACAAGCCTTGGCAGATTTCAGGGCCACGTGGTGGGCCTAAAATGGCGTCTTGAGTGGACCAGGAGGGTCCGGGGTGCTCCTCTCGTAAAAGGGAGCAAAGGCCAGTCTGGAGCAACCAGACCAGCAGCGTTGGTTGTCGGATGTCGTCAAGAAGATCACAAGCCAGCGGCTAGTGATCGGACAACGGGCTGAGTGGCGAGCAGAAGGGCCCCACGCAGACCGTGGAGATGCTGGGAGGCTGCACTTCTGTGCTGGAGCTGCTCAGGGTCGGGGCTTCTCGGACCCCAGAGCACTCGCCAGAGGATTCCTTTGGTGGTCGTGCTGGATTAAGAAAGCGTGCAGGTTTTGATGATGGCCGGTCCCTCGAGGTCTCGTCGCACCCACAGATCTCAGCTGAGCTGACGATGTGGGTAGAGGTCAGAGGTGCCAGGGAAGCCGGTTCTCGTCAAGCTGGGTCGTCGGATTCCTGAGCAAGGACTTGCAGCAAACCGCAGAGTTCTTAGATGGTGCCTGCGGATGCAGGGTGACTACTCCTTAGCCACAAGGGAGAAATCTTGAGAAGAGTCTCGAATGTCCTTTCGTAGAAAGTAGTTCTTGATTCAAAGATGATCTAATTTGGAAGGGTCCCCGCTCCGGCCTTTATCCTAAAGAAAGGGGTGGGTATATGACTAGGTCCTGCCCTAGGGGTGGGACCAGGAAGGGGGGTAGTTACACCCCTCTCCCCTGCCGGACTTTCCCCAGGTCAGGGGCTTCGCGCCCCTGGAACTGGTTCTAGCCGGCAGATGCGTAGTGAGCACCGGGGTGCCACTCCGCAGTCACCTTCTTGCAAAGCCCTACCTACCCAGAATACACAAACCCTGTCTGGGATGGTGCGAACACCGCCCCTGACAGGAAACCCTTTGTCCAAGCTCTCCTCGCTGGAAGGACTCCCAGCAGCAGGAGG
Source organism: Lissotriton vulgaris (assembly GCF_964263255.1). Taxonomy (NCBI): domain Eukaryota; kingdom Metazoa; phylum Chordata; class Amphibia; order Caudata; family Salamandridae; genus Lissotriton; species Lissotriton vulgaris. The sequence goes on from NC_141693.1 coordinate 1,960,821,743, forward strand.
TCAGACTCGTGTCTGTGGTGGCAGCATCCATTTTGTGGAGCTGAGGCTTCGTTTAACTTTAACCGGGGTTCACAGTTACATACATGTCGTGTCCCTCTAGAAGGGTGGAATGCTAACCCTTCGGTCTGAATCTTGAAATGAGTGCCAAACAAGTACGGCCTCAGTTTCTTCAGGGCCCACACCACAGCGAAGGCCTCCCTCTCTATAGCTGACCAATTTTTCTCTCTGGGGGTCAGTCGTCTGCTTATAAAAGCAATGGGCTGGTCATTACCATCAAAATTCAGTTGAGATAGAACAGCTCCCACACCCAACTCAGAAGCATCTGTTTTGACAATGAATGGTTTGGAGTAGTCTGGACTCTTGAGGATAGGTGCCGTGCACATGGCCTGTTTTAGGTCATCGAATGCTTTTTGAAAGCTCGCTGTCCACTGAACCTTTTTTGGCATTTTCTTACTCGTCAGCTCGTTGAGCGGAGTCACAATCGATCCGTAATTTCTGACGAACTTCCGGTAGTAACCAGTCAGGCCCAAGAAAGCTCGAACCTGAGTCTGGGTGGTTGGAGGAGCCCAGTCCCTGATTGACTGTATCTTGCTCTCCAGTGGTTGAACTTGGCCTCCACCGACAAGGTGGCCCAAGTATACAACCTGTGTCTGCCCTATCTGGCACTTGGTAGCCTTGATAGTGAGACCTGCTGCTTGCAGAGCCTCTAACACTTTCCGCAGGTGGACCAGGTGATCCTCCCAGGTGGAGCTAAAGACAGCGATATCGTCAAGATACGCCGCACAGAAGTCATCCAGCCCAGTGAGAACGTGATTCACCAACCGTTGGAAGGTGGCAGGTGCATTTTTCAAACCAAAGGGCATCACCACGAACTGATAATGCCCACCAGGGGTAGAAAATGCTGTCTTAGGCTTGGCGTCCTCAGCTAACCTGATTTGCCAATACCCAGCTGTCAGGTCAACCGTACTTAAGTAGTTGGCCGAAGCCAATCTATCGATAAGCTCGTCTGCCCTTGGTATTGGGTGGGCATCAGTCTTAGTGACTGCATTGAGACCCCTGTAGTCTACGCAGAACCTCATCTCTTTCTTACCGCCCGGGGTGTGAGGTTTCGGCACTAGAACTACGGGACTAGCCCAAGGGCTATCCGAGGGTTCAATGACTCCCAGCTCCAACATTTTCTGCACTTCACTTTTGATGCAGTCTCTAACGTGATCGGGCTGCCTGTAGATTTTACTCTTGACGGGCAAGCTGTCACCAGGGTCAAACTCATGGGTACACCAATTGGTCTGACTGGGTGTTAGAGAGAACATATGCCGGAAGGATTGAAGAACCTGTTTACAATCCTCCTGTTGATGTTCGGAGAGGCTGCCACAAAAGACAACACCGTCTACCGATCCATCGTCAGGATTCTGAGTGAGGAGGTCGGGGAGAGGGTCACTCTCCTCCTCCTGTCCCTCATCTATGGCCATGAGCAAACTCATGTCCTTCCTGTCGACATATGCTTTGAGCCTGTTGACATGGAGCACCCTGTGGGGGCTCCGGGGAGTTCCAAGGTCCACCAGGTAGGTGACCTCTCCCATTTTTTCCAGGATGGTGTAGGGCCCGGACCATTTGTCCTTGAGTGCTGCTGGGGCCACTGGCTCCAACACCCACACCTTCTGTCCGGGCTGGTAAACAGTCAAGACAGCCTTTTGGTCATGCCAAGCTTTTTGGAGTTCTTGGCTGGCCTTAAGGTTTTCGGATGCCTGCTCCATGTACTCAGCCATCCGCGAGCGGAGACCAAGCACATAGTCCACTATGCTGGTTGCAGGCTTTTTGAGAGGTCTCTCCCATCCTTCCTTCACCAAACACAGGGGTCCTCTTACAGGATGCCCGTACAAAAGTTCAAAAGGGCTGTAGCCAACCCCCTTCTGTGGGACCTCTCTGTAAGCGAATAAAAGGCAGGGAATCAGGACGTCCCATCTACGCCGAAGCTTTTCAGGTAGTCCATGAATCATCCCTTTCAGGGTCCTGTTGAATCGCTCAACAAGCCCATTGCATTGTGGGTGATAGGGTGTAGTGAACTTGTAGTTGACACCACATTCCTTCCACATAGCAGTTAAGTAGCTCGACATGAAGTTTGCACCTCTGTCGGAGACGACCTCCTTAGGGAAGCCCACTCTGGAGAATACTCCAACTAGGGCTCTTGCCACCACAGGGGCTGTAGTGGTCCTAAGGGGAATAGCTTCAGGATACCTGGTGGCACGATCCACTACCACCAGTATAAACATGTGCCCTGATGCTGTTGGTGGTTCCATGGGACCGACGATGTCAATCCCCACCCGTTCAAAGGGCACCCCCACCACAGGCATTGGTATAAGGGGGGCCTTTGTCGTGCCACCTGACTTACCACTGGCTTGGCAAGTGACACAGGAGCGACAAAACTCCTTGGTATCTTCGTTCATGTGAGGCCAGTGAAAGTGTGAGACAAGCCTGTCCCACGTCTTCGTCTGGCCTAAGTGTCCTGCTAAGGGAATCTCGTGGGCCAAGGTAAGGAGGAAACCACGCTGAGACAAGGGGATAACCAGCCTCCTGGTCATGCCAGGCTTGGGGTCTCTTGCCTCAGTGTACAGGAGTCCATCTTCCCAGTATACCTTGTGGGTACCTGTGGCGTTCCCAGCAGCCTCAGCAGCAGCCTGCTGTCTGAGGGGTTCAAGGGAAGGGCAGTCTAACTGATCCTTCCCCAGGTCTTCTCGTGTGGGTCCCCCTGAGCCCAGAAACTCAACTTGATCAAGTTCGAGTTCTTTAGGTTCAGTTTCCCGCAATTCCTGGAGGTCAGCCTCCTCTGAGACTTGATCCTCGACCTGGGGCAAGGGGGAAGGCGAGGCCTTAACCCGACTGCTCTTCTTCTTGGGAGGTGTCTGGTCCGTTGTTCCAGGATCCAGCACCTGTTCAGTGGGGCATCGTCTGACCTGTGACCTGGTCACAGCAAACACATGTGCTGGCAAGCCTAACATCTCCATGTGAGTCCGGTGCTCCACTTCTGACCATTGCGATGACTCCAAATCATTGCCCAACAAACAATCCACTGGGAGGTCTGAACTAACAACAACCTTTTTCTGGCCATTTACCCCTCCCCAGGAGAAAGCAACAATCGCCAAACTATGACTGGTAGTGACGTTGCTGGCATTGGTCACCAGGAAATCTGTACCTGGCATGATCTGTCCAGGGTCCACAAAGTTAGGCGTCACCATGGTGACGCTGGCACCCGTGTCCCTATAGGCCTGAGCCATTCTTCCATTAATTAAAGGCGTCTGTCGGTATTTGCCCAAAGTATTGTGTAGGAAGGTGGATATCTGACTATGGTTACCCCCAAACTTTTTGCCTGGTGTTTAGCTGGTTTTTGACTTAGTTGGCCTGGGATCCTGCTATTCAGGGCCCCAGGCTGATTGCTCTCTCCTTAAAATGGACTCCATGTACCTTAGGTGCATAACACAATTGGAATTGGTTCACCTTATAGGCCCCTGTAACAGTGTACCATAGGTACCCAGGGCATAGGTGTAGCCAAGGCCTACCAGGGGCTGCAGCATGTATTGTGCCACCCCTGGCCTGGCCTCCATATTTGACACAACTGGCTGATCACTCAGCTGGGGTAAGTTGGTGTAACCACCTCTTACTTAGGTACAGTATGCCTGTGCCTAACCCTAAACTGGACACATATGTTCCTATCAGCCACTCCTATGGAAGGCCTCATCAATCCTGGAGGCAGAGTGCTTGGAAATATGTGAGATGGTGCTCTAGCATGAGCTGAGCCTGTCTGCAGCTGTGGGGAACCACTCCCTAAGCTGTTCCGGGATATTGCCATACCATATACTCTTAAGTGCATTATAATCCTCGCGGTTAAATGCTATCTTCGGTTTGGCTTTATCAAAACATGTCGAGTAAGGTGTCATACGAATTGGAATACTATCCCCTCGCCAATTCTGGCGACGGGGATAGCATTCCACCCTTCTAGAGGGACACGACATGTGTGTAGCCTTAACCCCGGTTAAAGTTAACCAGAGCCTCAGCATCACAAAATGGATGCTGCCACCACAGACACATGTCTGACCTCCTGCTGCTGGGAGTCCTTCCAGCGAGGAGGGCCTGGACAAAGGGTTTCCTGCCTGGGGAGGTGCGAGCACCACCCCAGACAGGGTTTTGTGTATTGGGTAGGACAGGGCTGAATAGATTGAGACATGCCTGGGGCACACAAGGTGTCCCTGTGCATAAGCCAGCCCAAACCGGTTCTGGGGCTTTCCAGCCCCAGTCCTGGCGAGGAGCTGGACAAAGGAGAGGGGGTGTAACCACCCCCCTTCCTGGTCCCACCCATAGGGGAGGGACCTAGCAGGAGATCCACCCCTCAGATTGGGAATAAGAGGGGGAGCAGTGCCATTGCACAGCAGATCATCCTGAAATCAACTTTAAACAAAGAAGAAGACTGGACTTCGACATTCTGCTGCACAGAAGACTGAAGAGAATCTCCCTTGTGGCCTAGGAGGGGCCACCCTGTGAACACAGGCATCACCCAGCACCTCGACGTCTGCTTTGCCGCCGCCTCCCGCCGGAGCCCGAGTGCAGAGCCTGACAAGACCCAGCTTCCCAGACTTTTCCCAGCCCGATCCACAGTCCCTGCAAAGAAGGGACCCGTGGAGGCACCGAGAGACGTGGGGGCGGACATCTTGAAAGACCCCTGAGACGCTGACTGCGCAGCACCCGAGGCACCCTCGACTCTGTGCTTTGGGGTTTAGGAAGCCCTACAACCGAGCAGCATTTGCACCAAAGATCAGCCCTCCAGCATCTCCACGATCTGCGTGGGGCCCTTTTGCTTTGTGCCACTCGACTCGCCATCCCGGCCGCTTGTCACGTGGTCAGCGGCCATCTTGGCGACGAAACCTACAATTTACACTGTGGGTCTGGTTGCTCCAGACCTGCCCTCGCTCCTGTAGAAAGGAGTACCCGCTCTGACCTTGCTGGTCCGAGTAATAAGCCTTTTTTGCTTTCCCCGTGGCTTGCATTAGCCAAGGCTTGTTTGCTTTAATCGAGTTGCCGACACCGCCATCAGCTAGAGCCTTCTAAGGACAGCTCGTGAGCAACTCCTGGACGTCCTTGACCTCTTCGTGTCCACGTGGCTGCAGAGAGAAGCAACACCTCATCACCTGTTTGCACCCGACTTTGCCTGTTTCCAATCTGGTTCCACGGTGGTCACTGGTCAGTGACTTTGAACATTGTCCCCTCTGCTTTCAGGTCTTCACCACTTCAGATCCACCCTTGGATCCACCGGACACTTCTCCTTCACATCGCCTGCAGCATCTTCAGCTTCAAGCGCCAAGAACCTGCGTGTCAAAACCCGACTTCCCTTCGACCCTGTGCACCCACTTCCTGTGGGTGAGGTAACATTGCAAAGCCGGTGTCCCTACACTGGTACACACCTCTAGGGTCTGTGTCTTAAGTTTTGTTCCTCTAGGTTCAGCGGAAGTGCCCTTAAACTAACTTTGTACTTTTTACGCACCATAGACTTTGCATTGGAAAGTGCGTGCACTTTGAACACTGCACCCGAGTCCCGTGGGCCTTTCCCGACTTAGTCATTGCCAGTCTCGAATAGCTCCAGCGATTCCCAAGGCCCTAGGCCTCTTCCCTTTCCTATTGGTATCTCTTATACCACTTTCTTAGTATATGGTTTAGGTGGCCCCTAGGGCTCATCCATATTGTGCAACTTTTGTGTATTTTAAACTGTCTTGTGATTTAACGCTTGTGCTTCTGTGCTCATAAAGAGTCCAGGGGATTTTATAGTTAATAAATCAATATATATATTTTTAATATATATCTGTGTGGTGTCCCTTTCATTTGGTATTCAAGGGGGTTGTGTATGGTATAACAGCTGGCTTCACATGCCTTTCAGAGTTTAGCCTAAGACTGCTTTGTCCACGTTACCACTAGGATAACTGGTCTACAAGGTTGAATTACAACCATCATCATAAGGGTTGCTTGGCATGGTACAAAGTGATCACTAAGAATTAGTGAGCATTATATACCAGGCCAACTTCTCACATTGGTGAGCAGCGGATTGGGATCTGAGCTTGCTGTTGTTTTACCATTACAATCTTTGAGATTATCATTTGAAAGATCATACAGGTACCTGCTAGGTACATATAAAACAAGACTAGTATACTTAAGTTCTACTGAACTTAGTTGTTGTAGAGCAAAGGGAGTAGCACACCCTAGCTACAACTACTAGATAGGTTTAGTAGGTAAACACCAGTGTAGGTAGATTGCAACACATCCACCCACACTAGAGCAATGTCTGGAGCAGAGGGGTCCAGTGGACTTACTCCTGTTGAGAGTGACCCTCCAAGGGCACCATCCAAATTTGCTATTTTTTCCTTTAAGGAATTAAGACAGCTTTGTGTCTTAAGGGGTCTGAAGACAGGGCCTTCCCCTACTACAGACCACCTAAGAGAGCTCTTAGACCAGTCTGAGACTCTAAAGCCCTCTAAGGCCAACCCCACAGGGGATGCTGAAGGAGGCCATCCTTCAGAGGATGACACTGTAGACACCCCTGTCCCTATCATCCTGGTAGATGAGGAAGCCCCCATCACTGGAGCTCCTCAGGTAGAGGAAGAGGAAGAAGAAGAAGAGGAAGAGGGGGGAAGCAGTGAGTCAGATGATGACAGAAATAGTCAGGTGCTGGTCAGTAGACTGAACCAGGCTAACTTAAGCCTATTTGGGACTGAATCTGGGAACAACCCATGCAGACCCCCAGGTGGACTTAACCAGAAGCCTAGGAAGAGAAGGACTCACTCAGGTGACTCTAACAACTCCCATGCTTCTAGAGGTTCTCATGGTCACTCCAGAAGGGAGATGACTAGCCCTCAGAGAAGGGAACATGAGGCCAAAATGAGAGAGGCTGAATTGAGGATCCAGAGACAAGAGTTAGAGATTGCCCTGGCCCAAGAGAAACTTGCTAGAGCAAGACAGCCTAGAGAGAGTGGGGTAATAGAACCCACTGGTGGCAGCAATATCCACAAGGATAAAGACAGGTCTTTTGATAATAGAAACCTGAGTAAGATTGTGCCCCCCTACAAAGCTGGGGATGATATCCATAAATGGATTACTGCAATGGAGAGAGCCTGCAGAGTACAGCAGATCCCTCAGGAGCAGTGGGCAGCAATCTTGTGGCTCTCCTTTGAAGGTAGAGGCCGAGACAGACTCCTCACAGTTAGTGATGGGGATTCTAGAAACTACCTGGTCTTGAAGAGTGCTCTGATTGATGGGTTGGGCTTAACCACTGAACAGTACAGGTTAATGTTCAGAGACACCCAGAAGACACAGACTCAGGACTGGTCTGAATTTGTTGAATGTGCCACTAAGGCTCTGGAGGGCTGGTTGCTGGGAAGTAAGGTTACTGACTATACAGGATTGTATAATTTAATTATGAGAGAGCAAATCTTAAGTAATTGTCAAAATCAGCTTCTACATCAGCACCTGGTTGACTCTGATCTGACCTCCCCACAAGAATTGGGTAGGAGGGCAGACAAATGGGTCAGAACCAGGATCAGGCCTAAGAACCAGGGTGGTGACCAAAAGAAAGAGACTACCAAGCCTCAAGAGAAGGGTGGGGATAAAAGTAAGGAAAAGACTTCCCCAGGGCCCCAAAACTCCAAGAATGGGGGTGGGTCCCAAGACACTTCTACAACCCAGAAAAAGCCTTATTGTCATACCTGTAAACAGGTGGGGCATTACAAAACAGATAGCTGTTGTCCCAAGAATGGCAATAAGGAGAATATACCTCCAGGTAAGGCTCCAACATCTCCTGTCACTGTTAGCGGTGGTCCCCCAGGTGGTGGGAGCACCCCCAAGAATTTGGGTGGGTTTACTTTTGGAGGACAGGTGGACTCTGGCCTATCCAGGTCCCCTAACTCAGATACTCTTGTCTATGAGACTGGCATGGGGTTTGCCAATTTCACTGCTTGCCCAAACACTTTGAGCAAGTATAGACAGGAGCCCCTCATCAATGGTTTGAAAGTTGAGGCCTTCAGAGACACAGGGGCTAGCATCACCATGGTGGCTGAATGTCTAGTCCCCTCAAGGCAACTTTTACCTGATGCCAGATATCAGGTGACAAACATTGATGGCATAGAAACCAATCATCCCATGGCAGTAGTCAATCTTAGCTGGGGAGGTGTCACTGGCCCAAAGAGAGTGGCAGTGTCAGCAAACTTGCCTGTAGATTGCCTACTGGGTAATGATTTGGAAATCTCAGCCTGGGCTGAGGTTGAACAGCAAACCCATTCTAGAATGGTAAATCTCCATGGAAAGGTTACTGGGGCTGTAATGGCTACAGCCCCAATTCAAGATGTCCTTCCTGAAAAGGTTGGGAGGGCTGAGCAAACCTCAGCCCCATCTTTAGATAACTTCCCTCCTGAAAAGAGTAGCAGGGCTGTACTAGTAACAGCCCATACCCAAACTGAGTCTCCTCCTGAAAAGGTTGGTGGGGCTGTGATGGCCACAGCCCAAACTCAAACTGATACATGGGTAGTGAAGCCTGAAATGATGGATCACTCAACCCAAACAGAGAGCATTGAGGAGGAAGAGAAATCTCCCTCCCACCAGACTTTAGGAAAGGATCAGCCTCCTCAGGGAACTGATCTTACCCCTGATGAAGGAACTGTCCCAGAGGTTGTTAGGCCTGGCCTGACAGAGCCTCTGATGGCAGTGGACCCTTCTCAGGTGGGACCCAGTCTGGAGCAGGTAACCTGCCCCTCTCTACCTTGCCTTACTCAGCCCAGGGCTGCAGAGGACAAGAAGGACAGTGAGACCCAAAGGGCCCCCTGTCAAATAAAGCACCCCCATCAACAGATTAGGGGCACCGAAACTAGTAGCCCTAGTGAGGTGCAAACTTTAAAAACTCCTGAGGGATCCCCCTTAAAAGTAGTTAGGGACCTCCCCCAGATGGATATTGTTGGGCACAGCCAAACCTGGTACCCTAAGGGCCCAAACCTGAACTGTCCCTCCAGTAAGCCAAACAAAGGGACTCAGCCTCCAGCTTTAGGTAGCCAGAGGTTGACCCTGAGAGCACAGTGCAACTCAGTCAGAGAAAGAAAGGCACACATGGTGGAGAGTGATTGGAGGAAGCTGAGCCCTACAGAGGAAACTCACTTCAGTACTCCATCTCAACACCAGCCTTTGACTTTGCAAAGACACACCACAGGTAGAGATTCCCTATGGTGGAGACCCTCAGATACTCTTAGGGTGAGGGATTGCTTAGTGGACCATGAAACAGGGGGTTACCAAGCCAGAGCTGGTACTTCCTTATATGGCCACTTAGGCAATATAGGCTTACCTGGTCAAGGATAGCCTTATCTCCTTTCGTTTGGGGGGGGGGGGGGGGTTATGTAGGAAGGTGGATATCTGACTATGGTTACCCCCAAACTTTTTGCCTGGTGTTTAGCTGGTTTTTGACTTAGTTGGCCTGGGATCCTGCTATTCAGGGCCCCAGGCTGATTGCTCTCTCCTTAAAATGGACTCCATGTACCTTAGGTGCATAACACAATTGGAATTGGTTCACCTTATAGGCCCCTGTAACAGTGTACCATAGGTACCCAGGGCATAGGTGTAGCCAAGGCCTACCAGGGGCTGCAGCATGTATTGTGCCACCCCTGGCCTGGCCTCCATATTTGACACAACTGGCTGATCACTCAGCTGGGGTAAGTTGGTGTAACCACCTCTTACTTAGGTACAGTATGCCTGTGCCTAACCCTAAACTGGACACATATGTTCCTATCAGCCACTCCTATGGAAGGCCTCATCAATCCTGGAGGCAGAGTGCTTGGAAATATGTGAGATGGTGCTCTAGCATGAGCTGAGCCTGTCTGCAGCTGTGGGGAACCACTCCCTAAGCTGTTCCGGGATATTGCCATACCATATACTCTTAAGTGCATTATAATCCTCGCGGTTAAATGCTATCTTCGGTTTGGCTTTATCAAAACATGTCGAGTAAGGTGTCATACGAATTGGAATACTATCCCCTCGCCAATTCTGGCGACGGGGATAGCATTCCACCCTTCTAGAGGGACACGACATGTGTGTAGCCTTAACCCCGGTTAAAGTTAACCAGAGCCTCAGCATCACAAAATGGATGCTGCCACCACAGACACATGTCTGACCTCCTGCTGCTGGGAGTCCTTCCAGCGAGGAGGGCCTGGACAAAGGGTTTCCTGCCTGGGGAGGTGCGAGCACCACCCCAGACAGGGTTTTGTGTATTGGGTAGGACAGGGCTGAATAGATTGAGACATGCCTGGGGCACACAAGGTGTCCCTGTGCATAAGCCAGCCCAAACCGGTTCTGGGGCTTTCCAGCCCCAGTCCTGGCGAGGAGCTGGACAAAGGAGAGGGGGTGTAACCACCCCCCTTCCTGGTCCCACCCATAGGGGAGGGACCTAGCAGGAGATCCACCCCTCAGATTGGGAATAAGAGGGGGAGCAGTGCCATTGCACAGCAGATCATCCTGAAATCAACTTTAAACAAAGAAGAAGACTGGACTTCGACATTCTGCTGCACAGAAGACTGAAGAGAATCTCCCTTGTGGCCTAGGAGGGGCCACCCTGTGAACACAGGCATCACCCAGCACCTCGACGTCTGCTTTGCCGCCGCCTCCCGCCGGAGCCCGAGTGCAGAGCCTGACAAGACCCAGCTTCCCAGACTTTTCCCAGCCCGATCCACAGTCCCTGCAAAGAAGGGACCCGTGGAGGCACCGAGAGACGTGGGAGCGGACATCTTGAAAGACCCCCGAGACGCTGACTGCGCAGCACCCGAGGCACCCTCGACTCTGTGCTTTGGGGTTTAGGAAGCCCTACAACCGAGCAGCATTTGCACCAAAGATCAGCCCTCCAGCATCTCCACGATCTGCGTGGGGCCCTTTTGCTTTGTGCCACTCGACTCGCCATCCCGGCCGCTTGTCACGTGGTCAGCGGCCATCTTGGCGACGAAACCTACAATTTACACTGTGGGTCTGGTTGCTCCAGACCTGCCCTCGCTCCTGTAGAAAGGAGTACCCGCTCTGACCTTGCTGGTCCGAGTAATAAGCCTTTTTTGCTTTCCCCGTGGCTTGCATTAGCCAAGGCTTGTTTGCTTTAATCGAGTTGCCGACACCGCCATCAGCTAGAGCCTTCTAAGGACAGCTCGTGAGCAACTCCTGGACGTCCTTGACCTCTTCGTGTCCACGTGGCTGCAGAGAGAAGCAACACCTCATCACCTGTTTGCACCCGACTTTGCCTGGTTCCAATCTGGTTCCACGGTGGTCACTGGTCAGTGACTTTGAACATTGTCCCCTCTGCTTTCAGGTCTTCACCACTTCAGATCCACCCTTGGATCCACCGGACACTTCTCCTTCACATCGCCTGCAGCATCTTCAGCTTCAAGCGCCAAGAACCTGCGTGTCAAAACCCGACTTCCCTTCGACCCTGTGCACCCACTTCCTGTGGGTGAGGTAACATTGCAAAGCCGGTGTCCCTACACTGGTACACACCTCTAGGGTCTGTGTCTTAAGTTTTGTTCCTCTAGGTTCAGCGGAAGTGCCCTTAAACTAACTTTGTACTTTTTACGCACCATAGACTTTGCATTGGAAAGTGCGTGCACTTTGAACACTGCACCCGAGTCCCGTGGGCCTTTCCCGACTTAGTCATTGCCAGTCTCGAATAGCTCCAGCGATTCCCAAGGCCCTAGGCCTCTTCCCTTTCCTATTGGTATCTCTTATACCACTTTCTTAGTATATGGTTTAGGTGGCCCCTAGGGCTCATCCATATTGTGCAACTTTTGTGTATTTTAAACTGTCTTGTGATTTAACGCTTGTGCTTCTGTGCTCATAAAGAGTCCAGGGGATTTTATAGTTAATAAATCAATATATATTTTTAATATATATCTGTGTGGTGTCCCTTTCATTTGGTATTCAAGGGGGTTGTGTATGGTATAACAGCTGGCTTCACATGCCTTTCAGAGTTTAGCCTAAGACTGCTTTGTCCACGTTACCACTAGGATAACTGGTCTACAAGGTTGAATTACAACCATCATCATAAGGGTTGCTTGGCATGGTACAAAGTGATCACTAAGAATTAGTGAGCATTATATACCAGGCCAACTTCTCACATATTGGGACTGACATCAGGGGATATATCCACATCCCCCGTACAGACAAGGACAGCCTGAGTGAGCGTACCAACTAAGTTGTCACACCCCTCAGAACCCAAGGTTAACCCAACTAGTCCCTTGGGAGGCGCACTACTACTGCTGGCTGTACTAGGGGGCACAGGTGCCTTAGGGGCTGCAGTAGCAGGAGTCTGCCCTCTTTTCTTGGTGCACTCACTAAACCAATGAGTTTTACTTTTACAGTATTGGCACCACCTTTTCGATTGGCCTTCTTGATTCTTCTTTTTCTGGGAAGCCTGACCCCCCCCCTCTTTGGGTTGTTGGGGACCTGTCGAAGACTTCTGGTCAGTTTGTTCCCCTTTCGAATCTTTACCCTTCTGGTCTGCTTTCTTCTGACCACCCTGGTTCTGGCCCTGGTTTTGCTTAACCCTTGTCCGGACCCATCTGTCTGCCTTCTTTCCCAATTCTTGGGGAGAGGTCAGATCCGAGTCGACAAGGTGCTGATGCAACAACTGGTTCTGACAATTGTTTAAAATCTGTTCTCGCATGATCAAATTATACAATCCTGTGTAATCAGTAACCTTACTGCCCAGCAACCAGCCCTCCAAAGCCTTAGTGGCACAATCAACGAAGTCAGACCAGTCCTGAGACTGAGTTTTCTGGGTATCCCTGAACAGCAACCTGTACTGCTCAGTGGTTAGGCCGAACCCATCAATCAGTGTGTTCTTCAGGACCTGGTAATTGTTAGCGTCCTCGACTCTAGTAGTGAGGAGCTTATCTCTACCTTTACCTTCAAAGGAGAGCCACAAGATAGCTGCCCACTGACTCTGGGGGACGCACTGTACAGTGCAGGCCCGCTCCAAAGCAGTAATCCATTTGTGGATGTCGTCCCCTTGCTTAAAGGGGGGCACTATCTTATTCAGGTGCTTAGTGTCTAAACTCCTGGGTTCCCGTGGGGAAATGCTGCCACCAGTGGGAATTGTCCCACTCAATTCTTGCTCTCTAGCAAAGGCGAGTCTTTCTTTGGCTAGGGCAAGTTCTTCCCTCTCGATCCGCAGATTGACTTCCCGCTCCTTCGCTTCGTACACTCTCCTCTGAGGGGATGTCATCCCTCTTCGAGCAGAGCCTCGAGAGCCATTGGTTTGAATGGATCTGTTAGAGCCTCTCGATAGAGACCTAACTCGTCCACTCCCAATGTTAAGCTGGCCTGAGAGGGGCCCCAGGGGTCTCCTAGTACCGTTCTCGTGCCGGCTTAAGTTGTCCCTAGTTAGCTGACTAACTACCTCTGGACCTTTGTCTGCCTCGTCCCCAGATGTCTCTGGCTCCTCGTCCTCCTCTTCACCTTCTGCGGAGAGATGGATAAGGTCAGGGTCACCTCGGGTTCCCTCGAGGGGGGGCATACTCTCTTCTGGATGAGAAGGGTCGGTGTTACCCGCCCTCCTAGCATCATAAGTCTCCAAGAGACCAATCAGAAATGGAGTTGTAGGGTTGGAACCCTGTTTTAGCTTCCGAGATGTACAGAGCTGTTGCATCTCTTGGAAGCTAAGCGCTGCATATCTGGACGTGACCTGTGGAAGGTCGACTGACACAAGGGGAGACTCAGAGTTTCCTCCTTTGTCGGACATGCTGCTTCTAGTGTGGTGTAAGTGATGCACCTACCTACACTATGTGTTTACCTACTGATCCCTTGCTAAGAGTTGTAGCCAAGGTGTGCTAAGCCTTGAGGAGCTACAACAGCTGGTTCAGTAGAACTCAGAGTATTCTAAGCTAAGTTATATGTACCTGAAGTACTTATGCGATCTTTCACAAGATATTCTTAGGATACGCGTGGTAAAACAACAGCAAGCTCAAATCCCAATCGCTGCTCACCAATGTGAGAAGTTGGCCCGATATGCAATGTTCACTATTCTAGTGACCACTATGCATCGGTCCAAACGACCCTTATGGTGATTGGTTGTAAGTCAACCTTAGACCAGCTATCCTAGTAGCGTGGATACGAGCAGTCTTCGGGCTAAACTCTAGAGGGCGTGTTAAGCCAGCTGTTATACCATCACATACCCCTTGAACACCAAGTGAAAGGACACCACACAAGTGTTTTGAAAATAAACAGTATATTTATTAGAATCACAACAGCCCTGTACTCTTTATGAGGACAGGGTACTAAGCACAGAACAAAACTCTTAGGAAAATACTTCCAAGTGCACAATCAATACAAGTGCCCGAGGGCACGGAAAGTTTAGTGGTCTCGGGCGGACCCGATAAGGCAAGTCGGAAGCGAGGGACTCAGGACCCTTAAGTAAGGAGGCTATGCGGGCACCGAAATGCCGGAGTTACCTAGCCACAAGGGCTGCGGCTGCACAAGTCTTACAGGCGTCGGGGGTCTTCGCTGACGAGCCAGGAGGAGTTGCTGGCCGGCGACCAGTGAAGAATAGTTCGTAGAGATCCAAGATCAGAGATCGATGATACCTGAAAGCAGAGGGGACCAAGTTCGTACTACTAGCCAGTAGTCAGAGGGTACCAGGAAGGCACCGGATGGCCGTCACCTCGACTAGGTGAGTAGGCGACGCTAGGCTCTGCAATCTCACGGACCAGGAGGCGTTGTCGGCGACCAGGATGGAGGTGCGAGCTGTCCCACGAAGGTTGATGCTGTCGGCGTCGCTGGGCCCAGGATTGGGGCAACAAGCCTTGGCAGATTTCAGGGCCACGTGGTGGGCCTAAAATGGCGTCTTGAGTGGACCAGGAGGGTCCGGGGTGCTCCTCTCGTAAAAGGGAGCAAAGGCCGGTCTGGAGCAACCAGACCAGCAGCGTTGGTTGTCGGATGTCGTCAAGAAGATCACAAGCCAGCGGCTAGTGATCGGACAACGGGCTGAGTGGCGAGCAGAAGGGCCCCACGCAGATCGTGGAGATGCTGGGAGGCTGCACTTCGGTGCTGGAGCTGCTCAGGGTCGGGGCTTCTCGGACCCCAGAGCACTCACCAGAGGATTCCTTCGGTGGTCGTGCTGGATTAAGAAAGCGTGCAGGTTTTGATGATGGCCGGTCCCTCGAGGTCTCGTCGCACCCACAGATCTCAGCTGAGCTGACGATGTGGGTAGAGGTCAGATGTGCCAGGGAAGCCGGTTCTCGTCGAGCTGGGTCGTCGGATTCCTGAGGAAGGACTTGCAGCAAACCGCAGAGTTCTTAGATGGTGCCTGCGGATGCAGGATGACTACTCCTTAGCCACAAGGGAGAAATCTTGAGAAGAGTCTCGAATGTCCTTTCGTAGAAAGTAGTTCTTGATTCAAAGATGATCTAATTTGGAAGGGTCCCCGCTCCGGCCTTTACTCTCCCTGGACCCACCACCCCCCAGAGGAACACTAAAGCCCCCCCTGCGGTAATTGCCTCCGTTCCACAGTATTCTCTAACTCCTCATCCTGAAGGTCCTCGGCCACCGATATATCGCTGTCGTCCACCTCCCCCTTTTGTTGGTACTCCTTGTAGAGATCCCAAAAGGACTTCGGTCTACTCTTGGGCGGCAGCAGCTCGCTGTACAATTCCGTCTGAGTGCAACAGTATTGGAGATCCCTGAGCCATCTCGCCTTGGTGGGGAGAGGTCCGCGCATCCAGCACGCTGCCACCACCCTTCTGGCCAACAGCAGCGCTACGTCTACTAATCTACGCAGTGCAGGAGCTAACGGCTTGGAGAAGCCCAGTAGCGCAAGCAATGGGGATCTCAACAGCGGCTCCCCTAAAATCTTTCCCAACTCCGCGAAGACCTCCTCCCAGAAAGCACTCACTCCCGGGCACAGCCATGCCAAATGAAGGAAATCAGCGGTACCGGTCCCGCAGCGCTCACACTCCGGGGAGCCACGGAGGCCGTAGCGGTGAAGCCGCTCCGGTGTATAGTATACTCTCTGTAGAAATTTGAAGTGCACCAAGCGGTGTCTGCCATTAAGCGAGACCCTACGAGTGTTGGCGCAGCAATAGCGCCACATAGCATCGTCTATGGGAGTTTGGAGATCCGCCTCCCACGCCGCCCTAGGGGCCGAAGTAGGTAATGTCTGATACGAAGGCCCAAGCCTGTTAACCGTAGAGACCAATTTAGCCGGAGTTTTCGTTTTGATGATGTGCGTCAGTTCTGGGACCTCTTCTGGCTCCTGCAGCGCAGGGCCCAGTATTACTCTGCAGGCCGACCGTATCCTGTGATACTGGAACTTCTGTAGCAGCGACGGAGCCGGGGCGACAGGGGGGAGTTGTTCCCAGGTTTTCAGTGCACCGTCCAAGAACAAGTCCTCCATTGTCTGCACGCCCAGGGCTTTCAAGGCCTCTGTCACCCCCTTCTCATTGAGCGGATCCAACCATAGGGCCCAGGCCACCGGCATCTGCGGGGAGTACAGTAAGGCACATCCCCTTTCTCTCAGCAGTGCTTGCCACGCATGGTTCGTCGCCTTAAGCGAGTCCACCCGCCCAATTGCTCGGTCTGTTGGGAGACAAATTGTGGCTGGCAGGGGGAGCGGGTCGGCGAACAGCTTCTCTAGTATGAGATGTGGAATGCGGGCATCTCCATGTATCCAGGAATGTAAGTGGGTCGCCTGTGCCACCCGGTAGTAGCGCTCCAGGTCCGGCGCCCCCAGACCCCCCACTTCGCACGGGAGCATCAGTGTCGCCCACTTGACACGAGGTTGCTTTCCGCCCCAGGCGAGCTTGATCAGGACTTGGTTCAAGCGCTTAAAGAACGATTTCGACAAGACCACTGGAAGATTAACAAAGAGGAAGAGGAACCGGGGGAGCACTACCATCTTCATAAGGGCAATTCTGCCCAACAAGGAGAGTGGGAGCCTAATCCAGGCGTCCACATCGTCCACCAGCTTGGTAAACGCGACCCCATAGTTATCGCGGATCAGGATCTCAGGGTCCGTGTGGAGACGGATGCCCAGGTATCGCACTGAGTCGTCCGTCCACTGCAGGGGATACTCCATCTCAAATGGCTGTGTAACTGGGGTCAGGGGGAAAGCAATGGACTTATCCCAGTTCACTTTGAGTCCCGACAGCGCCCCAAAGCGGACCACCTCCCTGAGGATCGGTGCTAGATTGGTTACTGGGTCCCGGACGTACAGTAAGGTGTCATCTGCATAAGTGGAGATGCCAATCTTATATGTGGGGAAGCTGACACCCTCCAGGCTATGGTATTCCCGCATGGCACACGCTAGTGGTTCAGCCACCAATGCATACAACAGTGGGGACAAGGGGCATCCCTGTCGAGTGCCCCTACCGATGTGTATCGGTTCCGAGACCCTGTCGCCGAGACGCAGGCGGGCCGAAGGGTGATGATAAAGAGCCCCTATTCTCTGAAGGAACGGTTCTCCCAGCCCCAGTTTGCGCAGGACCCTGATCATGAACGGCCATTCGACAGAGTCGAACGCCTTCTCCATATCTAAGAATATCGCCAAGGCGGGATTCTCCTGCTTCACATGCTGTATGGTTCCCAGCACAGTTCGGATGTTATAGGTTAGGTTCCTGCTAGGTACAAAGCCCGATTGTTCCGGCGCCACTAGGTCCGGGACCAGCAGCGCGAGTCTGTTGGCTAGGACCTTTGCATAGAGCTTCGCATCCACGTTCAGCAAGCTGAGCGGGCGATACGATCCACATTGGTCCGTGGGCTTCCCTGGCTTCGGGATCGTGACCAGCAGAGCTTCCCGCATTGAGGTCGGCATTTCTCCCTCCTCGCAGACTGTGTCAAAGAGGGCAAGCAGATGTGGGAGTAATAGATCTTTGAAGGCTTTGTAAAAGCCAGCCGTGAGGCCGTCAGAGCCTGGGGCGCTCCCCGAACGCATGCCACTCAGTGCATCCAGAATTTCATCCTCATGGAAGGGGGCCATCAGAAATTCCCTGTCTGAGTTCTTAAGGAACGGCATCGAAATGTAATCTAAATAGTCGTCAATCTCGGTTTCCGCACCCCCCGCTCTAGAACGATACAGGTCCGAGTAATATCGTCGGAACGTCTCCAATATTTGGTCTTCCTCAACCACTCGGATGCCCTCCGGGGTCTGCAATTCATCTACCACTAACGGTTTACGGGATCCCTTGGCCATACGTGCCAGCAGGGCCCCTGGCCTCTCCCCCTCCCCATAAGCCCGAGCCGTGGCATACTTTCCCATATAGAGAACTTCTCTATCCGCAAGCGCGTGATATTCCGCCAACATTGGCGCTAGGTCTCGTCCCGCCACTCCTTCCGGGTCCGTCAGCTGTCCCCTCTCTAGGGCCGCCATCTTGTTCTCCAGCACAGAGAGGTCCCTTCTAATGGAGCGTAGGACGCTGGAGTGTTTGGACATGGCCATCCCCCTGATATAAACCTTGAAGGCCTCCCACACAGTGAAGAAGCTATCCACGGAGTTTGTATTAGTGGCGAAAAACCTTTCTATGTCTTCCGCCAGTTCCCCGCGGAAGGCGTCGTCTAGGAGCGCATAGGGCGGGAAACGCCAAGTATAAGGCGGGATCCCCTTCCTAGCGGTGGAGAGACTGAGCAGGACCGGGGAATGATCCGATAACGTGCGTGGGAGAACTGTACACGAGCTGATGCCACCCAGTACCGAGGAGGAGGCGAGCCAGTAGTCTATCCTAGTATGTATGTTGTGGTATGCTGAGTAATGCGTGTAACCGCCCTGCGTAGGGTGCCGTTCCCGCCAAACATCCACCAGGTCCAGCTTCGTCATTTCCGCTCTCATGTAGACAGCAGACGCAACTGGTCTTCGAACAGGGCCCGCCGAGCGGTCCCTGTCAGGGTCAAACACAAAGTTGAAGTCCCCCCCCCATAGCATCTTGGTGTGTGCGTGTGATCTACAGGTAGCCGACAGTGCTGTGTAGAATTCCGGGCTGTCATGGTTAGGGCCATAAACATTCACCAGGAGCAGGTCCAGCCCCCTCCCCGTGCATCTAGCCACTGCATATCTACCCTCAGTGTCCACAGATAGAGGGGTAAGTCTCAATCTCGAGGCGGGGTTAACCCAGGCGATTACGCCACGTGCGTGGGAGGTGAAACTCGCTGCTACTATATTCCCTGCCAACCCTCTGGCCTGTAACATCTTACTGTGGACAGACAGGTGTGTCTCTTGCAGCAGTGCCACATCCACATGGTGTCTATTTAGGAAGCTCATCACCTTCCGTAGCTTTCGGTGGTCATTCAGCCCTCGCACGTTCCAGGTCAGCAGGGACAGCGCGCGTACTGCCTGCGGGTGCTCAGACATTACAGCAGCAGACATCTTGAATCACAACGCCCCATATTAACTCCATCGGGAGGTGGTGAACCCCCAAACAGTACATCATCGCTCAAGGCAAGCAGGCAGTCACTCCGCTCACTCGTACACATCATTCGCCAGATACTCATAGCAATACACAGGCCCTCCAATTTCCGAATAACAACAAACCCCTCAACTTTAGTCCATCCACCCTCCCCCCTGACCCCGCCCCACCCACAGCTGACCACCCCCAACCCGGCCAGACAGAACTCCTCACAAATCCCCATCAACACTGGCACCCCAAAGTAGCGGGCGATGCAGGTCCCAACTCCCTGTGGAGTGTCTCAGCCAAAAGCACAGGGGCAAAGCGTGCCGAAACTGCGTAAAAACCACCAGCGGTGTAAAAGTTCTCTGCTCTCCAGTTCCGTCCCCCCGCTCAGCCCCCACGTGTTGCAATGCCTCACACTGTATTCACTCGGTTCCCCCCCCCGCCCCCCAACCCGTCCCTGAGCACAACATAGTGAACGCCTCACCGGCATTTGTAGATCGGACCAGCGACAACTAGGCGGCAGGAGCCGCTGCGATGTGCCTCTACCCGTCCCTCAGCCAATGTCTCTAGTTGAGTCCAGGCCGCAGTCCATAACAGGAGGACTCACAGTGTACCCACAATATCTCATCTAACAACTACACTTGTACCTGAGTACAGAAAATAAACCAGGTGTGCTGCCTCAGTCCTGTTCCTCCAGTGTCGACGCCTCCTCCGAGTCCTCTCCGTGCTGCTGTCGATGTTCCTTACGTTCTTTGGCCCAGTTTTTTAGTGATTTCTGCAGTTCCTTCGGGTCCGTGAAGAAGTACGATTTCCCGCCGGTGTTAATCCTCAACTTGGCCGGGTACAGCATCGCATAGTCTAGGCCCAGCTCGCGCAGCTGCTTCTTATACGGAATGAACTGGCGGCGCTCCTCCTGTACTTTGGCCGTGAAGTCGGGGTACAATGATATTTTCATGCCTTCCACCTGTAGTTGTCCTTTTTCCCGAGCCAGTCGCAGGGCCGTGTCTCTGTCCCTGTAGTTTAGGAGCTTGGCAATGATGGGTCGGGGTGGCAGACCAGGTTGGGGTTGAGGGCCCAAAGTGCGATGCGCTCTCTCCACGATGAACATTGGGGAGAAGGCCTCCTCCCCAAGGAGCGTTTTCAGCAGGTGTTCCACGTAGAGCTCCATCTTGCCTGTCTGAGTTGATTCCGCCACTCCCGTTATGCGAATGTTCGATCTGCGAGAGCGCGCCTCCAAGTCCTCAGCCTTATCACGGATCACTTGGAGCAACCTGCCGAATTGTCGGCGGTCTTTGTCCCACTCGGTCTGTGCCTCCTCCGCCTCCGTGAGGCGCCTTTCTGCCATGTCGAGGCGCTCAGCGTGCTTGTCCACTCGTTCCGCCATGCGGTCCATGCGGTACGATAAAGCGTCGATCTTGGAGCCCACCGCCTCTATGCTGTTCTGGATTCCTTTCTCCATCGCCGCCAGCAGCTCTCTAATGTCCGTAGGGGCCGAGGACGCTGCGGCACCTTTCGGGGAGGCCTCCGCCGTCGGGGGTTCCGGCCCCCTCGTCTTCCGGCGGTCAAACGAGAGTTTTGCCTGCGTTGCATCGTTTTTCCCCATGGTGAAGATCCTGCACCAGTGAGGATTTCACCCCGGAAATGTCCAGACAGATCCGCGAGGGTAGTGTACCGCACACTGCTCGGCCCCAGAAACGGTGGCAATGGCGGGCCTAAAATGGCGGCTGCGTCGCAGAAAGAACCTCCGGGGTGCGCCTCGTGGCGGAGTGCGCCAACCGCCCAGCACAGTGTCTGGCCTCGACTGGCGTACTAGCGGTAGTGTCCCTGCAGGCGTAGCTTCCCTGCGCGAGGGCTCCCAAGTGAGCCTTGGCGGTCACGCGGACCGTGCTCCGCCCCAGTATCAGCGTGCTGCACTCTCCGGCTCCTCTGGATGTCGGGACCGCACGTCAGGTGACGTCGTGCGGCCAGCTCCGCAGGGCAGGTCGCGGCTTCAGGCCTGGTCCGCACCTCTCTCCGTTGCCAATCGCGTGCGGGCCGTTACCCACAGCTTTCGGCGCTCCGGGCCACTCAACCAGGTCAGGGGGCCACCGGGGGTCACCAGGCACCGAACCCAGTCAAATTGGCATTTAGCAGGATAGTTTTTCAGGATATTTCAGGGGCTTAGGCGAGGAGCCGAAAGCTCACACGTCCGCCATCGACGCCGGCTAGCTCCGCCCCCCCCCCGCTCCGGCCTTTATCCTAAAGAAAGGGGTGGGTACATGACTAGGTCCTGCCCTAGGGGTGGGACCAGGAAGGGGGGTAGTTACACCCCTCTCCCCTGCCGGACTTTCCCCAGGTCAGGGGCTGCGCGCCACTGGAACTGGTTCTAGCCGGCAGATGCGTAGTGAGCACCAGGGTGCCACTCCGCAGTCACCTTCTTGCAAAGCCCTACCTACCCAGAATACACAAACCCTGTCTGGGATGGTGCGAACACCGCCCCTGACAGGAAACCCTTAGTCCAAGCTCTCCTCGCTGGAAGGACTCCCAGCAGCAGGAGGCCAGATTCGTGTCTGTGGTGGCAGCGTCCATTTTGTGGAGCTGAGGCTTCAGTTAACTTTAACCGGGGTTCACAGTTACGTACATGTCGTGTCCCTCTAGGAGGGCGGAATGCTAACCTCGTCACCAGAATTGGTGAGGGGGCAGCATCCCGATTCGTATGACACCTTACTCGACATGTCTTGATAACGCTATACCGAAGTTACCGATGATACGCGTTATCATGGAACAGCCATTGGGTCTTGGTTCCGCAAGCTGCAACCGGGCTCGGCTCGTGCCAGAGCCCAATTCACACGGGTCCATGCACTCTGCCTTCAGGATTGTCAAGGCCTGCCATAGGAGTGACTGATAGGAACTCGGGTGTCCATGTTAAGGTTAGGTATAGGGATACTATACCTACAGCAACGGGCGAGTACGCCACGTTGCCCCAGCTGTCGTGCAGCCAGTTGTGTCAGATTTAGATGGCCAGCCAGGGGTGGCATAATACATGCTTCAGCCCTTGGTAGGCCCTGGGTACACCGATGCCCTGAGTTACAGGGTCTGACAGGGTGGCCCAGTTCCAATTGGGTAATGCACCTAGGGTACACACATCAATTTAGCGAGAGAACAGCTAGGCTGTGGGTCTGATTGGCAGGCCCACAGCCCGAGAAAGTCGTAAACCAGTGAAACAAAAGCAAAAAGTCCGGGTGATCATAGGATTGCAGACCCTACTCTCCTACAAAAGACTAATGGATGTCCAAACTAGTAGGTCATACTTGTTGTCATAACGATACCAAATTGTGCCGATTTATGTGGATTCACTGAACGGGTGCCATGTCTTCAGAACTCTCGTATTCTTTAGGCAAATTGCTGCCACGGTATATTATCATATAGACTACATGTGTAGAGTTACAATTTGTGTGCTGCTGTTGTGTCCAGTTCAGAGTTTGTTAGTTGTATGGATTTGGACGTTGTTGAAAGTTTGCATACTATGCAGGTGCCACACGGGTAGTGGCCAGTGACAGGCATCATACTCACATTCCTCGTGAGTACAGATTTCTTATTCTTCACTGGTCGTGTGTGCACAAGTAGGTCCTTGACATTTTTCGTCCACTTGTTTGCAAATCTGGGTTTAGCCCAGTTGAATTTGCCTGTGGCGAGGATTCGCCAGTTCTTATTTACCAATTTCTGTATGTCATATGTAGCTGGGCAATACGTGGTGACCCACGTCATTAGGTCAGGGATAGGCTCTTTTATATTTGTTTGGAGTAAGCACTCTCGTGGCTGATGTTTTGCCCTCTTGCGACACTTAGATATTGTCAATGGTGTGTAGTCCCTGTCTTTCAGTTTTTGACTCAATTCCTGTGCTTGCAGCCTGTAGTCAATCTCTTTAATGCAATTTCTTTTCAGCCTTAAAAATTGACTGTAAGGCAAGTTGTCCCGTAATGATTTCGGATGATAACTTTTGTAGGACAGGAGGCTATTTTTTGCTGTGGGCTTGGTATATGTTTTTGTCTCCAGCTTGCCTCCTTCAGTGAAGATGGTTAGGTCGAGGACATCCAAGTTTTTAGGGCTCGCACTGCGACGCAATCGCGAAAGCGATTGTCGCAGTGGAGTCCTATTGTAATCATTCTGGCTTTCAAGGACTAACGAGGACAACAGACTGGCACGCGCACGCACGCAGCCTGCCAGAATCGGATTAGGTCGCGCGCTCCGATTCCGGCAGGCTCTTCAGTCACCATGGATCACGCACGCACAAAGAGACACACACATGAGGGCACACATACAGACACACACCACACCTTCCCCAGCCCACACACACACACGAGCGCACACACAGACAATCCGCCGCCCCCGCCCACACACACACACACACACGCACACAGAGACCCCCCCCCCCCCAACTAACCCCACTCACCGCATTGCGTCACCTCTGCTCCTCTGGCCAGGCACTCCGTGTGCGCGTGCGGGGGCTTCTGAAGACGGAAGTCCCGCCCCGCACCAGGTTTCAGTTTCGCTCATCTTCAAGCATCTCTGTAGTTCAAACCCGGCCCCGTCCAACAGCCGCCTCTACAATCACAAGCCGCCCTAGGGTAACGAGGATCACAACCCCTACCCCTCCAGACGAAAATGAGGAGGAAGAAGAGGACGAGAACGACGAAGACGAGGAAGATGTGGGTGTAGAGGAAGTGTTAAACTGTAGCCAGCCGCCCTCAGGCGTAAGATTTAAACTATTGAGCGCGGGCGAAGCCAGTTGTGGAGCAAAATTGTGTAGCTCCGCAATTACCCGACAGCGTCTCAATCCTGGCACGCATCTCCGGTCTACCGAGGTAATAGTACAGTCTACAATCGTGTGATAAGTCCAGGAGAGAATTGCCACCCACTTTGTGCCTTAAACTACAGCTATACACCATACGGGTGTACCCAAAAGGCAATCCTTAGGGGAACTGGTCCGCGACCCTCGCCCGCATTCCCCGCCCTCGGGAACCCAAATGCTTTCACCCGCAGACCAATAAGTGGCCACATAAACCACACCGCTCACAACCCACCAACCCGGCAGCCTCCAACAGCCCCCCGGGTCTCCTTGCTATGCCTGCCATCCCGAGCATCGCTGCGTCCCTGTCCACCTCTAAGCTCGCAGGTGTCTCTGCCACCCCCAGGTGCTCAGTTGCCCCTAATGCCCACGCCCCGAGGGCCCTCCGCATATCACTCCGAAGCGGCGGGGAACTCTGGGGCCCGGGCAAAGGGTGCACTCACTGTCCTCGCCGAGCCCGAGTCCCAGCCTTCACTACGGCTCAAAACCCCCAGAGCTGGCAGCGGGTTGTGCAGGCAGCGCCATGAATGTCCGGCTGAGAAACACCCCCCCCCCCGCCCCGCCCCCTTCCTTTGTAATTAGACTCCTTGCGGCCTTTTCTTCGGCTGCCGAACCAAGGGCCCTTTGACCTCGTACCCATAATGCGACTCCAGCATTGATGCTCTTTACCGCAGCACCCTTAGCGCACGCCAGGACCATATCCATTTTCTGGTACTACGATGACATTTATAAATCTGCCCAGGATCCCAAGATGCTGATCAGGCTAACAACACCCCCGCCCCTCCCCCCAACTTTGTAATTAGATCCCTTCCTTCTTACCCTTGGGCACCCGACTCAGCTATTGCTGCACTTTCCGTTAACATGTGCCTTCCCCTCCGCCCCCCGTGCCTACTCCACCTCCCCCCACTGTCGGCCAACCAAGCCCCATGCTTGTGCAAGCACTGCGCTGCTGCGTGGCCCCGCTCCCTTCCCTCGGGCAGAACTGCGCTGTGCTACCAAGAGATTCTCGCAGACGGGCTCCTGCCCCTGTGGGATGCCCGCCCTGTGCGACCCCCGCATCAGGCCCGGCCCCCCAGCGCCATCCTCTCCCACAAAGCACTACCTTGCTCCCTAACATACTATCCATCCTAAGGGCCGAGGACATGAAGACTGGGTATCTAACGGTGCACAAGGGACACCAGCTGCTCGCTTCATCCTCTCCTTATGTGCGGGTTCGAGCCACTGACTCGCTCTGTGAGGGAATTTAGACTGGGCCTTGCACCGCTTTCCAGGGACACCAGTGTCTCCTTCCTCTCGTGCGAGTTACTACCCGACCACCAGTCACTTCAAGAGCGGAGGACTGACTACCTTCCCACTCGTCCCACTGGCCTATCCCATCTTGTGCCTGCGCGCTGCCCACCTCCCTGCATGCCCTTAAGACCCCCGGTCCATGAGCCTACTCTGTCGGCTGCCCAAGCATCTTTTCTATTCTCGCTCCCTTGTTAACAGCGCCTCCCGCCTCAAAAGAGGCTAAATTATGCTGTTAGAAAAGGCAGATTATGCGTCACATTTGGTGACAGTATTGGGACTGAGGGACCGCTTTTGGCACGTTGCGTTTGCGGAAAAGGCTGCTGTATTGAAAGAAAGCAAAGGCCAGACACACTGCAACACAGCATTAAGAGTCGCCGGCTCCACATGCGGTAAATAACAATACGCGTCTTACACGTCTGTGCATTAATAGGCTTAGAGACAGTAATGCGAGCTGCGGCCGGGGTGCTGTGCCTGCGCTAATCTAGAAGCCGGGGTGTGAGGGCAATGCGGCCACCTAGGAATGCCCGGTGCACAAGGGCACTGAGGAGACAATGGTGCGCGTGAGAACCGAGGCTTCAGAAGTATTTGGGGGCACCAAGACAACATAGTATATGTTTTGAGGCAACGCTAGGGCACAAGGGCAAGTTCACGGGGGCACCGGGGCAGACTCAGTGTATGAGGGCTCCGAGGCAGCGCAGGCACACGGGCACCGAGGATGCATCGGAGTATGTGGCCAGAGCTAGTTAGTGCTGGAGGGCACCGAGGCCAGTCTCCGTACATAAGGCACAGAGCATAATGGTGATGAGATAACTTCACTGCATGAGGGTACAGAGGCAGCGCCAGTGCGCGAAGTCTCCGAGACAGCGCAGTGCCAGGGCCGTAGCGCATTGTACCCGTGTTTCATCCAACTCTTTCTTTTTTTCTGGCAAACACAGCGCGTGCAGTGCGGACTGCTCTGTCCTCCTGCTGCATCCAGGTCCTATCTCGTACAGCCCTAGTGAGTGCACTTCGGTTTCTGCTCACATGGAGGCACATGGACTGCAGTCCTGCCCTGACAACCAACGTGTCTCTGTGCAAACCGTGCTGCACGAGGCAATGCTTCCGACACTGGCCCCCTGTGCCCAGGCAAGGACCAGCTCCGGTGCTGTGGCGCCTCCGGGAGGTGGTAATACACATCAGTGGTAGTGCACTGGGACACTCGGCTTCCTCGAGCAGCCAGCGCCTCCCACTCCACAACGTGCTGCCTGACGCAGTCCTGCTCACACGAGCCCATCCAGCTGTTGTGCTGTGGTACCTCCGGGATGTGGGCATGAACACCAGGGGCAGTGCACTAGTCCAACCAAGGGGTAGCTGCACACTTACCCGTACAGCACTGGCGCCAGGAGGGGTCTTCCTCTCCAGAGGGGGCAGCGGGTTCCGTTTGGGGCATGTGATCCGAGAGGTCATTTAATGATTTCCCATTACAGCCGCAGAAACAACTCTCGCAGCGTGAGTGCCACACATTCAGCGCAGCCCAAGTTTAGACCAGGCAGGCATGGGTTTCCCTTTATAACCGGCCCCTTCACGCAGGCGATAACACTGTTCGCCCACAATTTTCTATCACGTCCAGGACTAAGCTTCCAAGGCCTACAGTCTGTCCTGCAACACTTACTTGTTTTTTTAGAGGAAACACTGAAGGATTAAAGCAAGAGTAATTACTGGGCTTTCAGCTATGAAGGTGCATCATAACTGAAAGAATTGGCTCAGCAACCATGCTGAGGAAGGAGCGACCTTAGCAGCAAATAGCTCTCCAACACCCCTGGCAGCACACTGCAGCCATAGCAACAGAGCAGGGCTGTCCCAGACAGGGCCTGCTGTACAAAAGCATTGATAGTTCGAATTTCGCATACAAATGGACTACTTTATGTTCTGCAAAATTGCGGAGGGAGGGAGTCAAAGTTCCTGAGATGTGTGTGCAATTAATCAGCTCCTGTGTATTACTCTTTACCTTCTGTCTTTGTACACCTCACAAGAGAGCTGCCAGTAAGTCACATGCAATGCTATCCCTGCTACACCCTCATACACCCTCACGCTCACATACCTCCAACACTCACACACCCTCACCCTCCCTCACACCTCCTTACTCTCAAACCCCCTTTCCCTCACACCACATCACCCTCACACACCCTCACCCTCAAACACCCTCACCCTCAAACACCCTCACCTTCACACACCCTCACTCCCTCTCGAACTCACACAAACTCACTCACCCTTACACCCTCGCCCTTACACCCTCACACGCCCACCCCCCCTCACCATCACACCCCCCGCACCCCGTCGCCCCCCACACCCTCACTCCCCCTCACCCTCCCTCACACCCCCTCTCACCTTCACACACCCTCTCACCCTCACACACCGTCTCTCACCCTCACACACCGTCTCTCACCCTCACACACCCTCTCTCACCCTCACCCACTCACCCTCACTCACTCACCCTCACTCACCCTCACTCACCCTCACCAGCATAGCATCACAAAACATAGCATAACAAAACACAGCATAGCATAACAAAACACAGCATAGCATAACAAAAAAAACACAGGATAGCAAAAGATAGCATATCCTAATTATTCCCAACTCTTCTTATTATTAAGCAACATCTGACAGTTTGCAAATCATCTTTATACACTAATTCAGAGTTTTCGAAAAAATGTATGCAACGCATTGTCATACACAATGCCAATAACTCAAACTTTAATGCTGCGAGACCTATTGCATTGTAAATGCTTGTTATTGTTGGATGTAAATGTAAACTTCAACCATTTGTCTCTGCTGTTGAGCCAGTCAATAAATAAGTTCAGATTCTTGTCAACTTGCCAGATCATTAAGATGTAGTCTATGTACCTCTTCCAGTGTAAAATACTGGAAACGAAAGGATTGGTGTCATTGAGTACATAACAACTTTCAAAATGGCTTACGTAAAGGCCTGCTCCCGAAGGAGCAAATGCACTTCCCATGGAAGTTCCATGGCCTTGCAAGAACAAATCCCCATTGTATTCAAAGTAATTTTCCATTAGGGCTAAACGGCAGCATTCCAGCACAAAATGTCTCGGGTTTGATGGGTCCAGTCCTCCATAAATAATACGTCTTCCAACATTTGTAAAGTTTCTTTTTGTGGGAGGCTAGTGTAGAGTGACTCTACGTCTAAGCCTACAAGTAACATGGTGTCAGGGTCAAAACTTTTTCCAGACAGTTGGATGAGGAGATCGCGAGTGTCCTTTAAATAGGTTGGGATTTTTCCTTAAGAGTGTCTGTGTTTGCCACATGAGCAGCCTCAATTGCACTTTGTAGTATGACATGGCTCCTTTTTCAGTTATATTTCCATTTGCATTTGGTGCTTTTGGCTGTATCTAGTTAATCAGAAGGGTGCCGGACTTTAAAATGGCCACCAGTGGCCTCTCAGTGTTCACTTAGTTTGTGGGCCTGACTTTAAAATGGCCACTGATGCTCTCACTGTCCATATGCAGGTGTGCCTGACTTGAAAATGGCGGCATTAGATGTGTGTCAGAGATAAATGCAAGAGGCTTGAAGGGTAGTAAACAGATGCGGCGGTGCTTACCGCTTACTTGAGGAAACGTCTCTTGTTTCTCTTTTGCAGGCAGGCGCGTGACTGGGATAAGCTACAGACGTCGCTGTGGGCACCACATTCAGGGTGGGCACCAGAAGTCCAGCCGGAATGGTGGACCAGGGTAGGGGTTCACCCTTTCCGAAGCAGGGATACAACGCAGTATGTCTGTATGTGCCTCGGCCCAGCTCACAGCCTTCGATTGCCAGATGTCATGTCTCCATGCCCCAGCCCTGGAGGAAGACACAAGGAGGCCGGTAAGGGTTTGAAGATGCTTCTTTATTTCTGATTGTAGGCACGATACGCGCAGGCATCTCCTTCTCCCCTTGTGCCCTTTCTGCTAGTATGCTTACCCCTCTACCTGACCGTAAGTGGTGTCCAGTGTCCAGTCCCCTCCCGATCTGCTATGTGTATGGTCCTAGTGTCCAGCCACGCCCGTCATTCTGACATGGACGTCAGAGCTGTGATATTCCAAAAGGGTTCGGTTGCTGATCTGCACTGAGGCACCTAAAGTAACTATAACTCACGCCCTCGCCATACACAGTTTTCTCATCAACAATTTTATTGCAAATGTAGCACTCATATTATCAATGATGTTATAGAAGATGTTATGACTGATGTATTATGTGAGGTAATTAGCAGTGCATGGCTAGGGTGCAAGTTATAGTTACCTTAGGGCAGGAGTTATAGTTTCTTGAGATTACTATAATTATAACTGTTGAACGTCTATGGTTTTATGTGTGTAAGTAACCTTTAGTGTTTTTGTAAATTATTAAAGTTTTTAAAATTCTATTTCCTAACTATAAAGTCCCTGTAACGTTTGATTTTATCAGTGTATTTCAGTGTTTTTTAAAGCTATTTTGTAACTATAACGTCCCTGTAACCTTACATTTTTAGTGAATTTCTGGTTTTAACGTAAAGTAATAGTTTAATTACCATACGTTAATTTATTATTTAACGTGTGCCCCCTCCCTCTTTCTTTAGTGGCTGGGCCTCTGGGGATGGAGTTGTGGGGTCGAAATCGGCTCAGGGCGGAAGGCAGCGTCGCCCCCCCCCCCCCTCCCCCCCTCTCTGTAATTATGGCTGCCGTCACTGGGGCCGAAAGTGGCCCAGGGAGGGTGTGAGAAGTTGGCCTGATATATGATGTTCACTATTCTAGTGAGCACCTTGCACCAGTCCAAACAACCCTTATGGTGATGGTTGTAAAGTCAACCTTATAGACCAGCTTTCCTAGTGGTAGCATGGACAAAGCAGTCTTAGGCTAACACTTCAGAGAGCATGTGAAGCCAATTGTTTTACCAATAATAATCCCTAAGCATACTATAAGTTGCACAAATACAATTCTGCCTTAGGGGCCTCAGGAACCATATACTAAAGAAGTGGTATAAGAACCATTGCAGGATTGGCTAGTAGGCCTAGGGCCTAGGAAATCACTGGGGATACACTGACCAACCAAAGGAATGGAAGTAGGAGGCGCACAGGATGCGTGTGCAGTGTCTAAACACACACGCGGGTTACCATTGTAGTGTAGTTCCTATATTCCCAATAGGCTCTGCGCATTAGAATAACATAAACAGCAGTGTAGACGTAGGACTGAGGTCATCTAGGTCTCTACTGACTGTTAGACTTAATTAGTTTTTGCCAGCTAGCTCAGAGGTCACTAGAAACTTTCTCGAATGAATAGGGAGGGGTTAACTTCCCTGATTTAGATTTTAGATTATCCTGAACTGAAACAAGGTGGGGGGAAATGATTGTGATAACCCCAATCTCCTTGCCAAGGTTTATGTTAAAGAATCATTGCACTGATCCACGTAGGTAACTTCAGCTACAGCAAAAGACGCTAAACGAAATTACACCAAACTTGGAATAGAACTATAATTTTACTCCTAGAAGTGTTGTTTCCAGATTTAAGGTAAATCCTTTGAAAACATTGGCAGTGTACCTGGACCACTTAATTTACGGCTCGGTTAAGGACCCAGAGTAAAGTGAATCTGAGAAATACAAGAGTCTGATTGGATATATATATCGAAAAACAATAAGGCACATTACTGTTATAAATACAATTCTTAAAGGGACACAGCAACAACGGTACTGATTGAAAAACCTTGTTTAATCAATCATGTATGATATTTTTCTTTTTCAATGTTATATCAATCAATGTCATATCACATGGTTATCATCAGACAGGAAGTAGTGGATGAAAGGTCAGTGCTCAAGTGTGAAGAATTAGGAAAAGGAAAGCTAAATTCAAAGAACTCAAAACATATGAGATCGAATATAATTCAAAAAACGGTATCTCATTCACATTCAGGCCTACCCCTATACGTATACAGTAAGACACAATACATCGAGTTTGCTTTTGACTATTATTTCCACAGTGTACTTTCTTCTGTTTCCAATTGTAGGGGGTCAAGAAAAGGGTGTATGCCTATTCGGGGGCGTCGACGTTTCAACCCTAAGCTAAAGGGTTAATGTGGTCCTCAGCGGCGGGTCTTCCTGAGGACGGGGGATGTGGGGGCATCTGTAAACAACCATGACACTAATTAGAATGGCCGTGCCTTACAGGAATAATCATTCAACCTAATCGGATGGTGCCTTTCATAAAAATTCATTGGTAAATTGCAGATTCACCAGAACGACTGTCAGATGACTGAACAAAGGTAGAGCAATCATTCGCTTTTATGATCCCATAAAATTATCAGGAGGCAGTGGGAACAAATCCCTAGGAACTGTGAACAAACATACAGAGAACGATTTAGACATAACAAAAAATCGGGACACTGAATAACCTAGTCACTGTGAATAACTCACCCGTGGTACGTAACCACGACGTGCGGGCGTATTCAAATGGCTGTCTTAAAAGACATCAAACTGCCAGCGGAAAAAAGTTATCGTAAATCCAAGTCAAAGTACGCGAGGAGGTGCATGCAACCACGGTATCCATAGTGCCCAAGTACCTTAAGGATGAGGGGAATCCAGTAAATGGAAGTGTTATTTGTTTCCGACGGTCCGTTTTCGGTTACACGGACCTGTCAAGATAAGGAGGCTTGTGTTAGTCACAATGCCCTTCACCTAGTCCACTGATCATAGTGTTACGACTACTGCACATTATAAATACCTGGGATAAGTATGAGCGCTGCTTCAAATATGGCGCATCCATCAGCTCCGTTAAGTGAGAGAGCCAGCGGTGGTTTTAAGCGTTTTTTAACGTCAGCTTGCACGCCCGGGACCGGGCGCAGCGTGCTTGCCAATAGTTAAAATGCCAATAGTTCTACTAATTCTTCACACTTGAGCACTGACCTTTCACCCACCACTTCCTGTCTGATAATAACCATGTGATATAACATTGATTGATATAACATTGAAAAAGAAAAATATCATACATGATTGATTAAACAAGGTTTTTCAAATAGTACCGTTTATGCTGTGTCACTTTAAGTATTGTATTTATAAACAGTAATGTGCCTTATTGTTTATATATATATATATATATATATATATAATCTTCCTGTAGAAATGTTTTCTCAGAATTAACGAAATAGCAGTCTAGGACCAGTTGTAAAACATAAAGTGGGGCGCATGGAGGCCCACATAAAACTGGCCGCCATGCTAGAACATGAAGTGCGGCGGCCATATACAAAAAAGTTATGCATGCGGCAGCCCCTGAAGCAGGTGCCGTGGTGAATGACTAGTAGGAAATAAAACAAGTAGTCTCTAAAGGAACAGATAACCACCTACATCGTAAGTAAACTGTAGTTCGCTGGTGCTCCTCAGCATAAAACAAAAATGATGTATCGGGAGCACCAACCAATAAGAAGCCTGGAAAAAAGAACACGCAGGAGTGAACCATTGGCTAGCAGCAAGTGGGATTACACACTGTACAGTGATTACAGCAGATCTTCAAGATAGCGCATGCGCTCTGCCTAGGCTAGCCCTAAAAAGTCAGCATGCAGCCAGAATGCCCTGCAGCACAAGTATTCAACATTCAGGACTGTGTGGAACGAGGAACACAATACGTGTATTGTCCAGCCCTTCCAGGACCTGGGCAATATAATTACCTTTGTCTCACACACAGCCTGCTGCGGGGACTGCAAGCCCCAGAAACTCTTGAGACCCGCGCCTGGAGGCGCTGACGCTGTTACTGAGCGCCCAGGGGGCCTATTTCAACGCTCGCGGCACCCGCTTCGCGGGTGCCACTTTGTCTCACACACAGCCTGCTGTGGGGACTGCAAGCCCCAGGAACCCTTGAGACCCGCGCCTGGAGGCGCTGACGCTGTTCCTGAGCGCCCAGGGGGCCTATTTAAACGCTTGCGGCACCCGCTTCACGGGAACCGCTTTGTCTCACACACAGCCTGCTGTGGGGACTGCAAACCCCAGGAACCCTTGAGACCCGCGCCTGGAGGCGCTGACGCTGTTCCTGAGCGCCCAGGGGGCCTATTTCAACGCTCGCGGCACCCGCTTCTTGGGAGCCGGTTTATCTCACATACAGCCTGCTGCGGGGACTGCAAGCCCCAGGAACCCTTGAGACCCGCCTGTGATTTCTGCTGCCAGCGGCTTCCTGTGCATCACCCCTTCGTATGCAGCACCTTCAATGGGGCAACCTGTGTGTGGATTTAAAGGCGGCTAGTCCGGTCGCGTAGGTTCTCTGCTGCATTGATTGGCGGCTCTCTAGTGCTGGTGATTACAAGTACGTTCGAGAACGAAGGGGGCCTGAGCCGCTGGTTGATATTGGCGGTTTTCTACAGAGGTGCAAGTGACGCTTTCCGCTAACAAACATTAACTTTTTACAAACACTGAGGAAGCGGTATCCACTTGGCTTTTAAAAGGAACTACAGGGTCATTTGGCTGTAATGAGGACTTTCATAACCAGAATGCCACAGCCCGCAGGGTCGGGACCTATTGTGAATAAATTTGTTTCCTAACAGCCCGCCTCCTTTGTGTTTGCAGTGCCAGTGAACAAGAGCAAGGTTATGCTCGAAACGCATATGGCTGTATCAGGAGAGCGAGCGGCATCCTGTGATTTCTGCTGCCAGCGGCTTCCTGTGCATCACCCCTTCGTATGCAGCACCTTCAATGGGGCAACCTGTGTGTGTGTGTGTGTGTGTGTGTATATATATATATATATATATATATATATATATATATATATATATATACATATACATATATATATATATATATACATATACATATATATATATATATATATATATATACATATACATAAATACGCATAAAATAGCTATATATATATATATATATAGATAATATGCATATACATATACATATGCAGCCCAATATAACCATACTAGGCTCAAAAAAGCTGCCCCCAATTGCCTGTAAAATCTTTACATTTGTTAAATAAAGACATATAAATTACATTATATGAAAATGCAAAGAAGAAAGCACTGCCTTTGTTGTCTTTGAAACACACAACCTTTATTTTCAAAGGTAAAAACAGGCAGGATCATAGAGGCAGTTTTAGCCTAGATAGGCTGCATTGTAACAACAGAAAATCTGGCGCCGTGCTTTTAAGACCTCTGTGAGCCTCCAGGCTCCCATCATGCACCACAGGTGACAGTTAGGTAAGTTCTTTTTTCCGGCTCCTTCTGTGAGGATCCTGGAGCATTGAGCTCGCCAGTTGGGGATATTTTTTCACTTTCTTCTGGTAGTTCTTAAAATTTTTCGTCTTTACTCGACATCTTTAGTCATTATCTGACTAATTCAACAATTTTTTGTGTTTTTTTGGCCTTTTTTCCAGTCACAATGCTGGCCTTATTTATTATGTGCCCGGGCTGTGGTAAAAAAATGTCCAAGACAGTCCCACATTCCGTCTGTGTGGCTTGTCTTCCATCTACACACAAGCCAGAACTCTGCTACCATTGCAGCAAGTTGTCAAACAGAACTTTGAGAGAGAGAGAGAAGAGCAGGCTTCAGTCCCTGCATGACAGAGGAGAAACGGTGAGTGGAAAAGATTTTCACTCTAGGAAACCACCTTCTCAGCAAAAAGAACATAAGGAAAGAGGGGAGAAGAGAAAACATCGTTCCCCTTCAACTTCGAAGGACAGATCTTCTTCTAAAGTTCATGTATGTTCAAAATCGGCGAAATCCGCGTCACGGCATCCGTCGAGGTCGCCGTCGGAGAAGAATTCGCCGTCGATGCGAGGTGAGAAGCGCCATGAGCATAGGCGATCCAAGTCTGACTCTCCTACGACTATGAGAGGACGGGACTCGACGTCGTCTCATCGACGTCGACGGTCACCGCCGAGAGGCTCGAAAGATCAGTCGAGGTCGCCGTCGAGAGGCGCTATGACGTTGACGTCGAACCGGGCAGTGGAGATTTCGACGTCGAAGAGCCCAAATCATGTGGCATCGAGGCACACGACACCGAGAAAATCATCGCCGTCGAGGCGCATGGCGTCCACGCCGAAGAGAAACTCAACGCCGAGGAGGTCGCTGTCGAGGAAGTCGTCGCCAAGGAGGTCGTCGCCAAAGAGGTCGCCGCCGAGGAGGACGCCATCGAGGAGGTCGTCGCCGAGAAGATCGTCGGCGAGAAGAACGCTGTCGAGAGGATCGCCGTTGGAAAGATCGACGTCGAGGAGACTGTCGTCGACGTCTCCTGCAGCTAAGAGACTGATCTACGGTTTCTGTGGTGTCTTCTGGGAGTTCTTCTTCCTCCCCTGGGCTGAAGATTGTAGAAATCTTTCCAGAGCCCTCAATAGCGCCTTCACCTACAGGGGCTAATATCTCTCCACGATGGTTGGGAGAACTCAGAGACTGGAAGATAAGAAGAATCAACCTTCCAAGATCTAAGTCCAGGTCTCCTGTGTCGAAAAGACCTGCTTCGAGATCAAGGTCACCTCTTATACGAGTGGTCCTTTCTCCGAGATGGCGTGAGCGTACCCCTCCGAGGAAGTCTCCATCAGTGAGGAGGCGTACTTCACCCTCTCCGAGGTCTTCACATCACCGTTCATCCAAGAGACGTGATGCGAGATCTTCGACGAGGTCTACAGATTCGAAGAGGTATTACTCACCGACGCTGTCATCAACTCCTCCAAGTAGGATATCACCGATTGATGAGGTAATCACCTTTAATGAAGTTCTCTGTCGTGGAGCAGCGAAACTTAATATCGAGATGCCTGTTTATACTGCAAAGACAACGGTTATCTTCGAAACATTGCATCAAAAATTATCATTGAGACCTTTACTTCCTCTGGTCCCAGGTCTTTTGGAGCCTGCTGAGCATAAGTTCTTGACTCCTGCATCTTTGGGAGCGGTTCCTTCACGGATCGCAAAGAAGTATAAGGCTCCGGACAATGACCCATTATTTCTGAGATCTGAACCACAACCTGATTTGGTCATCGTCTCAGCGGCACGTAAAAATCAGACAGGAGCGACGTCATCCTCTGTTCCTCTGGATAAAGACAGCAAAACTATGGATTCGGTAGGGAAGAAAATGTGTGCCACTTCTGCTTCCTACATGAAGGTCGCCAGCGCCTCCGCTTTATTGGGTCGCTATGACCGCGCACTATGGGATTCCTTATCTCGGTTTGCAGAAAAAATTCCCAAAGAAGACAAGAATGATTTTCTGGAAATCCTTCATGAACGTGGGCTAGTGGCTGTGAGAAGGTGGCCTGATATGCAGTGCTCACTATTCTAGTGATCACTATGTATCAGTCCAACAACCCTTATTGATGATTGGTTGTAAGTCAACCTTATTGACCAGCTATCCTAGTAGCGTGGATATGAGCAGTCTTCGGGCTAAACTCTAGAGGACGTGTTAAGCCAGCTGTTATACCATCACATATACCCCTTGAACACCAAGTGAAAGGACACCACACAAGTGTTATGAAAATAAACAGTGTATTTATTAGAATCACAACAGCCCTGTACTCTTTATGAGGACAGTGTACTGAGCACAAAACAAAACTCTTATGAAAATACTTGAATTCGCACAATTTACACAAATGCCCGAGGGGCACGGAAAACCATATACTACAAAAGTGGAATGCGAAATTACTAGCAGGTAAGTACTGTACTAATAGGCTTTGGAATCGCTAGGACTTGACTACTGAACCTTCAGATTACTAATAGGAGGCCTAGGGGACTCGGGTGCAGTGTGCACTCTCACGCGGGATGCGGGACAAAGTCTATGGTAGCTAGATTTCACAAAGTTAGTGTTCTCGGGCGAACCCGACCTGGTAGGAAGAAAACGAAAGTGGATTCTGACCCTTGGATAGTGAGGCTATGCTGGGGCACCGAAATGCCGAAGTTACCTAGCCCAGGGGCTGCAGCTGCATAGGTCTCAAAAGACGTCGGGAATCCTCGTAGACGGACCAGGAGCTTGAAGAAAGGAGTTGCTGGCAGGCGACCAGTGAAGATTGTTCGAGTGATCCAAGCCTGGATCGAAGATGGATGACACCTGAAAGCAGAGGGGACCAAGTTCGTGACTACTAGCCAGTAGTCAGGTGGCACCAGGAGGGCACCGGATGGTAGTCACCTCGACTAGGTGAGTGGGCGACGCTGTGCTCCGCAGATCTCACGGACCAGGAGGCGTTGTCGGCGACCAGGATGGAGGAGCGAGCTGTCCCACGATGGATGAAGCTGTCGACGTCGCTGGACCCAGGATTGGGGCAACAAGTCTTGGCTAATTCAAGCCCACGCGGTGGACTCAAAATGGCGTCTGGAGTGGACCAGGAGGGTCCGGGGTGCTCCTCTTTTGGAAGGGAGCAAGGGCCAGTCTGGAGCAACCAGACCAGCAGCAGTGATGTCGTCAGGCGTCTTTAAGAAGGCCACAAGCCAGCGGGCTAGTAGCCAAACAACGCGGTGAGCAGCAAAAAGCAGAAGGGCCCCACGCAGATCGTGGAGATGCTGGGAGGCTGGACTTCGGTGCTGGAGCTGCTCAGGGTCGGGGCTTCTCGGACCCCAAAGCACTCACCAGAGGATCCCTCGGCGGTCGTGCTGGAAAGAAGTCGTGCAGTCTTGAAGATGGCCGGTCCCTCGAGGTCTCGTCGCACCCACGGTTCTCAGCTTAGCTGTAGAGGTGGGTAGAGGTCAGAGGTGCCAGGGAAGCCGGTTCTCGTCGAGCTGGGCAGTCGGATTCCGGAGGAAGGACTTGCAGCAGACTGCAGTGTTCTTAAGATGGTGCCTGCGGATGCAGGATGACTACTCCTTAGTCACAAGGGAGAATCTTGAAGAAGAAATCTTGAAGTCCTTTCGTAGAAAGTTGTGTCTTGATTCCAAAGATGATCTAATTTGGAAGGGTCCCCGCTCCTGCCTTTATCCTAAAGAAAGGGGTGGGTACGCGACTAGGTTCTGCCCTAGAGGTGGGACCAGGAAGAGGGGTGGTTACACCCCTCTCCCATGCCGGACTTTCCCCAGGCCAGGGGCTGGTGTGCCCCTGGAACTGGTTCTAGCCGGCAGATGCGTAGTGAGCACCGGGGTGCCACTCAGCAGTCACCTTCCTGTAAAGCCCTGCCTACCCAGAATACACAAAACCCTGTCTGGGATGGTGCTAGCACCGCCCCTGACAGGAAACCCTTTGTCCAAGCTCTCCTCGCTGGAAGGACTCCCAGCAGCAGGAGGTCAGACTCGTGTCTGTGGTGGCAGCATCCATTTTGTGGAGCTGAGGCTTCGTTTAACTTTAACCGGGGTTCACAGTTACATACATGTCGTGTCCCTCTAGAAGGGTGGAATGCTAACCCCGTCGCCAGAATTGGCGAGGGGTTAGTATTCCAATTCGTATGACACCTTACTCGACATGTTTTGATAAGGCAATACCAAAGATAGCATTTAACCGCGAGGATTATAATGCTCTTAAGAGTATATGATATGCGTTATCATGGAACAGCTATTAGGACGTGGTTCCGCAAGCTGCAAACGGGCTCAGCTCATGCCAGAGCACCATTTCACACGATTCCAAGCACTCTGCCTTCAGGATTGTCAAGGCCTGCCATAGGAGTGACTGATAGGAATCTGTGTGTCCATTTTTAGGGTTAGATATAGGTATACTATATCTACAGCAAAGGGTGATTACACCACCTTGCCCCAGCTGTCGTGCAGCCAGTTGTGTCAGATTTAGATGGCCATCCAGGGGTGGCATAATACATGCTTCAGCCCCTGGTAGGCCCTGGGTACACCTATGCCCTGAGTTACAGGGTCTGATAAGGTGGCCCAGTCCCAATTGGATAATGCACCTAAGGTACACATGTCAATTTAGTGAGAGAACAGCTAGGCTGTGGGTCTGATTGGCAGGCCCACAGCCAGGGAAAGTCGTAAACCAGTGAAACAAAAGCAAAAAATCTGGGTGATCATAGGATTGCAGACCATACTCTCCTACATGACCCCCCCCCAAACTTTGGGACAATAAACTAACCTTGACCAGGTGAGTCTTCTTGCTCTAAGTGGAAATACCTGGAGAGACCATCTGCATTGCCATGATCAGTGCCAGGTCTATGCTCCACTGTAAAATCCATCCCCTGTAGGGAAATGGACCACCTAAGCAGTTTGGGGTTTTCACCCTTCATCTGATTTAGCCACAAGAGGGGCTTATGGTCGGTCTGAATCTTGAAATGAGTGCCAAACAAGTATGGCCTCAGTTTCTTCAGGGCCCAAACCACAGCAAAGGCCTCCCTCTCAATAGCTGACCAATTTTTCTCTCTGGGGGTCAGCCTTCTGCTTATAAAAGCAATGGGCTGGTCTTGACCATCAAAATTCAGTTGAGATAGAACAGCTCCCACACCCAACTCAGAAGCATCTGTTTGGACAATGAATGGTTTGGAGTAGTCTGGACTCTTGAGGATAGGTGCTGTGCACATGGCCTGCTTTAGGTCATCGAATGCTTTTTGACAGCCTGCTGTCCACTGAACCCTTTTTGGCATTTTCTTACTTGTCAGTTCATTAAGTGGAGTCACAATTGATCCATAATTTCTGACAAACTTTCTGTAGTAACCAGTCAGGCCCAAGAAAGCTCGAACCTGAGTCTGGGTGGTTGGAGGAGCCCAGTCCCTGATTGACTGTATTTTGCTCTCCAGTGGTTGAACTTGGCCTCCACCTACAAGGTGGCCCAAGTACACAACCTGTGTCTGCCCTATCTGGCACTTTGTGGCCTTGATAGTGAGACCTGCTGCTTGCAGTGCCTCTAACACTTTCCTCAGGTGGACCAGGTGATCCTCCCAGGTGGAGCTAAAGACAGCAATATCATCAATATATGCTGCACAGAAGTCATCCAGCCCAGTGAGAACATGATTCAC
Source organism: Lissotriton vulgaris (assembly GCF_964263255.1). NCBI lineage: Eukaryota > Metazoa > Chordata > Amphibia > Caudata > Salamandridae > Lissotriton > Lissotriton vulgaris. The sequence goes on from NC_141693.1 coordinate 1,960,862,138, forward strand.
CAACCTTTGGAAGGTGGCAGGTGCATTTTTCAGACCAAAGGGCATTACCACAAATTGATAATGCCCACCAGGGGTTGAAAATGCTGTCTTGGGCTTGGCGTCCTCAGCTAACCTGATTTGCCAATACCCAGCTGTCAGGTCAAATGTACTTAAGTAGTTGGCAGAAGCCAATCTATCTATAAGTTCATCTGCCCTTGGTATTGGGTGGGCATCAGTCTTAGTGACTGCATTGAGACCCCTGTAGTCTACGCAGAACCTCATCTCTTTCTTACCACCCTGGGTGTGAGGTTTTGGCACTAGAACTACTGGACTAGCCCAAGGGCTATCTGAGGGTTCAATGACTCCCAACTCCAACATTTTCTGCACTTCTGTTTTGATGCAGTCTCTAACATGATCAGGCTGCCTGTAGATTTTACTCTTGACTGGCAAGCTGTCACCAGTGTCAACCTCATGGGTACACCAATTGGTCTGACTGGGTGTTAGAGAGAATATATGCCTGAAGGATTGAAGAACCTGTTTGCAATCCTTCTGTTGATGTTCAGAGAGGCTGCCACAAAAGACAACACCATCTACTGATCCATCATCAGGATTCTGAGTGAGCAGGTCTGGGAGAGGATCACTCTCTTCCTCCTGTCCCTCATCTATGGCCATGAGCAAGCTCATGTCCTTCCTGTCGACATATGCTTTGAGCCTGTTAACATGGAGCACCCTGTGGGGGCTCCTGGGAGTTCGTAGGTCCACCAGGTAGGTGACCTCTCCCTTTTGCTCAAGAATTGTGTGGGGCCCAGACTATTTGTCCTTGAGTGCTGCTGGGGCCACTGGCTCCAACACCCACACCTTCTGTCCAGGCTGATAAACAGTCAGGACAGCCTTTTGGTCATGCCAAGCTTTTTGAAGTTCTTGACTGGCCTTAAGGTTTTCAGATGCCTTCTCCATATACTCAGCCATCCTGGAGCGGAGACCAAGTACATAGTCCACTATGTTGGTTGCAGGCTTTTTGAGAGGTCTCTCCCATCCTTCCTTCACCAAACACAGGGGGCCTCTCACAGGATGCCCATACAAAAGTTCAAAAGGGCTGTAGCCAACCCCCTTTTGTGGGACCTCTCTGTAAGCAAACAGAAGGCAGGGTATCAGGACATCCCATCTACGCCTGAGCTTTTCAGGTAGTCCATGAATCATCCCTTTTAGGGTCCTGTTGAACCTTTCAACAAGCCCATTGCATTGTGGATGATAGGGTGTAGTGAACTTGTAGTTGACACCACATTCCTTCCACATAGCATTTAAGTAGCTTGACATGAAGTTTGCACCTCTGTCAGAGACAACCTCCTTAGGGAAGCCCACTCTGGAGAACACTCCAACTAGGGCTCTTGCCACAACAGGTGCTGTAGTGGTCCTAAGGGGAATAGCTTCAGGATACCTGGTGGCATGATCCACTACCACCAGTATAAACTTGTGCCCTGATGCTGTCTGGGGTTCCATTGGACCAACAATGTCAATCCCCACTCTTTCAAAGGGCACCCCCACCACAGGCATTGGTATAAGGGGGGCCTTTGTTGTGCCACCTGACTTACCACTGGCTTGGCAAGTGACACAGGAGCGACAAAACTCCTTGGTATCCTCATTCATATGAGGCCAGTGAAAGTGTGAGACAAGCCTGTCCCAAGTCTTTGTCTGGCCTAAGTGACCTGCTAAGGGAATCTCATGGGCCAAGGTAAGAAGGAAACCTCTCTGAGTCAAGGGGATAACCAGCCTCCTGGTCATGCCAGGCTTGGGGTCTCTTGCCTCAGTGTACAGGAGTCCATCCTCCCAGTATACCTTGTGGGTACCTGTGGCGTTCCCAGCAGCCTCAGCAGCAGCCTGCTGTCTGAGGGGTTCAAGGGAAGGGCAGTCTAATTGTTCCTTCCCCGGTATTCTCTTGAGGGTCCCCCTGAGCCCAGGAATTCAACTTGATCAAGTTCAAACTCTTTAGGCTCAGTTTCCCTCAGTTCCTGTAGGTCAGCCTCCTCTGAGACTTGATCCTCAACCTGGGGCAAGGGGGAAGGCAACGCCTTAACCCTACTGCTCTTCTTCTTGGAAGGTGTCTGGTCCATTGTTCCAGGATCCAGCACCTGTTCAGTGGGGCATTTTCTGGCCTGTGACCTAGTCACAGCAAGCACATGTGCTGGCAAGCCTAACATCTCCATGTGAGTCCTATGCTCCACTTCTGACCATTGTGATGACTCCAAATCATTGCCCAACAAACAATCCACTGGGAGGTCTGAACTAACTACAACCTTCTTTTGGCCAGTTACCACTCCCCAGGAGAAAGCTACAATTGCCATACTATGACTGGTAGTGACATTGCTTGCATTGGTCACCAGGAAATCTGTACCTGGCATGATCTGTCCAGGGTCCACAAAGTTAGGTGTCACCATTGTGACACTGGCACAAGTGTCCCTATAGGCCTGAGCCATTTTTCCATTGATAAAAGGTGTCTGTTTGTATTTGCCCAAAGTATTGGGACTGACATCAGGGGATATATCCACATCCCCTGTACAGACAAGGACAGCCTGAGTGAGTGTGCCAACTAGGTTGTCATACCCCTCAGAACCCAAGGCTAACCCAACTAGTCCCTTGGGAGGTGCACTACTACTGCTGGCTGTACTAGGGGGCACAGGTGCCTTAGGGGCTGCAGTAGTAGGAGTCTGCCCTCCTTTTTGGTGCACTCACTAAACCAGTGAGTTTTACTTTTACAGTATTGGCACCACCTTTTAGATTGGCCTTCTTGATTCTTCTTTTTCTGGGAAGCCTGACCCCCATCCTCTTTGGGTTGTTGGGGACCTGTTGAAGACTTCTGGTCATTTTGTTCACCCTTAGAATCTTTACCCTTCTGGTCTGTTTTCTTCTGACCACCCTTGTTCTGACCCATCTGTCTGCCTTCTTTCCCAATTCTTGGGGAGGGGTCAGATCTGAGTCAACAAGATGCTGATGCAACAACTGGTTCTGACAATTGTTTAAAATGTGTTCTCTCATGATCAAATTATACAATCCTGTGTAATCAGTAACCTTACTGCCCAGCAACCAGCCCTCCAAAGCCTTAGTGGCACAATCTACAAAGTCAGACCAATCCTGAGACTGAGTTTTCTGGGTATCCCTGAACAGCAACCTGTACTGCTCAGTGGTTAGGCCAAACCCATCAATCAGTGTACTCTTCAGGACTTGGTAATTATTAGCATCCTCAGCTCTAGTAGTGAGGAGCTTGTCTCTACCTTTACCTTCAAAGGAGAGCCACAAGATAGCTGCCCACTGACTCTGGGGGACACACTGTACAGTGCAGGCCCTCTCCAAAGCAGTAATCCATTTGTGGATGTCATCCCCTTGCTTAAAGGGGGGCACTATCTTACTCAGGTGCCTAGCGTCTAAACTCCTGTTTTCCCTTGGAGGAATGCTGCCACCAGTGGGAATTGTCCCACTCAATTATTGCTCTCTAGCAAAGGCAAGTCTTTCTTTGGCCAGGGCAATTTCTTCCCTTTCAATCCTCAGATTGACTTCCCTTTCCTTGGCTTCATTTACTCTCCTCTGAGGGGATGTCATCCTCCTCTGAGCAGAGGCCTGAGAGCCATTGGTTTGAATGGATCTATTGGAGCCTCTTGATAGAGACCTAACTCGTCCATTCCCAATGTTAAGCTGGCCTGAGAGGGGCCCCAGGGGTCTCCTAGTACCATTCTCATGCCTGCTTAAGTTGTCCCTAGTTAGCTGGCTAACTACTTCTGGACCTTTGTCTGCCTCATCCTCAGATGGCTCTAGATCCTCATCCTCTTCACCTTCTGCAGAGAGATGGATAAGGTCAGGGTCACCTGAGGTTCCCTCTAGGGGAGGCATGTTCCCATCTGGATTAGAAGGGTCTGGGTTACCAGCCCTCCTGGCATCATAAGTCTCTAAGAGACCAATCAGAAAGGGAATTGTGGGGTTAGACCCCTGTTTTAGTTTCCTGGAGGTACACACTTGTCTCATCTCCTGGAAACTAAGAGCAGCATATCTGGAAGTGACCTGTGGAGGGTCCACTGACACAAGGGGAGACTCAGAGTTTCCTCCTTTGTCTGACATGCTGATTCTAGTGTGGTGTAAGTGATGCACCTACCTACACTATATTTTTGCCTACTGATCCCTTGCTAACAGTTGCAGCCAATGTGTGCTAAGCCTTGAGGAGCTACAACAGCTGGTTCAGTAGAACTCAGAGTATTCTAAGCTAAGTTATATGTACCTGAAGTACATATGTGATCTTTCACAAGATATTCTTAGGATACGTGTGGTAAAACAACAGCAAGCTCAAATCCCACCGCTGCCACCAATGTGAGAAGGTGGCCTGATATGCAGTGCTCACTATTCTAGTGATCACTATGTATCAGTCCAACAACCCTTATTGATGATTGGTTGTAAGTCAACCTTATAGACCAGCTATCCTAGTAGCGTGGATACGAGCAGTCTTCGGGCTAAACTCTAGAGGGCGTGTTAAGCCAGCTGTTATACCATCACATATACCCCTTGAACACCAAGTGAAAGGACACCACACAAGTGTTATGAAAATAAACAGTGTATTTATTAGAATCACAACAGCCCTGTACTCTTTATGAGGACAGGGTACTAAGCACAAAACAAAACTCTTATGAAAATACTTGAATTCGCACAATTTACACAAATGCCCGAGGGGCACGGAAAACCATATACTACAAAAGTGGAATGCGAAATTACTAGCAGGTAAGTACTGTACTAATAGGCTTTGGAATCGCTAGGACTTGACTACTGAACCTTTAGATTACTAATAGGAGGCCTAGGGGACTCGGGTGCAGAGTGTGCACTCTCACGCGGGATGCGGGACAAAGTCTATGGTAGCTAGATTTCACAAAGTTAGAGTTCTCAGGCGAACCCGCCCTGGTAGGAAGAAAACGAAAGTGGATTCTGACCCTTGGATAGTGAGGCTATGCTGGGGCACCGAAATGCCGAAGTTACCTAGCCCAGGGGCTGCAGCTGCATAGGTCTCAAAAGACGTCGGGAATCCTCGTAGACGGACCAGGAGCCTGAAGAAAGGAGTTGCTGGCAGGCGACCAGTGAAGATTGTTCGAGTGATCCAAGCCTGGATCGAAGATGGATGACACCTGAAAGCAGAGGGGACCAAGTTCGTGACTACTAGCCAGTAGTCAGGTGGCACCAGGAGGGCACCGGATGGTAGTCACCTCGACTAGGTGAGTGGGCGACGCTGTGCTCTGCAGATCTCACGGACCAGGAGGCGTTTTCGGCGACCAGGATGGAGGAGCGAGCTGTCCCACGATGGATGAAGCTGTCGACGTCGCTGGACCCAGGATTGGGGCAATAAGTCTTGGCTAATTCAAGCCCACGTGGTGGACTCAAAATGGCATCTGGAGTGGACCAGGAGGGTCCGGGGTGCTCCTCTTTTGGAAGGGAGCAAGGTGTCGTAAATATTTAATTTACCGTCTTAATTTCTATGCAGGTAAGTACTTAATCAATAATAACTCAATCGGAAAGAAAAAAACAGAGTCCGTGGTGTTAGAGTTCTTAGGGGTTTTATTCCTTAAAAAGGAATCGTTCCGGAACTGGATATCATGTTCCTGCAACCACAAGGGGTTCAGGAAGGGATAGAGCAATATTTTATTGACAATACATAGCTTATATACTTAAATCACATCATAGAAACCTATATAGTAGGCGTAACAGCTGAGAGAAGACAAGATAACAGCATTCACGTGGTAGTGATACGTAATTAGAAGGCGTGAACTAGGCGTGAACTAGAGGTGTGTGCTAGAAACGTCACAGATAGGTATCATAAGTGGGTGGCAACAAAGCAGAATCTTGTAATGTCAGCAGAAATCGGAGGCTTGGATGCGCGCGCAGCTGCATGACGTGTGATTGACGTGGAAACTGGAGGGTGCAGGGGACTTGACATTTACACTAGCGGAAAGAGACAGAAGTCTGGCATGCCAGATCAACTCGTACTTCTATCATATCTGATATCTGATGTTTGGGAACCATATTATCTGAACAGAAAAGGTCTCTGGGGCAGAAGCTATTCTATACTGACTGTAAGTGCGTGTATAAGCGCCTAAGTGTCTGCATGAGAAGCGTGGGGGCATGGGCCTTCCATGGGAGCATGGTAACAGAGGCTATGAATTACTTGCAAGGAGACAGCGAGGCCGGCCCTTCTGCTCTGCAGCTGGGGGGATGTTTACTTAAACTAGTAGGCAGGAATGTATTTTCGAGGAGCGGAACAGATAATTCGAAGGTTGTAGTCAGTCTTGGCAGGCAGCAGGCTGAGCTAAGCGCGGTGGGCCGCGCTGGAAGTAAGTCAGAGTTCATGGGTACAGAGACAGCCTGGGCTGAGGCTTTCAGAGTCAGAAGCCAGGAAAAGGCTCGATGGCAGAAATTCAGGGCCTACTTTGCCAGAGCTGAAAAACGTGTAAAGTACACTACAAAAAGACGTTGGCATAGCATACTTAGGAACGGACTATTCAACCCATTCAGGGTGGGTCTGAAAGAGGACATGTTAACGTTGGACGCAAATGTATTTGCGTCTTCATAGCTGGCACAGGAGGGAAGTTACATGCACTTTAAGCTAGTACATGGAGACGGTGGGGTACACGCTAGGGAACACAACTTGACCATAAAATTTATATTTCCTCATTCCCTCCTTGTTCCCTACGGACCCTTCATGATATATCGATCCTCATGAATCGATCAGTTTGTTCTTGTAACATCATTTGCTCTTCTTTCTTTCTTTCACGTCTTGAGAGAAAACTGGAATGTTCAATGCATGACGTGGCGCACAGTCCACAAATCGCTGGCCCACACTGTAGGCACAGGCAACAACTGAATACTATGACTAGGCCAATACCTAGGAAGGATAGGATCTTCCATCCCCAAGCAGTTAACGTTGTCCAGAACCAACCGGACCAAGTCCAGGTGCCTGGATTCTGATGGATCAGATTAGCAATTTTATGAAGACGTGTAATAGCTTTGTATACGGATGGCGCGTTTTCTGGAATGAAAACACAGCAACTTGACCCGATGACCTTACAGGCTCCACCTCTATCTGCCAAGATGACGTCAATAACAAGACGATTCTGAAGGACAACAACCCGCATGGCGGACTGCTCTTCGGTTAAGTTACCTAGGGCGGAGGCAGTTTCATTCACTACTGCTTCAAGTGTTCTAGTTAATCTGCGTATTAGTTTACTATTTTGGACGGGGCCTAAAAAGAAAAAGAATCCTTTATTAAAATCGGTGTATTGTTCCCATGCCGTTTCTGTGTAGTCGACAAGCGGGAGATCTCTTCGGAGTCTATTCTTTACTAGATTTGTATTTCTGTGATAATCAGGAGGGGCTAGAAAAACAGGTGGCAGAAGGAATGCAATGTAACAGGTACCATCCCAATCTGGAGGTAAGCGTATGTATGCGGTATGACCACAAACAAAATAGGAATGACGGGTAGCTGTAAAGGACGATTTACCTTGATCACTGAATTCGACCACAGTAGTACATTTACTATGACCTAAGTGTACTGAACCTTTCTTACTGACACATAATTCACCAGTGACTGGTAATACTGACATAGCGGGAAGAACTGGTGCAGCTTCGGATTCAACAGTAAGAATCATAAGGTTAATTGTGTAATTACCTAATCCATATACTTCATTTTCTAGATCAGTTCCTATTCTAGTGGGGAGTCCCTTCTTATCAGGGTAACAGACATCGAGCAGAACTAAGTTCAAGTTTCCCCAAACCCAGCTCCCTTTGAAAACAGCAATATCAGGATCTAAGGAATTAATTATTTTAAACCATGCACCACAGGAGCCATTGTGAGTGAACGGGTACGGAAAGAGGGGCAGAGCTCCCTTGTATTTCTGGTAGGGAGGGAGTCGGCCACATATCCAGCAGTTTGTAGCATTATTAGTCTGATGGGAATGATGTAACATACTAATGAATGTGTTGTTGCGCAGCGCGAGTCTGTAAGAAAGTTCATGTGGAGGTAACTCACTAAAAGAATGTTCAGCAGAAACATTGTAAGCAGATTGTTCACGCTTGAAAATAGGGTAATAGATAGGAAGCAGTATACTTGCAACAATAATCAGAAGACTTAGAAAAAACATAATTAATAATGTCACTATACAGTGACTGCGCAGTGATTTGCAATATGTACGTTTCTTGAGTTGTCTCTCTCTCTCTCTATCTCGATCTAGGGGATACATGTCAGAAACTATTTAACCGATTCACCTAGGGGAGGACTTAAACAATTAAACTGTCTGACTTGCTAGATCGGAGTTTTAATTTGTACTCCTCTTGGGGAGTTTTCTCTCGTTCGGAAACTTTAAAGTCACTAGGCTCAATACAGTCTTTGGAAGGGGTGGACGAGTCTGGATCTGGTTTCAGTTCGTTGCATTGTTTAATATGGCTCGTGTGTATCCACCCCTTTCTGCCCTCCCCTTTTACTGCGGTCCTCGTAGTAAGAAGGACGGTCTTCGGCGCTTTCCAGCGGGGCTCCAGCGGACTTTTCCTGTCGAAGTTCCTAATCAAGACCAGGTCCCCAGGACGGACATCATGCGGCTTTACATCAGTGTTGTCAGGGAAGGCTGCGGCAACCTGTGAACGACATGATTGGAGTGCAGACATCAAGGAGGCAAGGTAATCTGTCAACATGTTACAATCAACATCAGTAATTTTCTTAGGAATGGGCGTCCCCCACATATTCGGTGGTCTACCAAAGACCACTTCGTACGGGGATAGTCCTGATCTCGAGTGGGCAACCATTCTCATGTAGAACAGTGCAACTGGCAGGGCGACTATCCAGTCGACCCCTTTCTCTTGACATATTTTAGCAAGGCGGGTCTTTAGTGTCTGGTTATGCCTTTCTACAAGGCCTGCGGCTTCGGGATGTCGGACACAATGGAATTTCCACTGATATCCTAGCAGCAAGGAAACTTGTTTCATTAATTCGGATGAGAATGGCTGTCCGTTATCTGAGTACACGACACGAGGCAAGCCGTACCGTGGGAAGAATTCTCGAACCAGCTGCTTGGCAGTGGTCGGAGCAGTGTAATCTGGGACTGGATATGCTTCGGTCCAACGGGAAAGTGCACAAACAATTACGAGGACATATTTGAATCCTCGACAACGGTCCATCTGGATATAATCCATCTGGAGGACTTCAAAAGGGTGATCGGGAGGATGAAATCCACCTTGCTCTACAGGGACGCTTTTACCTGGATTGAACTGACAACAGATCATGCAAGTACGCACTTTCTGTTTTGCTGCTGCTCGTAAGTGTTTATTGCTCCAAAGATTTTGTAAACTGTCTAACATCGCTTTCTCTCCTAGATGTGCTGGACTATGTGCTGTATTGATTATGACTTGAACCATAGAGTCAGGGAGAAACCATGTAGATTTTCCCTTCGTCATCCAACCTTGATCTGTCTGGATCCCTCCTAGTTCAGTCCATTTCTTTATTTCATCTGGGGTAGCATGTGTCTGAATATCGATTACATCTAGTGTGGGATCCCTGACTGTCATACAATTTGTCGGTACTATTGTCTTTGTCACGTCATGTTGTCTGAGTGTGAGTCAATGCTGTATGTTTTGCTGTCTGGTCTGCCAGGTCGTTACCCTGGGAAACAGAATCTGTAACTTTAGTATGTGCTTTACACTTCATGACGGATATGCCTGACGGCAGATGTATTGCTTCTAACAGTGCTTGAATGAGGGGACCATGTTGAATCTTGGCACCATGAGAGGTCAAGAAACCTCTTTCTTGCCATAACATTCCAAAGTCGTGTACAACTCCGAACGCATAACGGGAATCAGTGTATATGTTAACATTTCTGTTCTTGGCTAGTATACAGGCTCGGGTCAGAGCAATAAGCTCTGCCGCTTGAGCGGACAGTGTGTCAATACGATGTGTTTCTTTAACTTCGGTTTCAGTGGTCACTGCATACGCGGCCACTAATTCTCCTGTACTTGTTCTCATACATGAACCATCCACATAAAGTGTCAGGTCTGGATTTGTCAGTGGAACATCTGTTAAGTCTCGTCGAGGTTTTGTTACTGCATTAATGATCTCTATACAATCATGCGGGGCTGGATCTGTCATAATTGAAGGTAACAATGTTGCGGGGTTCAGAATGCTGCAGCGTCTGATTTCTATGTGTGGCTGGAATAGCGTTAATTCATAACCTGTCAGTCGTGCTATAGTTAAGTGCTGAGTCTGGGTTCTGTTTAAAAGGACCTCTACAGAATGTGGAACTTGTACTGTTAATTGATGGCCTAAAACAATTGAATCGCTCTGTCTGATTGCTAATGCTGTTGCTGCTACTGATTTTAAGCACGCAGGGAGTGCCTGGGCTACTGAATCCAATGTACTTGAAAAATAAGCGCAAGGTTTATGTGAACCTGCTTGGTCTTGAGTGAGGACAGACAATGCTGTACCATCACGTTCTGTAACAAAAAGTGTAAACGGTTTACTGTAACATGGTGTCGCTAAAACTGGTGCCTGGCATAATGCTTTCTTTAATTCCTCAAAGGCTTGTGTGTGTTCCTGAGTCCAAGGGAGGACAGTTGAAGTCGCTGCCTCCTGTGTTGTTAACTGAATGAGTGGTTTAGCTAGAAATGCATATTGGGGGATCCATTGTCTGCAGTACGAGGTGAGGCCTATGAAGGCCCGCACTTCCTTTTGTGTCTGGGGTTGTGGCATATTTACAATCAACTGAATGCGATCGGGAGTGAGCTGTCTCCCGACTTTGGACAGCAAGTGACCCAAGTACACAACTTGCTGAACACAGAATTGTAGCTTCGAAGGAGACACCTTGTGTCCCTTGTCGGCCAGAAAATGTAATACTGTCAGTGATGCTTGTTCACATTCGGGCTCACTTCGTGCGGTGATCAGCAGATCATCGACGTATTGCAGTAAAGCGGTGTTAACTGGCATTTGAATACAATCTAGTTGTCTTTTCAGTGCTTGGCTATAGATGCTGGGGCTTTCGTTGAATCCTTGAGGTGCGCGGGAAAATGTGAAACTTCGTCCATTTAAACTGAATCCGAAGAGGTATTGGCTCTCTGGATCTATGGGTACACTAAAGAAAGCGTTCTTGAGATCAATTACAGTAAAGAACGTTGCTTCAGAATCAATAGCAATCAATAGGGAAGAGATATCGGGGACCACAGGGTACTGTGGTACAATGCATTTATTCAGTTCTCGCAGATCAATCACCAGCCGATATACTGGCGGTGCATTGGGATCAGTACGTTTAAGAATCGGAATGATGGGTGAATTACAGATATTGGAGTCGGTCTCTACGACCACTCCTTGGGCAATGAGCTCTTCAATGATTTCCAGTAAAGCCACTACAGCATCGGGTGGTAACTTGTATTGTCTGATTCGGGGTAAAACAACTCCTGTCTTGAGTGTAACACGGTATGGAGTGATATGCATACAACCTACATCAGTTGGGCCTTTTGCCCACAAGTGATCTGGTACATTTTTCAATCTGACATCAAACTCTCGTAATACATAATGACCCTTGAAATCCCGCAGAAAGAGTCTAACTCCCTCCGGGGAACAACATATTATGGCTCCTAGAGCCTTCAATGTCTTTATTCCTAACAGATTTTCTGGACATGATTTCGTAAGTAACAGGTCTGTAACTCGTGATAATGGACCCACAGCCAGGGGGACGGGTTCTGATACCTCATTTACAATGGGCTGTCCTGAAAAACCAAGGGAAACATTCTGTGAGCCTGAGAGGGGTGCCCCTGGGACTTCGTCATGGCTTATTGTGGTGCGGCTTGCCCCTGTGTCAATTAAAAACTTTCTGTCTTTTCCCAATACTTGACTGTGTACATAAGGACCTTCTTGATCTACAGGAATTTCAATAAGAGGCAAGCCCAACTCCCTCTCTAGGCTGTTTCATGCGTATCGTTGGTAATCGGGGTAAGCAGATTGGGCATACTGGTACATCTGTTGGGAAACTTGTTGAGTCGCGGCAATGGGCTGTGGCTGTGATACCGCTACTGTCTGTGCTGTATGAGATGAAGCATGCATAGGCTGCGTATTCTGCATGGGCTGTACGTTCTGTGAGGTCTGTTGCTGGGCCTGGTCTTGTCTCGGTGGATGCGGTCTCTCTTTAGTTTTACCTGTTGCTATGTTATGTTTCAGAACTGGACATTCATGTACGTAGTGACCTGGCTGCTTGCAATAATTGCATGTCCCTTTAACGGGAGCTGCGGTGTGACCTGTCTGGGTCGTACCCTTTCTTTGGCCGTCGTCTGGAACTGATTGGGCTACTAACATTTTCATTTTCGTGTCTTTCATACGTTTCTGTTCATGATCTTGTTCTTCTCTAATTCTGTTCTGATGGTATTGTAACATTTGTAACATCTGTGATGGCGTATTTGCTTGCCATGTACTCTCAACCTTGTATACACGGTTTTTAACTGCTAACAGGGAATTCTCGACTAACTTTGATACAAAAAGATGCGGGTACGACTCGCTACTTGGTTTAAGACCACTATTAATAATAAAACATTTCTCGAATCTTGAATAGAAGTCACTAGTATCTTCATCTGGCTTCTGTTTACATGCTGAGATTGCGTCCCAGTCTTCCTTTCTAGTTGTCAATAATCTTGGCAGAACCTGTACTATCAAACCTGGTAATGCTTTAGTTTTCTCCCCAAGGCCTACCCCTGGGACACGTTTGTTCTCTTCGTCTTCTATTTCTGCCCATACAATCTTTTTCTCTCCCACCTCCCATTCCTTTTCCTTCAGTTTCTCGTAGATGCCCGTGGGCAGCAGTACCTTCAACATTTTCATGATATCTTCATATGTGTAATCCCCCATCAGTAACATGTCTTTAAGTTCTCTGTGAAAACCTGCAGGGTCTTTGTCATGACACGGTACTAGTTTCTTCATTTCTAACAGTTCTAACTTAGTCAGAGGCGTGTGTACATACACACGTTTCAAGGTATGATCGTCACCCATAACTGGATGTACTTCTCGTAAAGGGTTCTGACTTTCAATGCCATGCAGACGCTCCATATGATACATTTTCCTTTCTGGTGGCGGAGCGGGAACATATTCGGAGCTTACAAAAGTGTTATATCTATGTCGTTGTTCTAGAATTATTTGTATTAACTTGGTACTTAGACCTCTCCATCTATCCATGAGTAGTGCTTCTAATGTATCGTGTAAGGGACCTGGATCAGAATGTTGGTTTCTGTATAACGTGAGGAGGTGCTGCATCATGTATACACCTGCTAATGTCTGCTCGTCTGGGGAAAGGTTCAGGAATGTCTGCGCTACGGTGTCATCATTGTATATGTCCGGATTGTCAGCCCATAATACTGCTGACCGGGCTAGTTCTTGTTCATCCATAGAATTGAGTACATGGTACCCTATTCGGTCTCGAAGCCTTTTATCAGTCTCCTGGAACTGATGTTCAGGAGAATTCGGGTTTGTTAAGCCAGAGAGAAAAACTCTCTTGCTTTCTGGACGAATGCCTTTCCTAAGGTAAGTTCCCTTACCTACATACGCTATCGTATCTGTAGTCTTTTCTGGTTCTTCAAGTTCTTCTTCCCCCTCGGAGGAAGCCTTTTCTTTCTCTTTTTCGTGTATTTCTATCACTGCTTTTCTTATTTTCTTGTACATACTGGCTATGCAAGTCCCCTTATCATGTTTTCCTTCAGATATATTTTGGCCCCACCTGTTGAGTGCATCTAATTCATCCTGTTCTGTTTCAGGCCTGTCTCGTTCTCTTATTAGGCAATTTATAAAAAAACGTAGTATATATGCTTGAGTGTCAACTTTCTGATGCTCCATGGCATCCTTAATGCTTTCAGGGTCTTTCCCAGTCTGAACAAAGTGATATATTCTATCTAGGTGCTCTTTCATTCCTGCAAATAACAGCAGGTAATCGGCAGCATATCGTAACCGTAGTGATGCCATCATCATTCTATCGTCCTTGCCGGGTACTGGATCATATCTGCAAACTGCAAGTGGTTCTTTGAGTAGGTCGAGACGGGGTGATTTGAACGTGAAAGGACTCTGCATATCCCTAAGGTGTAATCTGTGTGTTAATGGCGGGGTCCGAAGACCCCCGGTCGCACCTCCTGATGCGGAAGCTTGGACATTATTTCTCTGTGGAGTCTGTATCTGTACTTGAATTTGTCTTTTAGTAGGGTCAGGTAGAAGCGGTTTCGGTAGATCAACTTTAGGTGCGGGAAGTGGTGGAGGTGGAGGAATGGTGGGCTGTCGAACGGGGAAACCTGGTTGCAGTTGTGGCGGGTTTTGGTCTGGAGGCGGGTTGACACCCCCGTCACCGTCAGTAGGCGGGACGCGAACAGGCAGATTGGTGTAAGCGGGTGCTACATCCTCTAGATAGGAATTCAGGAATATGTCTTTAGTGGTCCTGTGAGTTACTTTAGTTGGAACCAATGGTGGCGGCAGATTTTTCGGTATTTCTGAAGTGGCCTCAGGCGAACCCTCGGCCGCGAGATACATGCCATTTACGAGATTGTTTCTATTTGCTCTGATTTTACTCGGATCCCTTCAGTAACTAATTCGTTTTCTTGGGCTTTATCTGATTCTTTAAGTCTGTCTTCTCTACGTAGTGCTTTTTCAGCACGCTTATGTGATTCCTTACGCCAAAACTCTATGGCGTCTTTCTGAGATTAAACAAGGAGAATCCTACCACCAGTTGGAAAGAAAAGTGAAGAAAAAAGGGGGGAACACTCAGTGTTGTGTAAAATACCCCTCACACACCAACAGGCCCCTTGGTGTCATGCTTCATCATCGGGGTCTTCGCACCCCGCTAAGGGGATGCGGCACGCTACGACCTACGACCTACGACTACGCGGGAGCGTTGACAAATCAGACTATGTGTGGTGTGTGTTGAGTGCAAGTGAAAGAGATAGGATGTGAGTGGGAAGTGTAGTGAAAAAAATTAAAAAGTACCTGGCCAGTGGGTAAAAAGAAAAAACTTTATTCTGTACCTCTGGCTGGTGCTGTTAAAAAATGTGCTAGATGGCGAGGTTTTGTGTCTTAGTAAGGGACAGAACCTCTGGTGTGCGTCGACATGTTTCGGTACATGCGTACCTTCTTCAGGACGGGGCACAACTCCCAACCCTACTCACGTTTCTCTACAAAACAGGATTTTTGTTCTAATTTTCCTAAAAAGTGATTACATTCACTAGAGACAAATACAATGTGCCTACAGCGGATTTTTGGAACATGTAGTTACATGTCCTGAAAAAAAGAAAAAAAAAAAGAAAAAAACATTAGGTTTGGTTACCATATAGGTTGGCTCAGACAGGTGCAGTCACCTGGAGCCCCAAACGGTTGATTTAACCTGTAAAGGGAAAAAAATAGACATACAGAACACATAACACACAAACTCACACACACTTATGACAGACTTAGGATTTAGTGTTTTTAAACATACTTATTGTATGAGCTGATTAAAGCATCATGAGCAATTCCTGAACATCAGGGTAGGTAGGTGGATCCACAATCTATAGGAATAGAAGAGTGGGATCAGTGTTGTTGTTTCTACTCACTTGTTGGACTCTGTAATGTACCCACAGAGCTTAAACTCTGTTTAGTGAATACTCACGAAATCCGCCTTAGTCGGCCTCCTTCCACCACCCTGTGCTGCTCCGCCGTAAATGATGTACGGGTGAGCTTGGTGGTATTTAAAGGTGGATGAAGTGAGTTCTCATTGGTTAATTAGCGGAAAGGCTAATGACCATATAAGGGTGATGACCTTGTTGACGCCCCTTCCATGTGTGTGGTTTTGTCACATGTACCATGAACACCACCGTCATTTGTTAATTACCGGGTTTTACCTGTCCATATATGGACTTTCCGCTTGCTAGCCACTCACACTCTGATATTTTCGCTCGCGCTGGGGGAGCGCCTGTGTGATGCAGCCGCCGTTCTCTCTCCTTCGCGCATGCGCGCTGCCCGGTCTCCAGTGTTCCATTGCGCATGCGTGCTGCCGGGTCTCCGGTGTTTCATTGCGCATGCGCATTGTTCGAGTGCGATCCGCGCATGCGCGTTGTTAATTGCGCTAGTCATCGGTGCAGCTATTTCGCCCGGTTATTTCCTCATTGTTGTTTTTGGTAGTACATTAGGATAGTAACCAGGTGGATCATTGGAGTATTTTGGTTCAAGTGGATCTGCTCATTGTGTCACAACCACGGAGGTGGTGCCATATCGTTTACAGTGATATTATGATGTGGTTCACCATACAATTACATGTCATTTATGCAGACGGTAGTACTGACTGTCGGGCTGGTTCTCATATCAACCAATTGCTATTCCTTATTTTATCCGGGGGTCTTTAGGTGACTTGGCTCCACGGTATGTCATCATTAAGTCCGGTGACATGAGTTGTCAGGCGGAACACCCAACGTTGTTCCTTTTGGAACAGACCTGTTTCAGAGGGTAGTCGCTCTATGACGGTCCAGCGTAGGTCGTTGACGCAGTGTTGGTGTGACAAAAAGTGTGATGCCATCTTAGTTGTTGTTTTCTTACAGCGTATATTACTTTTGTGTTCCCCTATCCTTATTTTGACGGGGCGGGTGGTCATGCCTACATATTCTAGTCCGCATGGGCAGGTAATTAGGTAAATCACATTCCTTGTGTTGCAGTTGGTAAAGTGGCGTTGCTCCCATGTTGTACCATTTCTGAAGCTTAGGTTTTTACTTTTCTGAGTTTGATGACAACAACTGCAATCCCCACAAGGGAAATGACCTTGTACACCAGTTACATTGGGTCTCTCCATCTGGTTTGTCCGTGGTCTGGTATGGACCACAATGTCCTTTATGTTTCTGCCCCTTCGGTGCGCGTGCATCGGCTTCTCAAATGACATGCCTCCACAGTTCAATATGCCCCAGTGTTTATCAATGACCTTCGACACCTGATTTGATATGGTGGAATAAGTTGTTACACAGATCGGCCTCTTGTTTGCTTCTTTTACATGGGGATTTTCTTCTATGAGTGCCTCCCTGTGATTGTTTTTAGCGCGCTTCATCGCTTTCTCGATGGTTCTAGTGGGATACTTCCTTTGCACAAGTTTGGTTTTTAGATCTTTCGCTTGTCGGTTAAATTCACTCAACTCTGTGCAGTTTCTCCGGAGTCTAAGAAATTGCCCATAGGGTAGATTTTCCCTTAGGTGTCTCGGGTGGAAACTGTCGTAACGCAGCAGACAGTTTCTGGAGGTCGGCTTGAAATGTGTTGTACTTTTTAGCCTTCCATCCTCGCTGTAGATATTCAAGTCGAGAAAAACCATCGATGTATTTGAAAAGGTGCTGGTGAATTTTAGATAATCATTCTGGGTATTCAACCAGGTTACAAAATTCATTGCGCTGTTGACATCGCCGTTCCAGATGATGAAAATGTCATCAATGTATCGTTTCCAGATGACAATCTGGGGACGGTAGGGGTTACTTTCATGTAGGATCTTGTGTTCCTCTAGATGGTAGACGTATAGTCCCGCTAAGCTCGGAGCAAAAGTACTACCCATGCTCGTTCCATGGGTTTGTAGGTATAGTGTCTCCTTGTACTGAAAAAAATTGTCTTTGAGGGCCATGGTGATGCACTCTAGGACCAGATTTCTCGGTGTTTGGTATTTCCAAGTGTGGCTGAAGAGTACTTCTTCGATGATCTCTAGTGTCTCTTCATGGGGCAGGCTTGTGTATAAGCTTTCCACGTCTAAGCTTATCATAAGTTGCGTGGTTGGGTCAAAGGTGGTGTCTTCCAGCAGTTGTAGTACCGATTTGGTGTCCTTTAGGTACGTATCTGTCGCCTGTACCATCGGTCTTAGAAAGGCATCTGAGAATTTCGATAGGGGTTCCAGGATGGATCCAATTCCGGAGACTATTGGTCTTCCAGGTGGGTTGTCAATGTTCTTATGTATTTTGGGGATGCAGTAAAAGTATGGTATCCTTGGGGTCGGTTGTTGCAGGAATTCAGCTTCCTTCTTGCTGATCCAGTCGTGGGCAAGTCCTTCCTCCACCATACCCCCAATCCGTGTTCTTAGTCGTTCTGTTGGATCACTCTCCAATATTTTATAGTTCCGTTCGTCGGACAGTAGACGTTGGCATTCTCCATCATATTTCTCAAGGGATTGCAGTACTATTGCTCCCCCCTTGTCAGCTGGTTTGATGACTAGCTCGCTGTTGGCCGTTAATTCCCGGAGTGCTTGTTGTTCTTCTCCACTGGTATTGTGGAAGACATTCCTCCCTTGTAAGTTCAGTTTGTTGACCTCTGTTATCACTGCCTTCTCAAAAGTTAGAATCTCCATGGGGATACCTGAGTCAGGAGGGGTGAAAGTTGATTTTAGCCTCAGACCTGTGTCTGTCTTGTCTTCTGGCAAAGGTTTATCCTTAAAAATACGACTGGATCAGCAAGAAGGAAGCTGAATTCCTGCAACAACCGACCCCAAGGATACCATACTTTTACTGCATCCCCAAAATACATAAGAACATTGACAACCCACCTGGAAGACCAATAGTCTCCGGAATTGGATCCATCCTGGAACCCCTATCGAAATTCTCAGATGCCTTTCTAAGACCGATGGTACAGGCGACAGATACGTACCTAAAGGACACCAAATCGGTACTACAACTGCTGGAAGACACCACCTTTGACCCAACCACGCAACTTATGATAAGCTTAGACGTGGAAAGCTTATACACAAGCCTGCCCCATGAAGAGACACTAGAGATCATCGAAGAAGTACTCTTCAGCCACACTTGGAAATACCAAACACCGAGAAATCTGGTCCTAGAGTGCATCACCATGGCCCTCAAAGACAATTTTTTTCAGTACAAGGAGACACTATACCTACAAACCCATGGAACGAGCATGGGTAGTACTTTTGCTCCGAGCTTAGCGGGACTATACGTCTACCATCTAGAGGAACACAAGATCCTACATGAAAGTAACCCCTACCGTCCCCAGATTGTCATCTGGAAACGATACATTGATGACATTTTCATCATCTGGAACGGCGATGTCAACAGCGCAATGAATTTTGTAACCTGGTTGAATACCCAGAATGATTATCTAAAATTCACCAGCACCTTTTCAAATACATCGATGGTTTTTCTCGACTTGAATATCTACAGCGAGGATGGAAGGCTAAAAAGTACAACACATTTCAAGCCGACCTCCAGAAACTGTCTGCTGCGTTACGACAGTTTCCACCCGAGACACCTAAGGGAAAATCTACCCTATGGGCAATTTCTTAGACTCCGGAGAAACTGCACAGAGTTGAGTGAATTCAACCGACAAGCGAAAGATCTAAAAACCAAACTTGTGCAAAGGAAGTATCCCACTAGAACCATCGAGAAAGCGATGAAGCGCGCTAAAAACAATCACAGGGAGGCACTCATAGAAGAAAATCCCCATGTAAAAGAAGCAAACAAGAGGCCGATCTGTGTAACAACTTATTCCACCATATCAAATCAGGTGTCGAAGGTCATTGATAAACACTGGGGCATATTGAACTGTGGAGGCATGTCATTTGAGAAGCCGATGCACGCGCACCGAAGGGGCAGAAACATAAAGGACATTGTGGTCCATACCAGACCACGGACAAACCAGATGGAGAGACCCAATGTAACTGGTGTACAAGGTCATTTCCCTTGTGGGGATTGCAGTTGTTGTCATCAAACTCAGAAAAGTAAAAACCTAAGCTTCAGAAATGGTACAACATGGGAGCAACGCCACTTTACCAACTGCAACACAAGGAATGTGATTTACCTAATTACCTGCCCATGCGGACTAGAATATGTAGGCATGACCACCCGCCCCGTCAAAATAAGGATAGGGGAACACAAAAGTAATATACGCTGTAAGAAAACAACAACTAAGATGGCATCACACTTTTTGTCACACCAACACTGCGTCAACGACCTACGCTGGACCGTCATAGAGCGACTACCCTCTGAAACAGGTCTGTTCCAAAAGGAACAACGTTGGGTGTTCCGCCTGACAACTCATGTCACCGGACTTAATGATGACATACCGTGGAGCCAAGTCACCTAAAGACCCCCGGATAAAATAAGGAATAGCAATTGGTTGATATGAGAACCAGCCCGACAGTCAGTACTACCGTCTGCATAAATGACATGTAATTGTATGGTGAACCACATCATAATATCACTGTAAACGATATGGCACCATCTCCGTGGTTGTGACACAATGAGCAGATCCACTTGAACCAAAATACTCCAATGATCCACCTGGTTACTATCCTAATGTACTACCAAAAACAACAATGAGGAAATAACCGGGCGAAATAGCTGCACCGATGACTAGCGCAATTAACAACGCGCATGCGCGGATCGCACTCGAACAATGCGCATGCGCAATGAAACACCGGAGACCCGGCAGCACGCATGCGCAATGGAACACTGGAGACCGGGCAGCGCGCATGCGCGAAGGAGAGAGAACGGCGGCTGCATCACACAGGCGCTCCCCCAGCGCGAGCGAAAATATCAGAGTGTGAGTGGCTAGCAAGCGGAAAGTCCATATATGGACAGGTAAAACCCGGTAATTAACAAATGACGGTGGTGTTCATGGTACATGTGACAAAACCACACACATGGAAGGGGCGTCAACAAGGTCATCACCCTTATATGGTCATTAGCCTTTCCGCTAATTAACCAATGAGAACTCACTTCATCCACCTTTAAATACCACCAAGCTCACCCGTACATCATTTACGGCGGAGCAGCACAGGGTGGTGGAAGGAGGCCGACTAAGGCGGATTTCGTGAGTATTCACTAAACAGAGTTTAAGCTCTGTGGGTACATTACAGAGTCCAACAAGTGAGTAGAAACAACAACACTGATCCCACTCTTCTATTCCTATAGATTGTGGATCCACCTACCTACCCTGATGTTCAGGAATTGCTCATGATGCTTTAATCAGCTCATACAATAAGTATGTTTAAAAACACTAAATCCTAAGTCTGTCATAAGTGTGTGTGAGTTTGTGTGTTATGTGTTCTGTATGTCTATTTTTTTCCCTTTACAGGTTAAATCAACCGTTTGGGGCTCCAGGTGACTGCACCTGTCTGAGCCAACCTATATGGTAACCAAACCTAATGTTTTTTTCTTTTTTTCTTTTTTTTTTTTTTTTTTTTCTTCTTTTTTTCAGGACATGTAACTACATGTTCCAAAAAATCCGCTGTAGGCACATTGTATTTGTCTCTAGTGAATGTAATCACTTTTTAGGAAAATTAGAACAAAAATCCTGTTTTGTAGAGAAACGTGAGTAGGGTTGGGAGTTGTGCCCCGTCCTGAAGAAGGTACGCATGTACCGAAACATGTCGACGCACACCAGAGGTTCTGTCCCTTACTAAGACACAAAACCTCGCCATCTAGCACATTTTTTAACAGCACCAGCCAGAGGTACAGAATAAAGTTTTTTCTTTTTACCCACTGGCCAGGTACTTTTTAATTTTTTTCACTACACTTCCCACTCACATCCTATCTCTTTCACTTGCACTCAACACACACCACACATAGTCTGATTTGTCAACGCTCCCGCGTAGTCGTAGGTCGTAGCGTGCCGCATCCCCTTAGCGGGGTGCGAAGACCCCGATGATGAAGCATGACACCAAGGGGCCTGTTGGTGTGTGAGGGGTATTTTACACAACACTGAGTGTTCCCCCCCTTTTTTCTTCACTTTTCTTTCCAACTGGTGGTAGGATTCTCCTTGTTTATGTATCAGTGCCCGTGGAGTAGGAATCCTACTTGATACTCTACCTCCCCTCTTTGTTAAATATAGTCTATAAGCAGCGCGCAGCTGCGGGAGTTTTTTTCCCTTCAGACATAACAGAAACACACACATCAAAGGACACACACTTAGGTATAAAAAAGAAGTCAGCGGTACACCCACAATGGAAGACGAACATGGCCTAACTTTTGCAGAGGATGAGATCGATAAGATTCTAGCAGACAGCAATCTTTTTGAGGGCTTGTGCAACCAGGATACAGGCCCACAAACTAACGATTGGAACGAACTGCTAAATCTCAGGCGTAACCAAATTAAAGCAGCATTACATGGGCTGTTTATGACCCAGTACTTGCGTAACAAAATGGCACCTCCTGGCCTGATTGTGAAAAATGAACCATTAATTTTCCAACATGACATGATTTTTAAGAAAGAGTGGTCACTGATTTCCTGGCACTGCTCGAGAGATTGGTTAGTCCTGATAATAAAGACAGCAGCCAGGATCACTCAGGAACTCAAAATCGAAATAAATAAAATTGAGATACAACTGAAGACATATATATCACCCGAAGACCTGAAAATAAGACTGGATGAATTAAATCAACAAATGACCGAGTTCGAGTTCAACCTAAAACAAAGCAAGACTAACAAACTGACCAAAGATGTGGCTAAATTCACCCCTGAGAGCGCGTATCCTTACACAAAAGTGGACTATGTTTCAAAAAACAACTACAGCGACACAGACAGTGAAACTTCAGACACTGGCTCGTCAGGTTCCAATTCAAGTGGAAACAAAGGGAACAGACAAAGAAGGGGAGGATGGCGACAAAGACGCCAACAATTCCCCAGACAAAGGGGATGGCGGGGATACCAACCACCGAACCATTTTCAACAGTTCATGGGTCCACCACAATTCAATCCCTTCCAGTTTGGACCAATGTGGAACCAGGAATATAATGATGGTTATTACGGGCAACAACAACCGTATGGAGGAAACCAGCAGCCTTTTTTAGGGGCTCGCCAGAACGCACGAGGGAAGAACCGGAAAGGGAACAATGTGATGTGGGAAGACCAAGAGCAGCCCAACGCCCGAACGACCCGGAGCATGACGGGATCACTACCCAATCAACCAGCAACCAGCAAGAGGGGGACTTAGTGGTGAACCTCGCACCCATCACTTTGACAACGATGCAGAAAAATGTCCTAAACAAAGGATTGGGGTATGTACCCACTCAAAAACCTGACATTTTCAAGCTCAATGTAGAATTACAAGACTTTTTCAGGAAACTGAAACTACAGGCTTTTTTTAAGGATAAACCTTTGCCAGAAGACAAGACAGACACAGGTCTGAGGCTAAAATCAACTTTCACCCCTCCTGACTCAGGTATCCCCATGGAGATTCTAACTTTTGAGAAGGCAGTGATAACAGAGGTCAACAAACTGAACTTACAAGGGAGGAATGTCTTCCACAATACCAGTGGAGAAGAACAACAAGCACTCCGGGAATTAACGGCCAACAGCGAGCTAGTCATCAAACCAGCTGACAAGGGGGGAGCAATAGTACTGCAATCCCTTGAGAAATATGATGGAGAATGCCAACGTCTACTGTCCGACGAACGGAACTATAAAATATTGGAGAGTGATCCAACAGAACGACTAAGAACACGGATTGGGGGTATGGTGGAGGAAGGACTTGCCCACGACTGGATCAGCAAGAAGGAAGCTGAATTCCTGCAACAACCGACCCCAAGGATACCATACTTTTACTGCATCCCCAAAATACATAAGAACATTGACAACCCACCTGGAAGACCAATAGTCTCCGGAATTGGATCCATCCTGGAACCCCTATCGAAATTCTCAGATGCCTTTCTAAGACCGATGGTACAGGCGACAGATACGTACCTAAAGGACACCAAATCGGTACTACAACTGCTGGAAGACACCACCTTTGACCCAACCACGCAACTTATGATAAGCTTAGACGTGGAAAGCTTATACACAAGCCTGCCCCATGAAGAGACACTAGAGATCATCGAAGAAGTACTCTTCAGCCACACTTGGAAATACCAAACACCGAGAAATCTGGTCCTAGAGTGCATCACCATGGCCCTCAAAGACAATTTTTTTCAGTACAAGGAGACACTATACCTACAAACCCATGGAACGAGCATGGGTAGTACTTTTGCTCCGAGCTTAGCGGGACTATACGTCTACCATCTAGAGGAACACAAGATCCTACATGAAAGTAACCCCTACCGTCCCCAGATTGTCATCTGGAAACGATACATTGATGACATTTTCATCATCTGGAACGGCGATGTCAACAGCGCAATGAATTTTGTAACCTGGTTGAATACCCAGAATGATTATCTAAAATTCACCAGCACCTTTTCAAATACATCGATGGTTTTTCTCGACTTGAATATCTACAGCGAGGATGGAAGGCTAAAAAGTACAACACATTTCAAGCCGACCTCCAGAAACTGTCTGCTGCGTTACGACAGTTTCCACCCGAGACACCTAAGGGAAAATCTACCCTATGGGCAATTTCTTAGACTCCGGAGAAACTGCACAGAGTTGAGTGAATTCAACCGACAAGCGAAAGATCTAAAAACCAAACTTGTGCAAAGGAAGTATCCCACTAGAACCATCGAGAAAGCGATGAAGCGCGCTAAAAACAATCACAGGGAGGCACTCATAGAAGAAAATCCCCATGTAAAAGAAGCAAACAAGAGGCCGATCTGTGTAACAACTTATTCCACCATATCAAATCAGGTGTCGAAGGTCATTGATAAACACTGGGGCATATTGAACTGTGGAGGCATGTCATTTGAGAAGCCGATGCACGCGCACCGAAGGGGCAGAAACATAAAGGACATTGTGGTCCATACCAGACCACGGACAAACCAGATGGAGAGACCCAATGTAACTGGTGTACAAGGTCATTTCCCTTGTGGGGATTGCAGTTGTTGTCATCAAACTCAGAAAAGTAAAAACCTAAGCTTCAGAAATGGTACAACATGGGAGCAACGCCACTTTACCAACTGCAACACAAGGAATGTGATTTACCTAATTACCTGCCCATGCGGACTAGAATATGTAGGCATGACCACCCGCCCCGTCAAAATAAGGATAGGGGAACACAAAAGTAATATACGCTGTAAGAAAACAACAACTAAGATGGCATCACACTTTTTGTCACACCAACACTGCGTCAACGACCTACGCTGGACCGTCATAGAGCGACTACCCTCTGAAACAGGTCTGTTCCAAAAGGAACAACGTTGGGTGTTCCGCCTGACAACTCATGTCACCGGACTTAATGATGACATACCGTGGAGCCAAGTCACCTAAAGACCCCCGGATAAAATAAGGAATAGCAATTGGTTGATATGAGAACCAGCCCGACAGTCAGTACTACCGTCTGCATAAATGACATGTAATTGTATGGTGAACCACATCATAATATCACTGTAAACGATATGGCACCACCTCCGTGGTTGTGACACAATGAGCAGATCCACTTGAACCAAAATACTCCAATGATCCACCTGGTTACTATCCTAATGTACTACCAAAAACAACAATGAGGAAATAACCGGGCGAAATAGCTGCACCGATGACTAGCGCAATTAACAACGCGCATGCGCGGATCGCACTCGAACAATGCGCATGCGCAATGAAACACCGGAGACCCGGCAGCACGCATGCGCAATGGAACACTGGAGACCGGGCAGCGCGCATGCGCGAAGGAGAGAGAACGGCGGCTGCATCACACAGGCGCTCCCCCAGCGCGAGCGAAAATATCAGAGTGTGAGTGGCTAGCAAGCGGAAAGTCCATATATGGACAGGTAAAACCCGGTAATTAACAAATGACGGTGGTGTTCATGGTACATGTGACAAAACCACACACATGGAAGGGGCGTCAACAAGGTCATCACCCTTATATGGTCATTAGCCTTTCCGCTAATTAACCAATGAGAACTCACTTCATCCACCTTTAAATACCACCAAGCTCACCCGTACATCATTTACGGCGGAGCAGCACAGGGTGGTGGAAGGAGGCCGACTAAGGCGGATTTCGTGAGTATTCACTAAACAGAGTTTAAGCTCTGTGGGTACATTACAGAGTCCAACAAGTGAGTAGAAACAACAACACTGATCCCACTCTTCTATTCCTATAGATTGTGGATCCACCTACCTACCCTGATGTTCAGGAATTGCTCATGATGCTTTAATCAGCTCATACAATAAGTATGTTTAAAAACACTAAATCCTAAGTCTGTCATAAGTGTGTGTGAGTTTGTGTGTTATGTGTTCTGTATGTCTATTTTTTTCCCTTTACAGGTTAAATCAACCGTTTGGGGCTCCAGGTGACTGCACCTGTCTGAGCCAACCTATATGGTAACCAAACCTAATGTTTTTTTCTTTTTTTTTTTTTTTTTTTTTTTCTTTTTTTCAGGACATGTAACTACATGTTCCAAAAAATCCGCTGTAGGCACATTGTATTTGTCTCTAGTGAATGTAATCACTTTTTAGGAAAATTAGAACAAAAATCCTGTTTTGTAGAGAAACGTGAGTAGGGTTGGGAGTTGTGCCCCGTCCTGAAGAAGGTACGCATGTACCGAAACATGTCGACGCACACCAGAGGTTCTGTCCCTTACTAAGACACAAAACCTCGCCATCTAGCACATTTTTTAACAGCACCAGCCAGAGGTACAGAATAAAGTTTTTTCTTTTTACCCACTGGCCAGGTACTTTTTAATTTTTTTCACTACACTTCCCACTCACATCCTATCTCTTTCACTTGCACTCAACACACACCACACATAGTCTGATTTGTCAACGCTCCCGCGTAGTCGTAGGTCGTAGCGTGCCGCATCCCCTTAGCGGGGTGCGAAGACCCCGATGATGAAGCATGACACCAAGGGGCCTGTTGGTGTGTGAGGGGTATTTTACACAACACTGAGTGTTCCCCCCCTTTTTTCTTCACTTTTCTTTCCAACTGGTGGTAGGATTCTCCTTGTTTATGTATCAGTGCCCGTGGAGTAGGAATCCTACTTGATACTCTACCTCCCCTCTTTGTTAAATATAGTCTTTCTGAGATTGTCTGGCTTTCTTTTTCCATAGTGCTTCCTCTACCTTCATGATGCACTCGGCATCCCATGTTCCGGTAACAGGCCATCTGTGTCTCTCGTCTAGATGCTTAGTATAATCGGCCCATAAATCTAGATACAATATGGCATCTAAGCCATGCTTGTGGTACATAACATTTCCAGGAGTGTCCCTAGGGGGGATAGGAATTTCTTCCTCTAGTATCCCTTTCCTAGTTCCTATCTGCTTTAACTTATTGAAAAACGGCATCTTGTTTACTTAATACTGAATGCTCAATCCTTGCTACTTAATACTGAATACAGCTAGTTATACAAGAACACAATAATGCACATTAAAAACAGTCACACTCATACCACGACATTAATCACATGAAAAGACATTTGAGACATATATGACTACCCCCTATACTGGATGTACTGCTAAACAGCACAGATACACTGTCAGAGACAATGCAAAACTTGAATAACTGATGTACTGCTAAACAGTACAGATACACTGTCTAAAACAGTGCAGACCGGACTTGTGTACCCAAACCCGTCTAGATACGTCCCAGCAATGGTACTCACCGGGAAGCACGGAAACAGAAGGCCTCGGAAAACTCGACTGGACTGGACCGGACTCGACTCGACTCAACACGTGGGTACTTCGGAAAACTGGTGGGCCTCTCGACACCTCGGACCTTGCTTCTTTCGGCTAGGCTCTGGTCGGGATCCTCCGCACTCCTCACCGCCTCGTCTGGGTGCTGATCGCAGTCTTCGTCACCTCCGTGGGCCAGAGGGAGATACAGGAAATCCTGCCGGTACGCGTAGTTTCCGTCTAACTGATGGCAGGGGACAGAGCTTGCAACGCACCAACCGGCGCGTGGGGTGGGGGAGGGGTCCCTATTCGGGCGCCAAAATGTTGTAAATATTTAATTTACCGTCTTAATTTCTATGCAGGTAAGTACTTAATCAATAATAACTCAATCGGAAAGAAAAAAACAGAGTCCGTGGTGTTAGAGTTCTTAGGGGTTTTATTCCTTAAAAAGGAATCGTTCCGGAACTGGATATCATGTTCCTGCAACCACAAGGGGTTCAGGAAGGGATAGAGCAATATTTTATTGACAATACATAGCTTATATACTTAAATCACATCATAGAACCAATATAGTAGGCGTAACAGCTGAGAGAAGACAAGATAACAGCATTCACGTGGTAGTGATACGTAATTAGAAGGCGTGAACTAGGCGTGAACTAGAGGTGTGTGCTAGAAACGTCACAGATAGGTATCATAAGTGGGTGGCAACAAAGCAGAATCTTGTAATGTCAGCAGAAATCGGAGGCTTGGATGCGCGCGCAGCTGCATGACGTGTGATTGACGTGGAAACTGGAGGGTGCAGGGGACTTGACATTTACACTAGCGGAAAGAGACAGAAGTCTGGCATGTCAGATCAACTCGTACTTCTATCATATCTGATATCTGATGTTTGGGAACCATATTATCTGAACAGAAAAGGTCTCTGGGGCAGAAGCTATTCTATACTGACTGGAAGTGCGTGTATAAGCGCCTAAGTGTCTGCATGAGAAGCGTGGGGGCATGGGCCTTCCATGGGAGCATGGTAACAGAGGCTATGAATTACTTGCAAGGAGACAGCGAGGCCGGCCCTTCTGCTCTGCAGCTGGGGGGATGTTTACTTAAACTAGTAGGCAGGAATGTATTTTCGAGGAGCGGAACAGATAATTCGAAGGTTGTAGTCAGTCTTGGCAGGCAGCAGGCTGAGCTAAGCGTGGTGGGCCGCGCTGGAAGTAAGTCAGAGTTCATGGGTACAGAGACAGCCTGGGCTGAGGCTTTCAGAGTCAGAAGCCAGGAAAAGGCTCAATGGCAGAAATTCAGGGCCTACTTTGCCAGAGCTGAAAAACGTGTAAAGTACACTACAAAAAGACGTTGGCATAGCATACTTAGGAACGGACTATTCAACCCATTCAGGGTGGGTCTGAAAGAGGACATGTTAACGTTGGACGCAAATGTATTTGCGTCTTCATAGCTGGCACAGGAGGGAAGTTACATGCACTTTAAGCTAGTACATGGAGACGGTGGGGTACACGCTAGGGAACACAACTTGACCATAAAATTTATATTTCCTCAAAGGGCCAGTCTGGAGCAACCAGACCAGCAGCAGTGATGTCGTCGGGCGTCGTTAAGAAGGCCACAAGCCAGCGGGCTAGTAGCCAAACAACGCGGTGAGCAGCAAAAAGCAGAAGGGCCCCACGCAGATCGTTGAGATGCTGGGAGGCTGGACTTCGG
Source organism: Lissotriton vulgaris (assembly GCF_964263255.1). Classification (NCBI taxonomy): domain Eukaryota; kingdom Metazoa; phylum Chordata; class Amphibia; order Caudata; family Salamandridae; genus Lissotriton; species Lissotriton vulgaris. Next base: position 1,960,891,323 of record NC_141693.1, read on the forward strand.
TGCTGGAGCTGCTCAGGGTCGGGGCTTCTCGGACCCCAAAGCACTCACCATAGGATCCCTCGGCGGTCCTGCTGGAAAGAAGTCGTGCAGTCTTGAAGATGGCCGGTCCCTCGAGGTCTCGTCGCACCCACGGTTCTCAGCTTAGCTGTAGAGGTGGGTAGAGGTCAGAGGTGCCAGGGAAGCCGGTTCTCGTCGAGCTGGGCAGTCAGATTCCGGAGGAAGGACTTGCAGCAGACCGCAGTGTTCTTAAGATGGTGCCTGCGGATGCAGGGTGACTACTCCTTAGTCACAAGGGAGAATCTTGAAGAAGAAATCTTGAAGTCCTTTCGTAGAAAGTCGTGTCTTGATTCCAAAGATGATCTAATTTGGAAGGGTCCCCACTCCTGCCTTTATCCTAAAGAAAGGGGTGGGTACGCGACTAGGTCCTGCCCTAGGGGTGGGAACAGGAAGGGGGGTGGTTACACCCCTCTCCCATGCCGGACTTTCCCCAGGCCAGGGGCTGGTGTGCCCCTGGAACTGGTTCTAGCCGGCAGATGCGTAGTGAGCACCGGGGTGCCACTCAGCAGTCACCTTCCTGTAAACCCCTGCCTACCCAGGATACACAAAACCCTGTCTGGGATGGTGCTAGCACCGCCCCTGACAGAAAACCCTTTGTCCAAGCTCTCCTCGCTGGAAGGACTCCCAGCAGCAGGAAGTCAGACTCGTGTCTGTGGTGGCAGCATCCATTTTGTGGAGCTGAGGCTTCGTTTAACTTTAACCGGGGTTCACAGTTACATACATGTCGTGTCCCTCTAGAAGGGTGGAATGCTAACCCTTCGCCAGAATTGGCGAGGGGTTAGTATTCCAATTCGTATGACACCTTACTCGACATGTTTTGATAAAGCAATACCAAAGATAGCATTTAACCGCGAGGATTATAATGCACTTAAGAGTATATGGTATGCGTTATCATGGAACAGCTATTAGGACGTGGTTCCGCAAGCTGCAAACGGGCTCAGCTCATGCCAGAGCACCATTTCACACGATTCCAAGCACTCTGCCTTCAGGATTGTCAAGGCCTGCCATGAAGTGACTGATAGGAATCTGTGTGTCCATTTTTAGGGTTAGATATAGGTATACTATATCTACAGCAAAGGGTGATTACACCACCTTGCCCCAGCTGTCGTGCAGCCAGTTGTGTCAGATTTAGATGGCCATCCAGGGGTGGCATAATACATGCTTCAGCCCCTGGTAGGCCCTGGGTACACCTATGCCCTGAGTTACAGGGTCTGATAAGGTGGCCCAGTCCCAATTGGATAATGCACCTAAGGTACACATGTCAATTTAGTGAGAGAACAGCTAGGCTGTGGGTCTGATTGGCAGGCCCACAGCCAGGGAAAGTCGTAAACCAGTGAAACAAAAGCAAAAAATCTGGGTGATCATAGGATTGCAGACCCTACTCTCCTACAGTGGCTAACCAGGTGATTAGCGCAGCTGCGGATGCTTCCGATCTGTCTACGCATGGCTGTGCTAATGGTCTTTGTGCAAGGCGCTCAGCTTGGCTAAGGTTTACGGGTCTTAAACCTGAAGCCCAACACCGAATTCTAAATCTGCCGTTTAATGGTAAATCACTCTTTGGGTCTCATGCGGACGATGAGATGTCACGAATGAAGACGGAGCTTGATACTGTCAGGGCTGTTGGTCTGGAAAAGAGAAAAGACAACTTTAAGAAAAAATACCGTCCTTATGATCGGAGACAGAGCCAGCAGAGGGTTCAAACCCCTCAATGGTCGTCACAATAAAATCAGGGAAGATCTCAGTTCTCCCAGCGTTGTCCTGGTAGAGGAAGAGGCGGTATATCCAGACAGTCTGCTCCTGGAAACAAGCAGCAACAACAAAAACAGTGAGTGTTTGCTTCCCCTGAGCTCGTTGACCACTCCGGTGGGGGAAGTGTGCGTTTTTACCTGGAGGAGTGGAAAAACATCACAAACGACAAATGGGTGCTGAATATTGTGCAAAATGGATATGCAATCAGATTCAAGTCTCCTCCTCCTTCCATTCTTCCTCAAAAGACTGTATTCCATCGAGTTCATCTTTTGAAGCAGGAGGTGTCTGTGTTACTCCTAAAGAAAGCCATCGAGGAGGTCCCGAGGGCGCAGCGTCGGCAAGGCATTTACTCCCGATACTTTCTAGTTCAAAAGAAAGGTCCAAACAAGGAGTTCAGGCCCATACTAGATCTCAGGCGCCTCAATCAGTTCATTCGGCGAGAAAAGTTCAGAATGCTGGCGTTACATCAAATAATTCCACTTCTGCATCAAAGGGACTGGATGTGCTCCATAGATCTTCTTCAAGATGCATATTTTCACATTCCCATTGCCCCAAAGCATCAAAAAATTTTAAGGTTTTGCATACAAACCAGTCATTACCAGTTTGCAGTCTTGCCCTTCGGGCTAAAGTCAGCTCCTCGCACCTTTTCAAAGTGCATGGCAGTCGTAGCGGCTTTTCTAAGGAAGAGACATATTTTCGTCTATCCCTATCTAGACGATCGGCTGCTAAAGAGTGCCTCTCCGATTCTACTTCAGCAACATCTCACGTTCTGTATACATCAGCTGCGGAGACTAGGCCTACACGTGAACTTCAAAAAGTCTATCCTCTATCCCACGCAGAGGATACACTATCTGGGCGCACTTCTGGATTCAAAGGACACAAAAGCGTATCCTTCGGAGGAGAGACTATCCTCCATTCTCCTCCAGTGTCAAACAATGTTAAAGACTCCTCGACCAACGGCCAGACAGATCTCGTCTCTGCTAGGATCCATGGCGTCTTGCATTTTCCTCGTTCCAAACGCCAGGCTGCACATGAGACCTCTGCAGCAGTCGCTGGAGGATCAGTGGTCCCAGTTTTCAAACCGTTGGGAAGACAAACTGTCACTACCTCTGTCGGTGCGGATCTCCATTCGATGGTGGATGGAGCGGAATCATCTGGTAGTGGGAGTGCCCTTTCAAGAGGACATGCCCAGACGATCGCTGGTGACAGATGCATTCCCTGCAGGGTTGGGACGCCCATTTGGAGTCCCTTCAAGTTCAAGGAGTGTGGTCAGAGAAAGAAAGGCTGTATCACATCAACATGTTGGAGCTCAGAGCTGTCCATTAAGCTCTCATGGCTTTCTTTCCTGTGCTCAAGACATCCTCCCTCCTGGTTCAGACGGACAATACAACAACGATGTACTATCTGAACAAGCAGGGCGTACCCGGATCTCCTGCATCTATCCAAAGTGCCGTGCAGGAGGCTTCCTTGTTGTCCGGATCTGCTGACGAGAGAGAACGGCAGGGTGTTCCATCCCAACCTGCCATCCCTGAAGCTAGCAGTATGGTTCCTGAGTTCGTCCAGTATGGTCATCTAGGCCTCTTGCAGGACTGTATGCACATTTTAAGAGAGGCAATGAGAGCTTCTACAAGAAAGACATATGCTTTCAAGTGGAAGCGGTTTTTCATGTGGTGTGCTGCTGAGGGTCATGACCCGATTCGAGGTCAGGAACAGGTACTGTTACCATACTTACTTTCTTTGGCCAAAGCAGGGTTACAGTATTCCTCTATTAAGGTCCATCTGGCAGCAATAACAGCATATCGAAAGTCCCCTACTCAGGTTTCTTTCTTTCAAATGCCAGTTGTGAAGGATTTTCTAGAGGGTCTCAGGAAGGTGTATCCTCCCGTGAGGGCTCCCTCACCTCCTTGGGAGCTTAATGTGGTTTTGTCTAAATTGATGGGTCCCCCCATTCGAACCTATACATAAAGCCTCCCTTCAACATCTGTCGTGGAAGGTGTCCTTCCTTGTAGCTATCACTTCTGCGCGCATGGTGAGCGAGATTTAGGCTTTTTGTGCAACAGAACCCTATCTCGTTTTCCATGCGAATAGAGTGGTGCTTCGGACTCATCCAAGATTCCTTCCTAAGGTAGTCTCGGATTTTCACATTAACCAATAAGTGACATTACCTACGTTTTTTGCTAATCCGAGCTCTTCGGCTGAAAAAGCTCTGCACTTTTTGGATTTGAAAAGAGTTTTGAAGTTTTACCTTGATAAAACTAAAAGTGTTAGAAAGACTGATCATCTGTTTGTGAACTACGGTCCACTGAATACGGGCTTGCCTGCTTCTAAGAGGTCCATTTCTAGATGGATTGTGTCATGCATTTTGTTATGTTATCAGTTGGCACGGAAACAGCTCCCGGGTAGACCGAGAGCGCATTCCACTAGAGGAAAGGCTGCTACTATAGCAATGCTTAAAAATTTTCCTGTACATGAAATTTGTAAGGCGGCTACGTGGCGGTCGGTTCACATCAGTGATGTCATTTGAGATGTCATCAGTGATGTCATCAGTGATGTCACTAACCATGTCATGAATGATGTAATATGTGACATCATCAGCAGTGGATTGCGGGTGTGCGATATATAGTTAGTGGAACTAACTATATATGAAATTTCAATGGTTTTGTGTGAGTAAAATAAGGTTTTGAAAAGGCTAATTCCTAACTATATATGGTCTATAACCAATGGTTTTTTCAGTGAATTTTCAAGGTTTTGTAAATGCAAATTCCTAACTATATATGGCCTATAACCTATGGTTTTTTCAGTGAATTTCATTGGTTTTTTAATAGCAAATATCAAAAGCTGTAAAATGTCAAGTACGTGATAGGTAAAAACTTTTTCGTGTTTATGCACGCTGATGTGCTTTGAACGCTGCCCCCCTCCCCTCTTTTCTCTTAGTAGTACTCTCTCTTTGCAGATAGTGAAGAGTAGTTAACGCAGGCCTTTACCCCCGTTGTAATCCGTCGTGCCTGCTTGTCTCTCCATTTGATTGATTGTTATCCAAGCATTTACTGTTTTACAATTGATTCTCTTTGGTTCATTCTCTATTTACAAACAAGCACAAAGTCGCAATACTCTGTTTAGTCTTTGCAGATAGTGAAAAATCGTGTAAAAAAATAAAAGTAATCGAGCAAAATCAGTAGGCCACTAATTGGATCTCTTTTTGACCTCGCTAAAATAGAAACATTAGGAACAACCCTTCATGAGAAATACGAAAATAGTGAGATGAACTGAGCGCCACACCATGAGGGCTGCAAGACAGCTCGGCTCCGTCACCCACCCCGCCCAAAATAACGACAAACCCTATGCAAATATTAAAAATATAGACAACACACCAGCAAAGTAACAGGGTAAAACATTTTATTAAATAACTATTTACATTACGTTGGTTTATGAGATGATGTCAGTAGTGGACCGATGTGTGAATAGGTCGGAAGCAGCACAAGGCGCCAAGGTCCGGATGGCAAGTCCTGGATGTTGGGTGCCATAGTTCAGAGTTCTGAGTTTGAGCCTTTTTCAATGCCTGTGCTTTGTTGTTTCCCCTCCATCAAAAACAAAAAAAAAATATAAAACTGTGCAAAAATACAAAAAAATCAAAAAATGTTTACAAAAGCAGTGCTTGTAAGACTGTCTGAAGCTTATTTCCACCTACTGCAGCTTCACTATTCTCAAAGTAAGTGAGGGTCGTTTGTGGACCTGACTGCATTTGAAAACAATGTTATATGGTACCTCCCTAAACCGCTTGACGGAGGCCCCCGAGGGGCGGTGTGATGGCACGGACTCGGAGAAGACGCTTGGCTCCGACCCCCTCCCCAAGTCTTATAGCACTGGTGTAGCCTGAGATCGCCCCCGACATAGGCGGCCGGCTCCCGGGGTCCGGCGGAACTTTTTGCCTTTTGATGACTCTTCTATTCTGGACCTTGTCCCACAATCCGTTTGACCTGAAGACACGCTGTAGTGGGGCGCCCCTTTACCGTTTTAGTTGCCATTCCGCCTGCTTTTGCTACACTGTGCCTCTTCCGCCATTCAGCTGTTTACCGCCCGCTCTTGCGACTACAGCATCTCGCTCACCATGTAGTTAAGTTGCTCCCGCTCTTGCGGTGCAGCGATAGGCGACTGCCACAGGACTCTCAAAATGGCGGCCGGCTCTTCGGTTTTGGGCCTGGTCCACTAAAATGGCCCTGGGACACCTTGGAACTCGGACGCTTCCCTGATAGGGCTTGGGTCCCATTCTCAAAAGCGTCCCCTCAGCCGTGAAGATTCTACAAAAGTCTTGGGGGCCCCCGACTCCCGCAGGCTTCTGGTGGGGAGGGGCTGCCATGTCTGCTCGTGGAATGGCCACGACGGAGCTACGAGATGGTAGTGCTCTCATGCTGACGCCAGCTTTAGTCTGAAACATCCAGAAACACTGTAGACTACCAATTCGATCAGTTCCGGTAGCGCCCCAACATGACCCGGTAGAGAAGAACTTGCCCTCCCCTCTTTGACTGATGGTTCTTGTTGCCTGTCCCCTCTGTTGTCATTTAACAGAACTTTTTGGACTGCTGAAAGGGGTTGTGTTCCGAACGCTGGTTGGTGGAGACATTTTGACTATATTCTTGACCTACGTTGTCGCGTAATGCGTTATATGACACGCCGCGTTAGCGCACCCGGAAGTGATCCGGGGCGCGGCGCGCAGCGCGTAACGTAAGCATAACAGGTCATGTGACTTGTTAATAAAACTTTTCATTGGTTCATTTTACTTTTGTTATTTTAATGATGAAAAGCTTGGTCATATGACCTAAAAATTACGCTTTTTATTGGTTTCGAACATTATTTTTTTTTAAACATATATGTTATAATATTCCAGGCTAATGTACTTTCCCGGAAAATTTACAACTGTCCTGCAAGTAAAATATATTCCTTTTTCGAGAAAAAGGGCGTTTCTTCGTTCCATGACGGAGCCGTTGAGTAAAAGAGACTCGGCCTGCTGTCTTAGTCGCCGATACGCCTGATTATCAGATTCTTATCGATCACTTTATGTTGCAGGAGTGGAAAACACAACTGCCCTTGACCATTTATCTTTACTGCGTTCCTACATATTATACCTTTTATCCGTCATGTAATTGGACTGCTTTATTTCACTTGCCTTTTACTGATTCGAAAACAGTGACTAAAAGTAAAAACTTTACCAATGTAAATACTACTACCATGTTTTGTTTTAAAAACCTTTATTGTGAAAATGTCAGTATACAAATACGGGCCTATAACCACGTGGGCCGGCCACGGAGCAAACTGAAATCGTATATGATGAGGAGACATTTACATTATAGAGGAACGTAACGAGCGAGCCATTAGGTTGCAAGAACTAAGATGTCTAACAGTTGCGGAATCGGTGGACGTACATTTTGTAATTAAAATACGACAGGGCCACTTACAAAAAAGTTATCTAGATATACATTTGCGTGCAAGTACCATGGGTGACGTTAATTCGAACTTTCAATAGTACAGTAATAAATAACACATCAGAACTTAATATCAATAGGGATGTAGAAATATTCAATCAATTCTCGTCCCCGCCCGCCATGAGCATCAAAACTGCATTCATATCTCGTGATATCAAGGTTGTTCAACCAGTACACAACAAGGAGTTACGAGTCCCATTTATACCGGCGCCATTTTGGGCAAGGCCGGGCAGGTCCAAGATATAGTCAAAATGTCTCCACCAACCATCGGCCAGACCAGAACCCCTTTCGGCCCTTTATGCTACAAGATGGTGTCTTCAATTCAGAAAATATTGTTGGCAGCATTTTGAAAGGAAAGATAAACAGCCGTTCTCCTAGTGAGTCTTACATTGTTACATTTAGGAAGAATGTTGAAGAGTAGTATGTTGAAAATCTGAAGCCATTTTTCTACAAACTCTCAATCAGCCTTGAAAAAAAAAAAATCCTGAAGAATGTACAAACTGAAAACCAATTTTTTTAGCAAGGTTTATCTGCGATAAAAATCGCCGATGTGCGGCGATAATTTTTGTCTCTAAACAAGTTAGAGACAAAAATTATCGCTAGTTGTTGGTAATATGCCCCCGGGTTTTTGCTTGCAGAAATCGGGAGGCGGGAGACTAGCACTGAAATCAGTAGTCTCACGCCTGAATCGGGAGGGTTGGCATGTCTGGATTCTCTACAGCTGGGGCCATAAACTACATCCGCAGGGCTAGGTGATAGCCTGGGACCGGCCTGGCATCTAAAATGGCTGCCGTGCACGACAAAATTGTGGCATTGGAAAAAAGGCAAGATGGCGCAGACAATGTTTATCAATAAGGATTCATTTATAACAAAATATTTTATCGCACTGACAAATTGGCGGTCAACACTTCCTGATTTCCATCGAATCGAACGTTAACAGACGTCACGCAGCAAAAAAAAAAAGCTCACGCACAGCCGCTGGAAGACATGTATCAACATATATGAGCCTCCTCAGCCACCCTCAGAAAACATAAGGGATTAGGATACGTCTCCCGCACCCCCTTATACCTAGTAATTTAATTAAAACGAAGCACAAAATAGCGAATTCCCGTTTCGCTACCAGTTTGCGGCCCAGTTCGCGGCCCGTGAAGCGCTTCTACCGTGAAAAATATTTTTTTTTTATTTTCTCCACGGGACCCTTTAATAACCCCAACATCATTCCTAGGGGGTCAAGAGGGGCCTACCTAGCCCCCTTTCATTAAATTCCCCCTTCGTTTTTCAACTCTTCTTCTCTCTCGATCCTACCGAGAGATAAGATGGCGGCCGCTCCGGACTGTTTAGAATGTTGACAGACACCGGAGAGCCAATCAGCTTCGCATCGCAAAGTTCCGTTTCGCGAAAAGTAAGCGGACCGGAGCGCAGCCCGGAGCGCTGTTACAGATATATATCTTGTTTTGAACGTTAATTTCTCAAAATCCACTGGAGCACATATATTGAGACCTAGCAAAGGCACATCGGGCTAACAGTCCCTACAATTTTGCCAAGTTTCGTGCAAATCCATTCAGCCGTTCGAGCTAAAAGTGAGGCCAAAGGCCCTATGGAAATTAACATGGGAAAAACGCGTTTTGGGACCCCCCTTTTTTCTCGGCCCCCCCTTGACGAAACCCCCCCACATTTTCAGGGGCTGCTCAGAAACAAAATGTGCCATTTTCCTGAAAATTTCAGCCGATTCCGTCCACAAACGCCAAAGTTATTAGACATAGAATTTTCAAAAGTCCCATAGACAAAAAATCCTAACTATATATACCTACTGGCGAGACGCCAGTAGGTAATATATATATATATATATATATTATCCACAGGTACTGAATCCCACTGGCTAGGAGGACACAGAGACGGCACACCAGGAAGTCTTTGCACAAATCCTTTATTGTGCACTCATAAATCAAGGACGACGCGTTACGGCGTAAGCCTTTTTCAAGTATATATATATATATATATATATATATATATATATATATATACATATGTGTGTGTGTAGATATACGCATATTATTGGCTATTGCTCCGGGGTCCCACACGAGGGCGGGACTATTCAGTGCTTATGACTTTGATGAGTATACCCATGGAACAGAACTAGGATTACAGGTAAGTAACTAATCCATAGGGCTATGGGCCCCACTTCTAACAAATGTACTAACTAGTTGTAATCGCCATAGGCTGATTCCCACATGGGATGATGCTATTGTGATACCCATATTCATACCCGATTTCATTATTGGATGCTTTTATGAAAATAGCGGGAAGGGTCATTTTAAATAAGCTCCAGACATGGGCTGAAGAGACAGGAGTTTTATCAGCCTTCCACTATGGTTTTTTCGCGCAGGCTTAGGCACTATTGAACAGGGACTTAATTTGTCATTGATTATAGATAAATACACTAAAGCAAAACAGGGCAAACCTTTCCTCACGTTTGTGGATCTAAGTTCCGCCTTCGATTGTGTCAAACATGATAAATTGTGGAACATTCTTACAGACCTTAAGGGCTATCCCCCATTGTTGTTGTTCATGAAGACATTATATAGGGGGCAGGTGTAAGGGTATGTTATGGGAAGCAGGAGGAGTGCTCAGCAAAGTTCCCCATAAAAAGGGGGGTAAGGCAAGGGTGCATCCTAGACCCCTGCTGTTCTCACTCTATATAAATAGTTTAAGACAGCACTTGAGTGAGCATCATAACGATTATCCAATTATTAGGGATACCCCGTCCCTATTTTATTATACACGAATGACGCTGTTATAATGTCACGGACACAAAGGTCTGTCTCTAATTTTTTTGCTTATTTGACAGACCGGGGCCTAAAGGTAAACATTGCAAAAACATTTACATTGAGTTGCGGGAATAGAACGAGAAAGAAATGTGACATCTTTATTGAAAACAAAAAAGTTGAAAGCCCAGATAGATTTTCTTATCTAGGAATAGTTTTTGATAGAAAGGGATCCTGGAATGTGGCCATGAATGCTAGGAAGCTGACCCTCTCGAGAGCCATAGGAGCAGTTCTCTTCCAGGGGATCCTCATCAATAGTCATAAGCACTGAATATTCGCGCCCATGTGGGGACCCCGGAAACAATATAAAAATATATATGTAAAAACACATATATCTCGCTCCCAATATATGTACGTTTATATATTATTTTTCTCACACCAATGCAGCCCCAAAACCAAGGCTAGTCAATGTAAACACTTATATATATGCAGCAATTAGTAAGGAACAAAAAACACATTAGGTCAAATAGTCCTTGAACTTTGTGTTTTAATGACTAAAAACCACTCATAAATCCTGAAAATTGCTCATAAAAGACATTGTCAGCCATAGGCTGCATTGAGAAGCAATAACACAGAAACTGAAAGCATTTTCAGCTAAAAACTGGCACCGTGCCTTTAAGGCAGCCATGACCCCAGGCTTCCCATCATGCCTCAGGGGTGACAGTTAGGTCAGTTGTTCTTTCCGGCTCCTTCTGTCAGGACCTTGGTCAAACAGCTCCCACCTTGTTTTGACTTTCTGTCAGAAATTCTTGGTGATTTACTTCAATTTTTGTATTCACTTGATGTTTTTTTGCCTTAGTGAGATAGTGCTGCCTTTTTTTAGTTCAAAAAAGGTAAATTTTTTGTCAAAATGCCTTCGCTTTTTGACTCCTGCCCTTCCTGTGGGAAGAAAAAGGCTTGGACTGATACACATCCTGTGTGTCTATACTCTGTCTTCCTGACACACATTCTGCAGGAAATTGTGATCACTGCAAGTCCTTGTCAAGGAGAACTCTCAATGAAAGAGAAAGAATTCGAATGTATGGACTTTCTGAGAGAGGTAGGTCTCCAAAGAGACAGAAAAAGCGGAGGACGCAGTCGACGTTGAGAGATGTCCCGACTTGCTCTCCTTCGGCGTCGGGATCGGCGTAGAAGGTTCCACTGATGACGAGGACGAGTCATCTCCCCTCGACGGTGAAGACTTCAGCGTCGAGAGTCAAGGTTACTCCGCTGCCGTCAACCGGGTGACTTGCAGCTTCGAGAGAGAGGTGTCCGTTGGCACAGAGGAGCTCGACGTCGAAACCTCCACCGTCGAAGCCTCAGGTCCAGTCTTCGATGTCGCAGCCTCCGTTGACGCCTAGTCATCCGCGTTCGACGTTGAGGCATCCTCCGTCGGCGTCTAGTCATCGATGCGCCACGCCGAGGCATCCTCCGTCGGCGTTTAGTTATCGACGCTTGACGTCGAGGCAACCTCCATCGTCGCCAGGCCATCGGCGTTCGACGTCGAGGCATTCTCCGTCGCCGCCAGGACATCGGTGTTCGACATCGGCACATCCATCGGAGACCAGTCGAGGGCATTCAGCGGCGAAACACCCTCCGTCCGCGTACAGCAATCAACGATCGATGTCGAGTAGGCCTCCGTCGACGTCGCCTCACCGGCGTTCGACGTCGAGACAGGTGTCGTCGAGGCAAGGGTCTCCAGTACAATCCCAGCAGTCTCAGCCAGCAGTGGCGCAGCAGACCAAGACATCGAGTTTTCTGTCTCCAAGTCATGGGCCTCGATTGCAGAGGTCTCCAAGATCAGCCTCAGCTGCGGAATGTGTACATGGCTCTCCAGTGAGCGTCAGTCACTCTACCAAGTGGAAGAGAACAGCAGAACACCACGGTTCTCAGAGTCACTCGAGATCCCCGGCGTCTCATGTGGGCCAGTCTTCATCCCTCTCAGGCTCCTCTCCTGTTCGTCGAGGTGGATCACCGGATGTAGTCATTTATTCATCCGACAGCGAGGGTTTGAGGCGTTTTCCTGCACATCCCCTACATGGACAACTGGATAGAACACCTCCTGCACGCTCCCCAGTGAGGGACACCGCACAGAAGTCGCCCAGGCTGTCTCCAAGATGGTATAGGCCTCTACATCACTGGGCTACAGACAAGGAGACAGCGTGTAGGTTGCAAGAGCCTATCTCCAGGCCTGGAGAACGTTCACACTCTCCGGTGAGGCCCAGAGAAAGATCACGCTCCCCGGCGCGGCACAGGGAAATGTCACGCTCCAGGGTGCGGTCCACCAGGCGAAGAACAAAATCTAGGAGCAGAAAGAGAGAACGAAGATCTCCATCTTCTTCTCCTACACGCTCTCATAGAGACAACTCGCCTACTTTGACAGACTCTCCATCATCAAGGATATCTCTGATTAATGATATCTTCACGTTTCAGGACATACTTGGTAGGGGGGCTCTGAAACTGGGAGTGCCCTTAACAACTCCACAGATCAAGAACTCAGTGATCTTTGAAACCCTGCATCACAGGTCTGCACCCAAACCTCTGTTGCCGTTGGTACCTGGGATTATGGAGCCAGTGATGGAGGTGTTTCTCACTCCAGCAACGGTAAAAGCTGCTCCGGCGAGGATCCTCAAGAAGTACCGATCTCCAGAGGAGGACCCTCTGTTTCTCAGAGCTTATCCGCCCCCGGACTCAGTAATAATCGCAGCGGCGAAAAAGTCCAGTGCGGTCTCCTCCTCCACGGTACCTCCAGACAAGGAGAGCAAGACACAAGATTCGTGGGGGAGATGAGTCTGTACTACTTCATCCTCCTTTCTCAAGGTGTCCAACGCAGAAGCCCTTTTGGGGCTTTATGACAGATCCCTGTGGGATTTCCTACAACGTTTTGTGGAAAAACTCCCTCAGGAAGACCGGAAGGACTTTGAGGAGATTCTCTTGGAAGGCTGCCAAGTGACAGTCTCCAATCAAGTCATTAGTGCCGCAGAGGACGGAGCTACCCTTGCGGCTCATGGCTATGCCCATGGAATTTCAGCAAGGAGATCATCCTGGTTGCGCCTGACGGCTTTGAAACCAGAAGCTCAGGCGAGGATCTTGAACTTACCCTTTTCCGGGACTTCATTGTTTGGGGCAAGTACGGATGATGAAATGCAACGTATGAAGGCAGAGTTGGACACTCTCAAAGCGGTAGGGCTTGAGCAGAAGAAGGAATTCAAAAAGAAATATCGCTCCTACAACAAGGGCTCTTCAAAACAGCGGGTTCAAACCCCACACTGGCAGAAGAGTCAAGACCAGCAGGGACAGCAAAAGTCCCAGTACAGAGGCATGCGTAATCCCAGAGGAGGAGGGAATCCACGCCAGAGCAACAATTCCAACAAAGCCCAGTCCAAACAATAAGGCCTTCCTTCCCCCAGTGCCATGGACCGCTCCAGTGGGGGAAAGCATCGCAGGGCATTTAACAGAGAGGCAAAGCATCACAAAAGTTCGATGGGTGTTGACTACACTTTAGAATGTATACTGTCTTCGTTTCAGTCACCCGCCTCCACCTGTTCCCCCTATGCCAGCGTCGAGTCACCAACTACACCTTCTGGAAAAGGAAATAACTACTCTTCTCTAAGTCAGCCATCGAGAGAGTTCCAGTGGCTCAAAGGGGAAAAGTAGTGTACTCCTGATATTTTCTGGTCAGAAAAAAGGGCCAAAAGGCAGAATACAGACCCATTCTGGACTTGAACACTCAACCTGCATGTCAAAAAAGAAAGACTTCGCATGTTGGCGCTTCACCAAATATATCCACATCTCAGGAAGGGAGATTGGATGTGTTCGCTGGACCTGCAAGAGGCCTACTTTCATGTCCCGATCCACCCAAGTCACAAAAGATTTCTTCGATTCCGGATGGGACCTCCCACTACCAGTGCAAGGTCCTGCCGTTTGGGTTGAAGTCGGCTCCCCGGGTGTATCACGAAGTGCGTGGCAGTGGTAGCAGCTGCTTTACGCCCCAGGGGGGTCTTCGTATACCCATACCTGGACGATTGGCTGTTGAAAGGTCCTTCCCCAGACAGTGTAAGAAGTCAATTCCAGACTTGCATCGAGCTCTGCCAGCGACTGGGGCTACATGTCAACTTCAGCAAGTCAGTCTCTCAGCCCACCCAGAAGATTCACTTCCTAGGAGCTATGCTAGACTCCGAGGTAGGTAGCTTGCTGGGACGACCAGATTAATCTGTCAAACGCAGCTCGAGCGTCCATTCCATGGTGGACCAAAAGCAAAATATGCAGGGGGGAGTTCTGTTCCATCAACCTCCTCCTGTGCAAACATTGATCACAGATGCTTCTATATTAGTCTGGGGAGCGCACATGGGTCAGCTACAAGTGCAGGGTCTGTGGTCTCCCAAAAAAAGTACCTACCACATCAACATGCTGGAGTTGAGAGCAGTCCACCTAGCTCTCAAAGCGTTTCTTCCCTCGATTCAAGAAGCTTCAGTGTTAGTACAGACGGACAACACCACCACAATGTACTACTTCAACAAACAGGGGGCAACACGCTCAAGGACTCTGTCATTGGAAGCCCAACGCATCTGGTATTGGCTTCTGGCTCGCAAGTTGTCCATCACAGCAGTCCACCTCCCAGCAGAGCAGAATGTGAGGGCGGACGCTCTAAGCCCTCATTTCGACGACAGGGAAGACTGGGTCCTCCACGACGCAGTAGTAGAAGACATCTTCCAGTCCTGGTGTTGTCCCACCATACATCTGTTCGCAGACAACCAAAACACCAAATGCCGAGACTTCGCCTCAAGGTTTTACCGGCCAGGATCGAGAGGGAATGCTCTTTTGATAGACGGATCAGGGGAATTTGTGTACGCCTTTCCACCCCTTCCGTTGATCCCGAAGGTGGTGAGCAAGCTGACACACTCGTGCACAACGATGATCCTGATCGCGCCAGACTGGCCGAGGCAGTGGTGGTACACGGACCTGCCTTACCTGTCAGTGACTCCTCACAAGCAGCTACCATGCAGGCAGTACCTGTTATCCAAGATGAACGGGAGGATCCATCATCCCAACCTTCCGTCACTGAGCTTGGCAGCATGGCTCCTAAAGTCATAGAATACGGCCACCTAGGACTGCCGCAAGGCTGCATGTCCATCCTAAAAGAGGCGAGACATCCTTCCACTAGACATTCTTATGCATGCAAATGGAAGCGATTCTATATGTGGTGTATGACGAATGGTCATAATCCTATTCAGAGTCAGGAAGAGGCAGTCCTTCCTTACTTATTGTATCTGGATAAAGCAGGTTTAAAGTTTAATTCTATTAAGGTGCACTTGGCAGTTATAACAGCTTACAGGCGGTCACCTTCACCAACTTCTTTTTTTCAATTGCCAGCTGTTAAACACATTCTGCAGGGGCTGAAAAAAGTGTATTCTCCAGTGCGTCCCCCTTCTTCTCCCTGGGAGTTGAACTTGGTGCTATCAATGCTAATGGGTCCTCCTTTTGAACCCATTCATAAAGCTACTTTGCAGCATCTTTCCTGGAAAGCAGCTTTTTTGGTGGCAATCACGTTGGCTCGTAGGGTGAGAAAGATTCAAGCTCTCCGTTCCTCAGAACCGTATACTGTGTTCCATTTGAATAGAGTGGTACTAAGGACACATCCGTCCTTTCTTCCTAAAGTGGTGTCAGATTTTCATGTAAATCAGACCATTTCTCTGCCCACTTTCTTTCCCAATCCCTCTACTCCAGCTGAGAGGGCTCTGCATTCTTTGGACCTGAAAAGAGTTTTTAAATTCTATCTCGATGGGTCCAAGGTTATTCGTCACTCCGATCAACTGTTTGTTAACTATGGATCGATCAGAACAGGTCATGCAGCCTCGAAACGGTCTATTTCCAGGTGGATCATTTAGTGCATCAAGCTTGCTTACCAGTTAGCGCAGAAAACTCTTGGGTTTTCTCCTAAAGCGCATTCCACCAGAGATAGAGCTGTGACTGCGGCTTTTCTCCATAATGTGCCCATGTCTGAGATCTGTAAGGCGGCAACCTGGCGGTCCGTCCATACATTTACCAGACATTACTGTCTTGATTCGGACACTAGAGCAGATACCCAGGTAGGCCAGGCCTCCTTGCGGAATCTGTTTAACAGCTATGTTTTGGGCTATTATAATTGGTCTTTTTCGGTTGGGTCATGTACTTCGCATTTACCTGCAGGTGTTTGATGGGCTTGCTATACTATTCAGTGCTTATGACTATTGATGAGGATCTCCTGGAAGAGAAGGATAAGTTACTTACCTGTAATCCTAGTTCTCTTCCAGGGGTATCCTCATCAAAGTCATAAGCAACCCACCCGCCTCCCCAGGAAAATGAGAGCTGTACGTCTCTTACTTGTGGTTTAGCCCTGACTTCAGGCAAAGAACAACTGACCTAACTGTCACCCCTGAGGCATGATGGGAAGCCTTGGCTCATGGTTGCCTTAAAGGCACGGTGCCAGTTTTTAGCTGAAAATGCTTTCAGTTTCTGTGTTATTGCTTCTCAATGCAGCCTATGGCTGACAATGTCTTTTATGAGCAAATTTCAGGATTTATGAGTGGTTTTTACTCATTAAAACACAAAGTTCAAGGACTATTTGACCTACTGTGTTTTTTGTTCCTTACTAATTGCTGTATATATATTTAAGTGTTTACATTGTCTAGCCTTGGTTTTGGGGCTGCATTGGTGTGAGAAAAATAATATATGTGCGTACATATATAGGGAGCGAGATATGTGTTTTTACATATATATTTTTATATTGTTTCCGGGGCACCGCACATGGGCGGGAATATTCAGTGCTTATGACTTTGGTGAGGATACCCCTGGAAGAGAACTAGGATTACAGGTAAGTAACTTATCCTTACTAACTTCTCAAAGATACTAGATGGAAGATCCGTCCCAGAGCTGCTGGCCATATAGAAGTCCAAATGTACTTCAACTGGGACATAAGGGGCTGGCATATGGAGTATTGATTGTATAGAACAGGTTAAATGTTGGGAAAATACCTTTATCCGCTATCTGTTGGCAGTTCCCAGTTCCACCGCCTCTTTTAGCTGCCACAGGGGACTTGGTCTCTCATACATTTCTGATATTATAAAGATCAATCCCCTTCTTTTATGGCACAAGGTATGGGCATCTACGGAGACGGGTTTTATTCGAAACGTAATCATGGATTGTCTCAAGTTGGATAGGGTGGCGAATATGCCACGGATTAGCTATATAAAAAGGATAGCTCCTGACATAGGCCACCCGGACGGTATTGAGAAAAGCTCTTAAGGCTCATTGCCTGAACCATCTAGAGAGCAAACATTGGCTCATCGAGAGAGAGAAGAATTTGGTAATGGAAAATCATTTGAAGACCACATGCATAGGCCTACAACCCTATCTGGCTTCAGTACAGTGCAGTTTTTCCCGTATGCTCTTGGCCCGATTACTTTGCTGGTCTTTTTTCAGACTGGTCACATTTTCCGAAATAAGTGATTGGACAAAACATTCTCCAACCTGTCCACGTGACGATATTTCCATATTAACAACTATGCATTGCACTTTATTTTGTAAATACTATGTAATCCTGAGGAAAAAGTTTTTAATGCCTATTCTTAGAAGATAGGACCTAAAACAATGTAGAACCGCCTTTTTAAGGTTACAAATGCTGGAAAATTATTATAATACTATGGCTATCATCTCCTTCTTAAAGGCTGTTATTAGTTTCCGGAACACTATGTGAACTCATTGTGTTAAATTGTGAATTTGCACCTTTATGTGTATTATATATATATATATATATATATATATATATATATATATATATATATATATATATACATATATACATCTATACTACTATTATAAAGAGAGAACTTGCACCTTTGAGCCAGGTAAACTCGAAAACTACACCACCAATCTGAACACCCAAGACATCTTAGAAAACCTCAGGGCAAGCAGAAGGACATAGGCTACATAAAAATAAAAAATAAACGTTGTTTAAAATATTTACAAATAAAAATAAAGTAGTCCCTTGCAAGTAGCGCCGGCCGCGACGTATGCGTGAGGGGAGTAGCGTCGTTCACGAGCAACAGGAAGAGCGAGACATGAGGAGCGTCTGCGTGAGGGGAGGAGCGGAGTTCACCAGCAACAGCAATACGGGAAAAACATGAGCGCGGGGAGGAGCTGCGGAACGTTGAGAAGCGGAGGAGCACTGGCAGCGCGGGGAGGTAAGTCGGGACCTGGGGGGGTTACAAAGCAGAGGCGGGCTGGAGGCTCGAGGCGTGAGGCGCGAGGCGGTAGGCGCTATGCGCTATGCCCAATGTCTGGGCGGCGGGCTCAAGGCGGGAGGTGGTATAGCCAATGTCGGGGCGGGAGGGATGTGGACTGGGCAATGTCGGGGGGGGCCACAGAGGCTTAAAATGCTGCCCCCAGCCCCTTTCTGCCCCAGGCAATGCTGGGGCGGGCTGTTAGTGTATATATATATATATATATATATATATATATATATATATATATATATATGGATTTCATCATGTTCTCTTTTCAAATTATGCCTTTAAATTGTGAACATATGGTCAGCAGTGCTTATTTCTCCTGTACTGTGTAGCATAATTCTGGAGAAAATGGCTTCCTTTTTTAAATTGTTTTTTTAACACTGTGCTTTTATGATTTTAATGAATTGAAATCGAATAAAGCTTATTTGATTTAAAAATTACCTTAATTTACTCCTTGGCCATGACAAAGCAACTTCTCCAAAAGGGAAGTCTCACTGGCGGAACCCAGAGAGTCCCCCTCCCCCATTCCGATCCGAAGCCACCAAGATCACCTGCGGCATACAACAAGGATCATCCCTCAGCCCGACCCTTTTTACCGCCTGCATGGCACTGCTCGCCAACATCGTCCGATTGCACGACCTAAACATCATCTCATACGCAGAGTAAACCCAGCTGATCCTCTCCCTCACCAAGGACACCGCCAAAAACAACCTCCACGAAGGAATGAAGGCCATTGCCGAATGGATAAAGAACAGTTGCCTGAAACTGAACTCTGACAAGACGGAGGTCCTCATCCTCGGCTCCACCCACTTCGCCTGGGACAAATCCTGGGGCCGGCCATACTGGGAGCTGCACCCACACCCACCGACCATGCGCACAATCTGGGGTACGCCCTGGACTATTCACTATCAATGACCTAGCAATTCAATGGCGTCTCCTCCTCCTGCTTCAACACCTTCTGCATACTTCGCAAGATCTACAGATGGATGCCAAACTCCAGAAAAGACTTTAACGTATAGAGAACGCCTCTGCATGCCTCATCCTCGACATCCCCGCCACAGCCACATCACTGCCCACCTGAGAGACCTGCACTGGCTCCCCGTCAACAAGAGAATCACCTTCAAGAGCCTCACCCACGCTCACAAAGCACTCCACAACGCCTCCATCATACCTCAACAAACGACTCACCTTCTGCACCCTGAACCGCCAGCTTCGCTCCCCTGACCTGGCCCTTGCCACCGTTCCAAGCATCCACCGTATTACCAGCAGCGGCAGATCATTCTCCCACCTTGCCACCAAGACATGGAACACCGTCCCTATCCACCTGCGACAGACCCAGTACCTGCTGACCTTCAGGAGACTTCTCGAGACCTTGTTGTTCCAGCAGTAGCAGCACCCCCCCCTCTTTAAGCGCCTTGAGACCTTCACGGGTGAGTAGTGCGCTCTACAAATGCTTGATTGATTGATTGAAATGCTTGATTGGCTCCTGTCTCCTAAAGGACCCGATGGACACTGCAGGTGCGGGTCACGTGCTTCCCTATTAGAGAACCTGAATTCAAGAGGAGTGTAAAGGGAAATGTAATGACTATAATACAAATATTCAATATTACACGTGTTTTCCTCTAACTGTGAAAAAATAGAATTGAATAAAGACCTTAGAAATTGCACACCACCTGATAATTCTATAAGGGCTGTATTTCAAGGTGAAGAATTACATATTTTGCTATAAAATAGTCTGCACCGCTTAGTTTCAAGCGTGGGTAAACTTAAGTTTAACCCCTTCGCTGCTAGGCCTTTTCCCCTCCTGTGCTAAGCCTTTTTTTGGCTATTTGGGGTAGTGCATGCTTAGGCCCCTGTAACTCTTTGGCCACATAAGGTATCCACACCAATTTTGCATCCTTTTCTTCCAACATCATGGGGATTTCTAAAGGTACCCAGGGTTTGTGGATTCCCTTGGAGGGGTTCCAGAAATTAAGCAAAATACAGTAAAATGTTTTTTTTTTCAGAAAAATGGGAAAAACGGGCTGCAAAGGAAGGCCTCCAGGTTTTTCCCTGCAAATGGTATCAAAAAAGGGTTTGTGGGACTGAAATTACAATTTTCCCAGCTTTTAGGAAATTACAGTCTTTTGTCAGAGAACCAACATTTTTCACACAATTTTGTCAGTTTTCTGGGACATAGCCTATTTTTGCTATTTTTAGTGCTTCCAACCTCCTTCCAGTGAATGGTAAAAATGAGTATGAAAGCAATAATGGATCCTGGAAAGCTATACATTTTATTAAAGTAGACAAAATTCTGAATTCAGAAAGGGGTCATTTGTCTAAATCCATGAAGTTTTCTTTATAGAAACTAACAGTTAAATATAGGAAAAAATGAAAATTAGTTGAAAAAAACAGCCTTTTGTGTCAACGTTTTTACCTGTAACTTCTTATAATCATGACAGCTCTTTGCAAATGTATACATGGAAAAATCGGTATGAAAGACACCTATGTATTTCTGAAATGGGTACAAATTATAGAGTTTAGAAACTGTACATATTTGCACATTTTCAAAATTGGGAATACTACTAGCATGAGAATTATTGGTCATTTTTCAAAAGGACTTCTTTTTTACACAATGTCTTTCATTTGGAAGGCAGAAATGCATCAAAACTCAACAGGAAAGAATAGTTGCTTTAAAAATCTGAATTACCCTAAGTCTCCCGATAAAAATTGTACCTCACTTGTGTGGGTCGGCCTTGTGCCTGCGGCAAGGAAACGGCGCAAAACACAAAGTGGTCACACCTCAATTTTCGCAGTGAAAAGACCCTTTCTTGGCAGAGTGCCTAACTGTAGTTTTTGTACCCTAGCTCGGCCGGCACCTAGGGAAACCTATCAAACATATACATTTTTAAAAACTAGACACCCAGGGAACTTCAGGATGGGGTGAGTCGACTGCCTCCCACCAGGTTCTGTTACCCAGAATCCCTTGCAATCCTAAAAAATTGACAAAAAATACGCATTTTCCTCACATTTCTGTGGTGGAAAGTTCTGGAATCTGCGTGGATCAACAAATTTCTACCCACCCCGCGTTCACAAAAGTCTTCTGAGAAAAATGGTACCTCACTTGCATGGGTCAGCCTAGTGCCTGCGACAGGAAACGGCGCAAACTGAAACGTGGTCGCACCTCAATTTCGCAGTGAAAAATTACCCGTTTTTGGCAAAGTGCCTACCTGTAGGTTTTGAACCCTAGCTCTGCCGGCACCTAAGGAAACCTAGCAAACCTATACATTTGTGAAAACTAGACACCCAGGGGAGTTCAGGATGGGGTGACCCGACTACATCCCACTGGGTTCTGTTACCCAGAATCCCTTGCAAACCTAAAGAAGTGACAAAAAAACACATTTTCCAGACATTTCTGTGGTGGAAAGATCTGGAATCTGCGTGTATCAACAAAATTCCACCCACCCGCGTTCCCCAAAGTCTTCTGAGAAAAATGGTACCTCACTTGCGTTGGTCAGCCTAGTGCCTGCGACAGGAAACTGCGCAAAACGTAACGTGGTTGCACCTCAATTTCGCAGTGAAATATGGCCCTTTTTTGGCAAAGTACCTACCTGTAGTTTTTGAACCCTAGCTCTGCCGGCACCTAGGAAAACCTAGCAAACCTATGCTTTTTAGAAAACTAGACACCCAGGGAAATTCAGGGTGGGGTGACTCGACTGCCTCCCACCAGGTTCTGTTACCCAGAATCCCTTGCAAACCTAAACTTTTTTCACAGAAAACACATTTTCATCACATTTCTGTGATGGAAAGTTCTGGAATCTGCATGGATCAACAAATTTCCACCCAGCCTGCGTTCCCCAAAGTCTTCTGAGAAAAATGATACCTCACTTGCATGGGTCAGCCTAGTGCCTGCGACAGGAAACGGCGCAAAACGTAATGTAGTTGCACCTCAATTTCGCAGTGAAAAATGGCCCTTTTTTGGCAAAGTACCTACCTGTAGTTTTTTAACCGTAGCTCTGCCGGCACCTAGGGAAACCTAGCAAACCTATGCTTTTTAGAAAACTAGACACCCAGGGGAATTCAGGATGGGGTGATTCGACTGCCTCCCACCAGGTTCTGTTACCCAGAATCCCTTGCAAACCTAAAGAATTGACAAATAAACACATTTTCCACACATTTCTGTGGTGGAAAGTTCTGGAATCTGTGTGGATCAACAAATTTCCATGCACCCCGCTTTTCCCAAAGTGTTTTGAGAAAAATGGTACCTCACTTGCATGGGTCTGCCTAGTGCCTTGCGCAGGAAACGGCGCAAAACGCAACGTGGTCGCACCTCAATTTCGCAGTGAAAAAAAGACCCTTTTTTTGGCAAAGTGCCTACCTGTAGTGTTTGAACCCTAGCTTTGCCAGCACCTAGGGAAACCTAGCAAACCTATACATTTTTAAAAACTAGACACCCAGGGGAATTCCAGATGGGGTGACTCGACTGCCTCCCACCAGGTTATGTTACCCAGAATCCCCTGCAAACCTAAAGAATTTACATAAAAACACATTTTCCACACATTTCTGTGGTGGAAAGTTCTGGAATCTGTGTGGATCAACAAATTTCCACGCACACCGCTTTTCCCAAAGTGTTCTGAGAAAAATGGTACCTCACTTGCATGGGTCTGCCTAGTGCCTTGCGCAGGAAACGGCGCAAAACTCAACGTGGTCGCACCTCAATTTCACAGTGAAAAATTGTCCTTTTTTGGCAAAGTGCCTACCTGTAGTTTTTGAACCCTAGCTCTGCCGGCACCTAAGGAAACCTAGCAAACCTATACATTTTTAAAAACTAGACACCCAGCGAAATTCAGGATGGGGTGACTCGACTGCCTCCCACCAGGTTCTGTTACCCAGAATCCCTTGCAAACCTAAACAATTGATCAAAAAAACGCATTATCCTCACATTTCTTTTTTTTTTTTAAACAGATTTTTATTGAGTGCATATCAGGCATATATTCTGTAACGCTCTGGGACCCAGAGTCGAATACCATCATCATTAATCTGAACGTACATGCAATCCTTTTCAAATGTACATTATAGAAAGAGGAAAATGAAGAGATGCAAATCAAGGATACAACAAGCTGGTCCCTCCCCCTCGTCCCCCCACCACCCACAACTCCCTCCCCCCCCTTGCGTGCTGCTGCCTGCTCTGCCAGAGAAAACACTTTCAGTACATAGTATATCACATGCACTGACAATTGCGATGCATTGCCCAGGTAGTCCGGCTAAATCCGAGGCTGGTCTGTGGTGTCCTTGGGAGGCGGGTCCAGTTCCAGACCGCGATAGTCCGCCCACCGTTTCCAAACCCTATAATGTTTGAGCGGGCACCCCCTGGCCACAAAGACAGGCTGCTCCATCCCCATGCAGAAGTCCATGCCCCGCTTCCAGGACGCTAGCGAGGGAGCCTGGGGTGCCTTCCACGATCGCGCAATGTCTCATTTAGCCAAGGTTAATCCCAATAGAAGCAAATGACGCTTGTACCTGTGGTTTCCCACCCCAGCCATAACATGTAGCAGAGTCAGTTTAGGGTCTCTCTGGAGTACCCATGCGAGGACTTCATCCAAACACCGAAGCACTCCTGTCCAGAATCTCTGCAATGCCCTGCACTCCCACACTGTATGGAGAAGCGTTCCAACCTCCATCCCGCACCTAAGGCAATCCGGGGACGCAATTAGACCCACCCTCCATAAGTGCTGCCTAGTATAATATGTGCGGTGTAAGTACCTAAATTGTATGAGTCGCAGGCGCGTGGATATTGCAGCTCCCCTAGGGCTCTCCAGTGCCTCCACCCAGTCCTCCTCATCCAGGTCCCCAACGTCTTGTTCCCATGTTGTTCTGAGGTGCTGCAGGTCGGTGGTGCAGTGTCGGACCACGGTTTGGTATATTCGGGACAGTTTCTTGTCAGGTAGCTCCCCCATAAAGACTTTGGCCTCTATCGGGCTAAATTCAGGCAGGTCATCCAACCCCGCTATATGCGGCGTCAGAGCATGGCAAAATTGAAGGTATTTATAGAACTGGGTTCTCGGCATCTCGTATTCTACACGCAGATCATCAAAGGACTTGAGCTCACCCCTGGACATGACGTCCCCCAAGGTAGGGATGCCGATCGCATCCCAGGCCCGAAAGCCCATTAAGGTAACCAACTGGGGCAGGCGGCCATTATGCCAGAGCGGGGTCTCCCGGGTTAGCACGTTCCAGCAACCCATTCTACGTAGCGTCTGCCTCCAAACCTGGAAAACCACCTGTGTGACTGATGGCAGAGCTTTCCTGAGCGGCGCTGAGTATAATAATGTATGGACGGACGCGGTACCCATCAAAGCCCTCTCAACCGTGTAGGCGGGGTCACCTCTATCAGCATACCACCAGTCGTTTAAGACCAATAAGTGGGACGCCTGGTAATAGGAGAGGACGTCTGAGGTGGCCAAGCCCCCGGTATATGTTGACCGAAAGCAGGTCCGCAGAGCAACCCGCGCTGCACCGCCCTCCCACAGAAATCGGCTGAGCGCCGAGTTAAGGCGCCTGAACCAAGTCTGCGCAATCAGAACTGGGTGATTCTGCAGTTGGTAAATCAAACGTTGAAGTGCCACCATCTTAAAGATGGCCGACGGACCATGGATGGAGAGTGGCATTCTGGACCAAACTTTGATGTTGTCTCGTGTGCCCTCCCTCACCGGGGCAATGTTACGTTCCATAGCAACGGAGGCGTCCTCCGACAGGAACACTCCCAAGTATCTCATGCCATCCGTGGCTATCTGGAGCTCTCCCGCCCAGTCCCCAATCGGCTGCGGGCCGCCCAGAATCCATAATGTTGATTTCCGAGGATTTAAGTATAACCCGGAGGTTTCACCAAAAATCTACATAATTCGCAGGAGCCTAGGCCCGAGCGCTCCAGGTTGGTAAGAAAAAATAGGACGTCGTCAGCGTATAGCGCTATTCTATCCGTCACGCCACCTGCCCACTGAAAACCCCTGAGCGTCTATCCTCACCCACGCCGCGAGAGGCTCCATAGCCAGGGCGAACAGATACGGGGAGAAGGGGCAGCCCTGCCTCGTCCCACGTTCGAGCCGAAAGGAGTGAGAAATCGCCTCCCCCACCCGCACCACCACCGTCAGATCTGTATAGAGGAGCCGCCTATACGCCAAGAAAGGAGGGCCCATATTGAGACGCCCCAAGAGAGCGAACAGATACGTCCAGCTTAGGGAATCGAATGCCCTATCCATGTCGGCTAAGAACAGTGCAGCCTGTTCCCCCAACTTTCGCCAGGCTGAAACAGCGACCTGCGCCCGTCGTATATTATGATGTGTAGCCCGCTGTGGCATAAAACCAGCCTGGTCAGGATGTACCAGGTCAGTAATGTAAGGCTTGAGTCTATTAGCGAGGGCCTTGGCTAGTATCTCGGCCTGTGTGTTGAGCAAAGATATCGGGCGATAGGACGCATGAGTCTCTGGTGGTCGCCCAGGTTTTAAAAAAAAACACTACCTCTGCATGGCGCCAGTCCGGTGGCAGCGAGCTGGTCTCCCGTGCCTTTTCTATGACCGGGCGAAAGTATGGGCTCAGCTGAGTCATGAAGTGTTTAAAGAACTCGCTAGGGAACCCATTCGGCCCTGGAGCCTTCCCCGTGTTCAGTTCACCCAGTGCTGTGGCGAGCTCCTCGTCTGACAGGGGGCGATCTAATATTTTGCGCGCCTCATCGGTGACGGCCCTAGGTGGAAGGTCATCAATAAAGCGTTGTACGACCTCCGCTTCCAAACATTCCCGTTGCGCGTAGAGGGCCTCATAATATGCGGCGAAGCTGTCAGCCCATGCCGCCGGCTCCAATAGGGGCTCCCCATCAGGTCCCACTATCTGGGGCGGGGGCTGGGCGTGTATGACACCTTGGCATAGTCGATGCAGCATCTTACTGGACTTATCGCCCCATTGATGTATACGACTACGCGTGGCCAGCCATGCCCGCTTGGCCTCGTCTAGAAGCACTGCGGAGTATTGTTGCTGAGCTAGAACCATCTGTCTCCTGGCCGCCCCCCCCCCCGTCGTCCTCTCTGCCCCTGCGCTCCAGCGCCTCTAAGTCCGCCTCGCGCCGCACTAGGTCCCTACGCCTCTCTTTGCGCGCAGTCGCACACCATGAGATGTCCACACCGCGCAGTGTGGGCTTCATCGCCTCCCAGAGCATCGCCGCGGTGTCCACCGTGCCCACGTTCACCGATAGGAAGTGAGCAATTTCACATGTCATATGGGCCCGGTAAGGTCCCTTTGTCAGTTGCCACGGTGACAATCGCCATCTGAAGGGCTGCCGGGCTCGTCCAGTGTCAATTATTACGTACATCGGCGAATGATCAGACAGCGCCCTTGGCAGGATTTCGGCAGACAGTACCCTATTCACCATGCCCCTTGGAATGAAAATGTAATCCAGCCTGGAGAAGGAGTCCCGTGCTGCCGAGAAATAAGTGTACTCCCTGCGCGAGTCATGCTTGTGTCTCCACGTGTCCACCCAATCGAGACCTGTGGCCAGGGCCCGCAACCGGGATGTGTGGCAGTCCCCACCCACCACGCCACGATCGCCATCTGCGCTGCGCCATCTATCAATTGCGACATCCATTACGTCATTCCAATCCCCTCCCACGACGGACATGGCTTCTGGCATGTCCACCCATAAGGACAGCAGTTTCTCGACCAGGGGCCATTGTAGCGGAGGCGGGGCATATACACTACCAATAAGGACTGGGTCACCTCTGATCTCGCCATGTACAAATACAAATCCACCCTGCGGGTCAGTCCATTTGCGTTTATGAGTAAATGGGACCCTTCGGTGGATAAGGACCGCCACCCCCCGTGATCCTCTTGTGAACCCCGAGTGGTATGTGCGTATGAACCCATTTCTCTGAAGGCACAGTGCCTTGGTACCGAGCAGATGCGTTTCCTGCAGGAGGAGTATGTCCATCCCCCTCCTCTTAGCCCATGCAAAAACAGCCCCCCGCTTCACTTTATCCAACATGCCCCGCACATTCCAACACATGATCCGTGTCCCACCCGGGCCTAACCGCACTCCCTCACCAACCATAGCCAATGAAGTTGTGCAATGTTTCGCAGCCTCTCGCTACGCCGGCAACCCTGGCAACCTTGAGAACAGTCAGCAAGCAGTAGTTTCAGCGCAAACCCTCTCCCCTTCCCACGTAACCAAACCCCCTGGGCGTCCTGGGCTCCCCCGTCTCGACGTGTGGCTGATACAGATTTTGAGCTGCGGTTTGAGCACCAACGGCCTCTGCGCTTACGCTGACCCTCCTGGCCTCCCCCGGCCAAATTACTCGCGGAGGAGTCAGACTCTCCTCCCTTCGCCGTATTGGGTCGAATTTTAACAGTTTCATCTGTCCATTGGAGGACCTCCTCCGGGGTGTCAATGAAGAAATTCCGGGATTGAAATATCAACCGCAGCCTTGCAGGATAAAGTAGAGCGTATTGCAGCTGCAGACCCCTGAGACAGCCCTTGGCCACTGCGAAGGATTGGCGTTGTTGCTGCACTTGTTTGGTGTAGTCCGGAAAGATCAGGATATTGGCATTGTCATATGTCAGCTTGCCCTTGAGCCTCGCCTGCTTTAGGATCGTGTCCCTGTCTGCATAGTACAGGAGTTTAGCGATCATAGGGCGCAGGCGTGCGCCAGCCGGCGTTTTTTGTGTCAGCGCCCAATGGGCCCTCTCGATCACAAAGCAGCGAGAGAGAACTTCAGGCTCTCTAGCCATTGTGTCAGGAAGCTCCCAGCGTTACCTTTCTCACAGTCCTCCGGAAAGCCCATAAACCTTAGGTTACTACGCCTTGCCCGTCCTTCCTCCTCCTCCGCCCTTTGGACAAGGCCCTTCTGCGTCCTCTCAGGGACCAGAACTCCCTTCTTCAGGGAAGAGACATCGTCCTCCACCTCCGTTATGCGTGTCTCTGTGCCCGCTATATGCTCCACAGCGTTCCGCAGGTCTTGCCGGAGGAGCATGACGTCCGAGCCCACCGCCCCAATCTTGACGTCCAAGACGTCTCGGGACTGTGTGATCGCCGCCATGAGTGCTGCATTGTCCGGTACCTGCGCCGGTGTGCCCTTCGCGCCGGCAGCCTCCGTGAATTTGTCAATGGGCCCCTGCTTACTCTGGCTACCGCTACCTCTCGTCATGTTGCTCTCGGTGCGCGGCTCAATCACACCACTAAGTCCCAAGTCCAAATATGGCCGCCAACCGTCCGACTCCCGCCCCGAAGATGGTAGGGGGCAAGGAGGTAACGGGCACTCCACAAGCGTTCCCCGCTGCGGCGAGCGGGCCCGACCGCGCCAACCAGCAAGCACACCCCGGCGTCGCCGGTCTCGAGTTCAATCCAGGCTCAGCTCCACCAACTGCGTCACACCGGGGCCCGACACGACCCCCGAGTATTCGTCTCCGGCCGCCACGTCTCCGCTCGTGGCAGCACTGACCTGGGGTAGCAGTAAAGTCTTGTATCTGTTCAGACGCGCCCTTCAGTGATCAGGCGCCTCCGCTCCACGGCAGCTCGATAGTTCCACCGCTCCGTGTGTATCCGGTGACTCCCAATCGGGGCCCCACTAGGCTCAGCTCGTCAAGCACCATCCGCCGCAGGTCCACAAGAGGTGTTGTCTGTGGAAACCTCGGGCCTCGGAAGATGCGGCGGGTCTGCGCCGCCTTCGTCTACAGTGCAACCGCTCCACGCCGTCGGGCCACTCCAAAATCAAGGCCCCGGCTGTGTAGGCCGCTCCAGGGCTCTTCAAGCACGGGCGACGCCCTGGCCGCTAGAAGCAATCCCACGCCACCACTCGCAGGCAGGGGACAGCCACCGGGTTCAGGCACCAAACCGGATCGTCTGGGCCTGTTTACAAGGACCTGGGTAGGATATTCTTACAGGATTTCAACAAGGCTGGTCGGAGCTCGCGCTCTACACGACCACCATGTTCGCTGGCTAAGCCACGCCCCCTATCCTCACATTTCTGTGGTGGAAAGTTCTGGAATCTGCGTGGATCAACAAATTTCCACCCACCCCGCATTCCCCAAAGTCTTTGAGAGAAATGGTACCTCACTTGCATGAGTCAGCCTAGTGCCTGCGACAGGAAACATCGCAAAACGTAACGTGATCGCACCTTAATTTCGCAGTGAAAAATTACCCTTTTTTTGGCAAAGTACCTACCTGTAGTTTTTGAAGCCTAGCTCTGCCGGCACCTAGGGAAACCTAGCAAACCTATACATTTCTGAAAAATAGACACCCGGGGAATTCAGGATGGGGTGACTCGTCTGCCTCCCACCAGGTTATGTTACCCAGAATCCCTTGCAAACCTAAAGAATTGACAAAAGAACACATTTTCCACACATTTCTGTGGTGGAAAGTTCTGGAATCTGTGTGGATCAACAAATTTCCACTCACACCGCTTTTCCCAAAGTGTTCTGAGAAAAATGGTACCTCACTTGCGTGGGTCTGCCTAGTGCCTTGCGCAGGAAACGGCGCAAAACTTAATGTGGTCGCACCTCAATTTCGCAGTGAAAAATTACCCTTTTTTGGCAAAGTGTCTACCTGTAGTTTTTTAACCCTAGCTCTGCCGGCACCTAGGGAAACCTAGCAAACCTATACATATTTGAAACCTAGACATCCAGGGGAATTCAGGATGGGGTGACTCGACTGCCTCCCACCAGGTTCTGTTACCCAGAATCCCTTGCAAACTTAAGAAATTGACAAAAAAACCGCATTTTCCATACATTTCTGTGTTGGATAGTTCTAGAATCTGCGTGGATCAACAAATTTCCACCCACCCCGCGTTCCCCAAAGTCTTTGAGAGAAATGGTACCTCACTTGCGTGGGTCAGCCTAGAGCCTGCGAAAGGAAAGGGCGCAAAGCGCAACGTGGTCGCACCCCAATTTCGCTGTGAAAAATGGCCCTTTTTTGGCAAAGTGCCTACCTGTAGTTTTTGAACCCTTGCTCTGCCGGCACCTAGGGAAACCTAGCAAACCTATACATTTTCGAAAACTAGACACCCAGGGGAATTTAGGATGGGGTGACTCGACTGCCTCCCACCAGGTTCTGTTACCCAGAATCCCTTGCAAACCTAAAAAATGTACAACAAAAAGCGTTTTCCTTACATTTCTGGGGTGGAAAGTTCTGGAATCTGCGTGGATCAACACATTTCTACCAACCCAGCGTTCCCCAAAGTCTTCTGATAAAAATGGTACCTCACTTGCATGGGTCTGCCTAGTGCCTGCGACAGGAAACGGCGCAAAACGCAACTTGGTCGCACCTCAATTTCGCAGTGAAAAATTGCCCTTTTTTGGCAAAGTGCCTACCTGTAGTTTTTGAACCCTAACTTTGCCGGCACCTAGGGAAACCTAGCAAACCTATACATTTTTGAAAACTAGACACCAGGGAAATTCAGGATGGGGTGAGTCGACTGCCTCCCACCAGGTTATGTTACCCAGAATCCCTTGCAAACCTAAAGAATTGACATAAAAACACATTTTCCACACATTTCTGTGGTGGAAAGTTCTGGAATCTGTGTGGATCAACAAATTTCCATGCACACCGCTTTTCCCAAAGTGTTCTGAGAAAAATGGTGCCTCACTTGCATGGGTCTGCCTAGTGCCTGCGACAGGAAACGGCGCAAAACACAACGTGGTCGCACCTCAATTTCGCAGTGAAAAATTGCCCTTTTTTGGCAAAGTGCCTACCTGTAGTTTTTGATCCCTAGCTCTGCCGGCACCTAGGGAAACCTAGCAAACCTATACATTATTTAAAACTAGACACCCAGGGGAATTCAGGATGGGATGACTCGACTGCCTCCCACCAGGTTCTGTTACCCAGAATCCCATGCAAACCTAAAAAATTGACAGAAAAAACGCATTTTCCTCACATTTCTGTGGTGGCAAGTTCTGGAATCTGTGTGGTCAACAAATTTCTACCCAACCCGCGTTACCCAAAGTCTTCTGAGAAAAATGGTACCTCACTTGCATGGGTCAGCCTAGTGCCTGCGACAGGAAACGGCGCAAACCGCAAAGTGGCTGCACCTCCATTTTGCTGTGAAAAATTACCCTTTTTTGGCAAAGTGCCTACCTGTAGTTTTTGAACCCTAGCTTTGCCAGCACGTAGGGGAAACCTAACAAACCTATAACTTTTTGAAAACTAGACACCCAGGGGAATTCAGGATGTGGTGACTTGACTGCCTACCACCAGGTTCTGTTACACAGAATCCCTTGCAAACCTAAAACATTGACAAAAAAACACATTTTCCACGCATTTCTGTGGTGGAAAGTTCTGGAATCTGAGTGGATCACCAAATGTCTACCTGCCCTGCGTTCCGCAAAGTCTTCTAAGAAAAATGTTACCTCACTTGCGTGGGTCAGCCTAGTGCCTGCGACAGGAAACGGCGCAAAACGCAACGTGATCGCACCTCAATTTCGCAGTTAAAAATGTCCCTTTTTTGGCAAAGTGCCTACCTGTAGGTTTTTGAACCCTAGCTCTGCCGGCACCTAGGGAAACCTAGCAAACCTATGCTTTTTTAGAAAACTAGACACCCAGGAGAATTCAGGATGGGGTGACCAGACTGCCTCCAACCAGGTTCTGTTACCCAGATTCCCTTGCAAACCTAAAAAAATGGACAAAAACAAAACGCATTTTCCATACATTTCTGTGTTGGATAGTTCTGGAATCTGCGTGGATCACCAGATTACTACCTGCCCTGTGTTCCCCCAAAGTCTTCTGAGAAAAATGGTACCTCACTTGCGTGGGTCAGCCTAGTGCCTGCGACAGGAAACTGTGCAAAACGCAACGTGGTCGCACCTCAATTTTGCAGTGAAAAATGACCCTTTTTTGGCAAAGTTCCTACCTGTTGTTTTTGAACCCTAGCTCTACCGCACCTAGTGAAACCTAGCAAACCTATACATTTTTGAAAGCTAGACACCCAGGGGAATTCAGGATGGGGTGACTCGACTGCCTCCCACCAGGTTCTGTTACCCAGAATCCCTTGCAAACCTAAAAAATTGACAAAATAAAAACATATTTTTCACACATTTCTGTGGTGGAAAGTTCTGGCATGTGCGTGGATCAACAAATTTCCATGCACCTTGCGTTCACCAAAGTCTTCTGAGAAAAATGGTACCTCACTTGCGTGGGTCTGCCTAGTGCCTTGGGCCGGAAACGGCGCAAAACGCAACGTGGTCGCACCTCAATTTCGCATTGAAAAATGACCCTTTTTTGGCAAAGTGCCTACCTGTAGTTCTTAATCCTAGCTCTGCCGGCACCTAGGGAAACCTAGCAAACCTATACATTTCTGAAAACTAGACACCCAGGGGAATTCAGGATGGGGTGACTCAACTGCCTCTCACCAGGTTCTGTTACCCAGAATCCCTTGCAAACCTAAAACAATGACAAAAAAAAACATTTTTCTCACATTTCTGTGGTGGAAAGTTTTGGTATCTGTGTTGTCAACAAATTTCCACCCACCCCGCGTTCCCCCAAACTCTTCTCAGAAAAATGGTACCTCACTTGCATGGGTCTGCCTAGTGCCTACGACAGGAAACGGCGCAAAACACAACGTGGTCGCACCTAAATTTCGCAGTGAAAAATTGCCTTTTTTTGTCAAAGTGCTTACCTGTCATTTTTTAACCCTAGCTCTGCCGGCACCTAGGGAAACCTAGCAAACCTATACATTTTTGAAAACTATATACCGAGGGAAATTCAGGATGGGGTGACTCGACTGCCTCCCACCAGGTTCTGTTACCCAGAATCCTTTGCAAACCTAAACAATTGCCAAAAAAACCACATTTTTCTCACATTTCTGTGGTGGAAAGTTCTGGAATCTGCGTGGATCAACAAATGTACACGCACCCAGCGTTCCCCAAAGTCTTCTGAGAAAAATAGTACCTCACTTGCGTGGGTCTGCCTAGTGCCTGCGACAGGAAACGGCGCAAAACACAACGTGGTCGCACCTCAATTTCGCAGTGAAAAATTGCCCTTTTTTGGCAAAGTGCCTACCTGTAGTTTTTGATCCCTAGCTCTGCCGGCACCTAGGGAAACCTAGCAAACCTATACATTATTTAAAACTAGACACCCAGGGGAATTCAGGATGGGATGACTCGACTGCCTCCCACCAGGTTCTGTTACCCAGAATCCCATGCAAACCTAAGAAATTGACAGAAAAAACGCATTTTCCTCACATTTCTGTGGTGGCAAGTTCTGGAATCTGTGTGGTCAACAAATTTCTACCCAACCCGCGTTACCCAAAGTCTTCTGAGAAAAATGGTACCTCACTGGCATGGGTCAGCCTAGTGCCTGCGACAGGAAACGGCGCAAACCGCAAAGTGGCTGCACCTCCATTTTGCTGTGAAAAATTACCCTTTTTTGGCAAAGTGCCTACCTGTAGTTTTTGAACCCTAGCTTTGCCAGCACGTAGGGGAAACCTAACAAACCTATAACTTTTTGAAAACTAGACACCCAGGGGAATTCAGGATGTGGTGACTTGACTGCCTACCACCAGGTTCTGTTACACAGAATCCCTTGCAAACCTAAAACATTGACAAAAAAACACATTTTCCACGCATTTCTGTGGTGGAAAGTTCTGGAATCTGAGTGGATCACCAAATGTCTACCTGCCCTGCGTTCCGCAAAGTCTTCTAAGAAAAATGTTACCTCACTTGCGTGGGTCAGCCTAGTGCCTGCGACAGGAAACGGCGCAAAACGCAACGTGATCGCACCTCAATTTCGCAGTTAAAAATGTCCCTTTTTTGGCAAAGTGCCTACCTGTAGGTTTTTGAACCCTAGCTCTGCCGGCACCTAGGGAAACCTAGCAAACCTATGCTTTTTTAGAAAACTAGACACCCAGGAGAATTCAGGATGGGGTGACCAGACTGCCTCCAACCAGGTTCTGTTACCCAGATTCCCTTGCAAACCTAAAAAAATGGACAAAAACAAAACGCATTTTCCATACATTTCTGTGTTGGATAGTTCTGGAATCTGCGTGGATCACCAGATTACTACCTGCCCTGTGTTCCCCCAAAGTCTTCTGAGAAAAATGGTACCTCACTTGCGTGGGTCAGCCTAGTGCCTGCGACAGGAATGGTACCTCACTTGCGTGGGTCTGCCTAGTGCCTTGGGCCGGAAACGGCGCAAAACGCAACGTGGTCGCACCTCAATTTCGCATTGAAAAATGACCCTTTTTTGGCAAAGTGCCTACCTGTAGTTCTTAATCCTAGCTCTGCCGGCACCTAGGGAAACCTAGCAAACCTATACATTTCTGAAAACTAGACACCCAGGGGAATTCAGGATGGGGTGACTCAACTGCCTCTCACCAGGTTCTGTTACCCAGAATCCCTTGCAAACCTAAAAAAATGACAAAAAACCACATTTTTCTCACATTTCTGTGGTGGAAAGTTTTGGTATCTGTGTTGTCAACAAATTTCCACCCACCCCGCGTTCCCCCAAACTCTTCTCAGAAAAATTGTACCTCACTTGCATGGGTCTGCCTAGTGCCTACGACAGGAAACGGCGCAAAACACTACGTGGTCGCACCTAAATTTCGCAGTGAAAAATTGCCTTTTTTTGTCAAAGTGCCTACCTGTCATTTTTTAACCCTAGCTCTGCCGGCACCTAGGGAAACCTAGCAAACCTATATATTTTTGAAAACTAGATACCGAGGGAAATTCAGGATGGGGTGACTCGACTGCCTCCCACCAGGTTCTGCTACCCAGAATCCCTTGCAAACCTAAACAATTGCCAAAAAAAACACATTTTCCTCACATTTCTGTGGTGGCAAGTTCTGGAATCTGTGTGGTCAACAAATGTACACGCACCCAGCGTTCCCCAAAGTCTTCTGAGAAAAATAGTACCTCACTTGCGTGGGTCTGCCTAGTGCCTGCGACAGGAAACGGCGCAAAACACAACGTGGTCGCACCTCAATTTCGCAGTGAAAAATTGCCCTTTTTTGGCAAAGTGCCTACCTGTAGTTTTTGATCCCTAGCTCTGCCGGCACCTAGGGAAACCTAGCAAACCTATACATTATTTAAAACTAGACACCCAGGGGAATTCAGGATGGGATGACTCGACTGCCTCCCACCAGGTTCTGTTACCCAGAATCCCATGCAAACCTAAAAAATTGACAGAAAAAACGCATTTTCCTCACATTTCTGTGGTGGCAAGTTCTGGAATCTGTGTGGTCAACAAATTTCCACCCACCCCGCGTTCCCCAAAGTCTTCTGAGAAAAATGGTACCTCACTTGCGTGGGTCTGCCTAGTGCCTGCGACAGGAAACGGCGCAATACGCAACGTGGTCGCACCTCAATTTCGCAGTGAAAAATGGCTTTTTATTGGCAAAGTGCCTACCTGTAGTTTTTGAACCCTAGCTCTGCCGGCACTTAGAGAAACCTAGCAAACCTATACATTTTTGAAAACTAGACACCCAGGGAAACTCAGGATGGGGTGACTCGACTGCCTCCCACCAGGTTCTGTTACCCAGAAGCCTTTGCAAACCTAAAAAATTGGGGGGGGAAACGCATTTTCCTCACATTTCTGTGGTGGAAAGTTCTGGAATCTACGTGGATCCACAAATTTCCTCCAACCCAGCGTTTCCCCAGATCTCCCGATAAAAATGGTTACTCACTTGCCTGGGTGGCTCAAGGACCCGCAACAGGCAAGGGTCAAAAACCTAATGAGGTGACATCAAAATTACCTATCACAAACCAACCTGGCTTTGCAAGGGATTCCCATGAGTTTTTGGCCCGGGGCTCGGCGGCCATCTAGGGAAACCTACCTTACCCACACATTTCTGGAAGCTAGACACCCGGGGGAGTCCAGCGAGGTATAGCTTGCGTGGGTCCCTTATCATTCTCCTACCCAGAATCCACTGTAAATAGGTAATTTTGATGTCGCCTCATTAGGTTTTGGGCCCTTGCCTGTTGTGTGAGCCCAGTGATGCCACGCTTTCCCACACAAAAATGTGTGAAAAAACTAATGTTTTCAGCTACAATTGATGGTTTGCAAGGGATTCTGGGTAAGAGAACGTTGGGGGATCCACGCAAGCCATAGCTCCTTAGAAGCCCCCAGGTGACTAGTTTTCAGAAGTGTATGAGTTTGATAGGTTTCCCTAGATAGCCGCCGAGCACAGGACCAAAAAAAACAGGTGACCTCCCTTGCAAAACCAAATTTTTTGACTTAATTAGGTTTTCAGTTCTACAGCATGAGCTTTTTGGGCCAATATTGCATGGAAATTGTGACAGACATTTTCAAGTTTACAGGACATTGTGGATAAAAAATTACTTAGAATTTACGAGAGAGACATCACCATATACTCCCATGGTTTAACAATAATATCTATTTATAGCTGTAATGTACACCTTAACAGAGTTACTCAAAAGTCAAACATTCTGGCACCGCTATCTATTCCTCAAACACATACACATACTGGTTGGATTTGGCACGAGGGCAAGTGATGGTTCAGTACATAAAATTTTATTAACAAGATATTTCACAGAAATGAAATGCTCTGTCAATAAATAAATGCATAAAAACCGAACCAGTGACTCGCAACTCGTGAGCTGTAAAGTCACGACAAAGCACCCACCGTTTTACAGGCCATTCACGCACTTTTCACACCTGATACACACCAGACCATTAACACCATCCAGGAGCAAAAGCAACAAATTACAACATTCACAAAAAGGGACAAGGTACACCCTGCTTCAGAAAGAGAAAAAAGACAAATAATACTGCACAGCAATCTAATCCGCAAGCACACACACATACTGGTTGGATTTGGCATGAGGGTGAGTGATGATTCAGTATATACAATTGTATTAGCAAGTTATTTCACAAAAATGAAATGCACTGTTAATAATTCAAAAGACAAGAAACTGAACCATTGACTCGCAGCTCGTGAGCTGTAAAGCCACGTCAAGGCACGAACCTCTTTACAGGCCATTCATACACCTTTCATACGTGTGACACATACAAAACATTCACACCGCCAGCCGCGGGCCCATCACATTACAACATTCACATCAGCAGACAGTGCCATTCAATGGCCCAACACTTTCACACGCCCACTTTCCTGACACAGCAACTACACAAAGTGATGGACTGCGTGGAGTGGCACTCAGCTAGCAGTGTGTGTAGTGACCAACATAAAGTAAATACTCACACACCGCCAGCCAAGCACCAATCCAAACACGCCACCAGCCAAACACCAATCCTTGCACTCTGCCAGCCAAGCACCAGTCCACGCACACCACCAGCCAAGCGCCAGTCCACGCACACCGCCAGCCAAGCGCCACTGCACGCACACCGCCATCCAAACACCAGTGCATGCACACCGCCAGCCAAGCACCAATCCGCACACTCCGCCAGCCAAGCACTATTCCACGCACACCGCCAGCCAAGCACCAATCCTTGCACTCCACCAGCCAAGCGCCAGTCCACGCACTCCGCCAGCCAAGCACCAGTCCACGCACACCACCAGCCAAGTGCCAGTCCACGCACACCGCCATCTAAGCACCAGCCTGCACACACCACCATCACATTTAGAATTTTTTTTAAATAACACAAGCCAATTGCAAATACCTACAAATCTGCTAACACAAATTCTAAAACTAAATACATTGCACTAATGCCAACCTTGAAACAGACTAAAAAATATTAAAGAATACAGACCAGGCAGTTCACTTTACCGCTCATGGGAACTCCCAAAACTTCTTATGCGTGTAGTACGATTTAAAACAAGCTGACACGCACAATCCAGGATTAGAAAGACAGTCGGGGCAGTACATACGAGTCTCCCTCCGCACGCCTCTTCGCCAACAGACTCTACATCTCCTATTGGGAAAGTTTTTGGAGGATGTGGAGGAATGTATTCAGGAAAGTGGCGATATTTCAGTCTAGCCACATCCTCCACCACTCCAACTCTAGGAACACTTGCCTGTTCCACTAGAACAAGGCTGCCTATTTTAGACTCCTGAAACTTAACAAAAGGCATCTTTGACTCAGAACAAGAATTCTGGAACACAACAAAAGCATTAAAGGTTGTCAAGTGGAAAAGATGAATAGCCAACTTCTTATACCAAATGTAAGCCTTACGAAGAGCTGCATTACGTTCCAACCTCTGATCTACTCTGTCAACACCACCTATGTGCCTATTATAGTCTAAAATGCACACAGGTTTGCGCACTTCAGCAGCCTGACCCCAAACAGGCACAGGTGCAGTGCTTTCATCATGGATGGTAGTCAGCATGTACACATCTCTCCTGTCTGAAAACTTCACAGCTAGAAGCTCCTCACATCGCAATGCACTAGACTGTCCCCGCACAAGCCTTTGGCAAACAAGTTCTTTTGGGAAACCTTTATGGTTACAGCGCATTGTGCCACAAGCAACAGTGCCCACTTTGGCCAATTCCTTGAACAACCGCACACCAGTGTAGAAGTTATCTACATATAAATGGTGGCCTTTGTTAAATAATCCTCTACCTAGTTCCCACACAATTTTCTCAGTCACTCCAAAAGTGGAAGGACAACCAGGGGGGTTAATGCTGGACTCTTTACCGGTGTACACCCTGAAATTAAAGACATATCCGGTCCCACTGTCACACAGCATATACAGTTTAATTCCATAGCGCGCCCTCTTACTAGGAATGTATTGCCTAAAAACCAAGCGCCCCTTGACCAATACCAAAGACTCATCCACTGCTATTTATTTACCAGGAACATAGATCTCAGAAAAATGATCAACAAAGTGATCAAGGACAGGCCGAATCTTAAAAAGACGGTCACAATCAGGGTGATCTTGTGGCAATGCTAAACCATTATCAACAAAATGCATCATCCGAAGCAGAAGCAAATACCGATCACGACTCATGACTGCTGGAAATATATCTGTTGCCATCAAGGGACTAGTGGACCTATATGAAGACATTGATAGTGGAGAAGTGTGGCTCAATGGTTAGAGCGGCAGACCCTGATGCAGAGGTCTAGCCCGGGACCAGGGTTCAATTCCCCGCTTCGGCGGGTCTTGGGCTCAAAATTCCACGGACCTGATAATTCTCGCCTCGGTGCCTATTCTAATCATAGAGTCCCACTCTGCAACTCTGGGCAATAGCTTGCTTGATCTCCACAACGGCCCCCACAACGCTAAGGATGCCTGGCCTTCACCCTGGGGGTGCCCAGGAGTGGACGCCTCACAGGGAAAGCCAGGACGGGTTCCACAGCGGTATTCGTACAAGCGCCTTGAGACCCTTGCGGGTGAGTAGTGCGCTATACAAGTATCAATTTACATTTTTTTTTACCTTTACATGGCTTCCTTAGTAAGCCCATCAAAAAAGTTAATCCCAAAAACTTCTTCATCTCTTCAACATTTGTGGGAGTCCACCAGGTAGCTCTAGAATGGGGCTTAAGGCTGGCACTGTTGTCCCTCAAAAACTGTTCTGCATACAGATTAGTCTGCTCTACAATCTCTGCCAAAAACACATCGTCCATAAATAACTGAAAAAAATGTATCGGCAGAAAATTCTCAGTATTCACTCTACACCCTGGAACACCAGTAAAGTCTGGCAATGCCGGCTGCACCATACCAGGGGCAACCCAGAGGCCATCGCTATCAACGTAAGTGCAGCCGCCGCAGCCTGCAGTCCAGATGCCTCTTGCCCCACTACACCCATGGGAAGCCTACCAGCCTCAGATGCTTCTTGCTGCACTACACCAACGGGAAACCTAGCAGCCCCAGATGCCTCTTGCCGTACTACACCAATGGGAATCCTATCAGCCCCAGATGCCTCTTTCTGCATTACACCACCAGGAAGCCTAGCAGCACTAGATGCCTCTTGCCGCACCACAGCAATGTGAAGCCTTTTGGACGCAACCTGCAGCCTAGATGCCTCTTGCCGACGTACACCAAAGGGAAATCTTGCGGCCCTAGGCTGCAGCCCAGATGCCTCTTGGCTCACTACCGGCACATCAATGTCTTCCTCTAACACAGCCACTTCATCAGCACTAGAAGAAGCTTCATCATCCAATGATACCATGCAAAGAGAAAACTCACTGCCTGAATCTTCCCCTCCTACCTCTGGCTCCGAATCGGAGTCAGTCTCTGAACCAAGGTCAGAGGAAGACTCAAAAAGCATAACAACAACCTGCTGAGCAGTAATCCTGCGACTAGCCATTATCCTTACTAAGAAAGAAGACTGCACAAAGAAGTCAACAACAACCAACTCTGTGCAAAGTAAGTAGTAAACAAGGTAAGGCTTTAACACAAAGATCTATACAATCCAAAACAATATAACTTTTACCAAAGATAGCTGCACTCACCAGCACCTACTCTGCTGAGACACAGCAAAAAGCAATGATATCCCACTAGAAAGAAAGAAACATTACACATTCGACAACAAAGTACACATTAAGCACTAATGCAAAAAGGATTTTGACAATCAAAACACAGAGCCAAACAAACTGCCATTACTACACCTTTTACAAAAACACATTCATCTACGGAAAGTAGTACAAAATACATTCACTTACCAAGCACATGCAACTACACAAGCTGCAAAACAAGCAGTAACAGAACCGCAACCTACAACAATCCAAACAGCAAAATCCTTGAACTAGAATGAAATAGAGAAATTAAAAAATGACCATTACATTTCACAAACAATATAACAATTAAAAATATAACACACAAATTTGCCACCCAAATGGACATTCGGCCAGATGGGCCTTCAAATAGGGCTGAGACCAATGGGGATTAGGTGAGGTTTTCCACCCAGACACTGGTTATATTTTTGTATGTTTTTTCTGCCTGCCACCTTTGGTGCCAGTCGGTCTTTTTGTCCTTACTGTACCCCCCTCACACGGGGGCAGTAAGGACAAAAAAAAAAAAAGACTGCCACCAAGCGGTGCGGGCAGAAAAAGCATCCAAATATATAACCACCTTTGGAAGTGAACCTTGGCCAAAGGCTCACTTCCACACACTACAAAACACAATCGCTAGGGCCTAGTGGGCCAGAATGGCCAATAAACAGCCGGAAAAATTGCCAATTCGCCCCCGGTGGGGGTGAGGGTGGGGCAGAAAAACATTCCTGAAAAATGCCTCCTCTAAGAAGAGACACTTGGCCAAGGAGTCACTTCCATTGCAAAAAAAATGCCCACAAACCAATCCCTGGTGCCTAGTGACATTTTCTGCCCCCCCCCCCCCCCCCCGGGGGCAAAACGGCTGAAAAAACAGGCCGATTTACCCACAGGGGGGGGCAGATAATCAAATCAAATTATGGCCCCCACATGGAAGCGACCTTGCCCAAGGGGTCGCTTCCATTGTAACAAAAATGCCCCCGTGAATATCCCTGGCAGATTAAACGGTCCGATTTGCTCCAGGGGGGGCAGATAATCAAAATTAACATTGTCCCCCACCCGGAAGCGACCCTTGCCCAAGGGGTCACTTCCTACAATCTAAAATTAAATCCCTGGTGCTAGTGGGGGCATTTCCGCCGCAAGATCTCGACGCTGTGCGCCATCGTGAGGCAAAAATGCCCTGCAAAGAGACATCAGGGGAGAGGAAAATCTCATTCATCTCCCCTGATGCCTCCTTGCGGCCCCAAACCCCCCCCCCCCCCTCCCCAGAAACAAAAACACCTACCGATCTCCTCGACGCTCAGGAAGCAAATGGTTTCCCGAGCGTCGGGGACTCCCTTATGACAGCGCGCGCTGTGCGAGCTGATGTCATGGGATTCCCATGGGGGGGGGGGTCGGGGGTAGCAGCGGAAGGTCTTCCGCTGCCATCCCCCTTCGTGGGGGCAAAATCAAACACCCGAGGGGGGATCGCCAGCGCTTCCCCCAAGGGAGGGGGAAGCGGGGAAGGGGGGGGCCCATGACGAGCTGGACTCGTCATCAGCACACGACCAGTGTGTGCCATTACGA
This sequence comes from Lissotriton vulgaris, assembly GCF_964263255.1. Lineage (NCBI taxonomy): Eukaryota > Metazoa > Chordata > Amphibia > Caudata > Salamandridae > Lissotriton > Lissotriton vulgaris. Next base: position 1,960,933,606 of record NC_141693.1, read on the forward strand.
GTCCAGCTCGTCATCAGCAGTGAAGGGTTCAAAGTCCAATCTACTGGAGGTAATTTACGCAGTGCATAGTAAGATAAAGACGGTAAAACATTGTGAGGGATCATGCTCCGTGATTTGGAGTGAAACGCAGCAAACATTTATGGTGCACAACCCAAAAATTAATGAATAACCATTGTGACCACCTACCGATAACCAAATCAATATTCATGCTGGCTAATGAAAACTATTACCATAAAGTATAGAAATGAGATAAGACCTGTGCCAGAGTATGTGCATTCGATGTTAATCAGTGCAAGAGCAGTGAGTGTACCTTGAGAATAGGTCACTATTGAGACGCCACGTTCCTACTGTTTAAGTAGTTAATCTTCGTGCGTTCAACTAGAACATAATACCGAGAGGTTATGACTATTCTTCTCAAATGGTTATATGTTTTCTAATGTGAACGCAGTAATCTCCTACCTTATTTATGTATGCGTTCAATTAAAAAAAAAGGTATAACAATTCAGTTCCAATTATTTTTGGTATCTAAGCATAGTGTTTAGCAAAATTGTAAATTTTTTTGTAGAATTCATAGAAAGCAATTAAAGTCCAGTCTTTCATTTAAACCTTTGGGATGAACGGAGTTCAAACGATTTATTCAATACACTTCTCTTTGTAGTGTTTCGTATTGTCCCTTCCAGCCTTCACAGGTATTTGTTCCAGAATCAGAAATTTTAATTGGCAAATGTTATGTTTTTTTAAAATTAGAATGTAGTGCAACTGTCGATTTTGGATTTTGGCGTATATTACACTAGCAGCCCGCCCCAGCGTTGCCTGGGGCAGAAGGGGCTGGGGGCTGCATTTTGTGGCCGGGGCAGAAGGGGGCTGGGGGCAGCATGTGGTGGAGCGAGCAGAGGTAGGTGTGATGTACCTCACGACCCCCGCAGCCCCGACCCCCTGCGCTGGCAGATTGCTCCTCCATCCTGCTCCGCTCCGTTCTCGGCCGCCCTCAGCCGGTCAGCTCTGCTCCGCTCCCCTACGCTCGAAGTGCTGCAGCTGACGGGACTCCGCCTTCTCCTTCTTGCCGTCAGAACACGGACACGTTCACGGACACGGACCACCTCCCGCCCCCCTCCCGCCCACGCTCCCGCCCCGACATTTTCAGTGTTTGTAAATGCCTTACCTGATCCGCTGCTCCTCACATCACGGCCTCTCCATGTCCCATCATCATACACGTCGCAGGCAGTGTGTTTGTAAATGCCTTACCTGATCCGCTGCTCCTCACATCACCGCCGCTCCATGTCCCGTCATCACGCACGTCGCGGGCAACGCGTCGCGGCCAGCGCTACGTCGAGGCTGGTGCTTCTTTCAGGGGACTACTTTGTTTTTAAAGTTAATTTTTTTAATTTACGTTTTTTTAATTTTATGTAGCCTATGTCCATCTACACACCCTGACATTTTCAAGGATGTATCGGGTGTGTAGATTGGCGCTGTGGTTCTCGAGTTTACCTGGCTCAAAGGGGAGAGTTCTCTCTTTATAATAGTAGTATAGATTTGTCTTCAGTTAATCGTGTTTTCAATTTCCTTTCCGTTTTCCAACGTATACTAGTCCACATGGGCATTTTACCAAATAAATCACATTGTTACCGTCACAAGTTGCCGTGGTTTTAATTCAGATGGGCGTTCCTTGGGTCGGATGTTGAATAGTGGTATCTTTAATAATGCTGTTACGATTCCCACAATTTAGGCAAGGTAGAGTTCCTCTATATGTTTGACTTGTGTCTTTATTTCCTTTTCCTAAGAGCTGTTTTAGAGTTTTAGATTGTTGATATGTTGTTTGAACTTTCTAACCTTTTTTAACTTTTTGACTGATTTTGTAAAGTTGATCATTGGAAGATATACATTTCAACCTTTAAAGTCCTGAATAGGGTAAATGTTTTTTTTTTAAATCAATCAATCAGAGTACTTGTAAAGTGCGCTACTTACCCGTGAGGGTCTCAAGGCGCTGAGGGGAGGGGTTGCCGCTACTGCTCGAAGAACCAGGTCTTGAGGAGTTTTCTGAAATATGTCATTATTCACCTTGAAATACTGCACTTATAGACTTATCAGTTGGTATGCAGTTTCTAAGATCAGTATAAAATTATATTTGCAGGAGAAAGGCCCTGAGAAAGGGCCTAGCCCGAAATGCATTGGGCACAAAGCGGATTTGTATAAATTGTAATGTGAAAGTAACATTACTATTCTAAAACATACATGGAATGGATAACGAATAAAAGAACATCAGAATATAAAGAGTATGCTTAATTATTCTGGATCAAAATGATTGAACTGTCAAAGTAATGAGTGCAGACTGGGGACTTTTTTACAGTTTGAGGAGAACGCGTGTAACATTTAATGATTGTATGTCTCAAGCCCAGGAGACGATACCAGTCAGCACCAAAACACAATGTACCATACAGAATAAAGGAAGGAGTGTGTGTCTCTCATTTGCCCATGTGTGCTTAATACAAATATCACATTAAGTTATTTAGATTGGCCACCTCCTGACAGTGCTCCTAAAAGCAACTATGGTGGACATTGGAATTAGAGTATTTCCACTTGCACTTCCCCTCCAATGGCAAAAAAACATGTATATCCACAATTAATTTAAATAAATACAACATATTTTATTTTACAAATCCTAATAAAATATTAAAACAATACAAAATGCACAAAGCAAGTATGCCAAGCACTGACCATGTGCAGTGGGTACTGGACCCCTGGGGAAGTTCAGTGCCTGACCACTGGCAATACCTTTTGCCCAGGGTTCGCTGGGCATGATCAAAGGTTGTGCATAACTGGTTCAGTGGCATGGGGCGGATTCATGGCCAGGCCTCTGGCCGGACTTTGCACTCAAACCGTTATATGTATTGCTAAAGGCCCTATGCACCTGGTTCAGTATCCTTGGGCCAGCACAGGTCTTGCATACAGAGTGCTACACGTGGCCTGACGCATGTGCACCCCATATGGAGTGAAGAGGTGGGTGTGCAAGAAGCGTGGCATAGATGGGCATGCAGCCAGTCCACTCATGCCCACAACCAGAAGTCATGTGCAGCAGGTGTTCGTCTCATTAGAGGTTAAACATGTTTTGTAACAAGATATATTGAATGTATTTGTAACTTCAACAACAAAATGGAATTAGAAAACATGTGTTGTACAAAGGTTAAAGTACTGATTTCAACTATATAATGTTTCGGCAGTGTTATTCATCTTTCTCCAGTCGCAAAGTGAAACGTTCTGTTGCCGAGAAATATTCTTTCTTCCAACCCCTTATTATCTTTGTGATGTAAAAGGCCTGGTGTGATACTTGGCGCAAATTGATATTAGCAATTTGAACCCCCCCCCCCCCCCCCCAGAGATACTGAACGACGATGTATGTCAGTCAAGATGAGTGTCATTAACCAGATGAATGAATGAATGAGGGGATTTATAAATTGCATGGCGACTCCGAGGAGTGTCCAAGCGTTCATGGCTCAAAAAGATAAGAAAGCAACGGCAACTGAGTTACTTCAGTGAGAAGAGGTACGTTTTTTAAGGTTTACAGAAGGCTGCTTTATAGGAGATTGCACGTAGAAAGCAGGAGCCGGTTCCATTTGTCCCCAGCCAGTACCATGAAAGATCGTCCAGATGTAGACTAGGTGTGTTTGAACGTGTCAGATACCATAGGTCAGGAGAGTAGTGGATCACAAGCAATGTGGAGGTACAACTAACAGTTTAAGGGAACATTTCTAATCTTACAAAAAGCACCTCCCCCTTGCAGGACCGATAGTAGATGCTAGAATGCTTTTTTCCAGGTGCATAACTACTAGTAGCAGGTGTGTGTTTGGTGGCAGTTCCCCTCTCTCTCTCCATTCGTATGTGTTATGGATTATTTTTTTGCCCCTGCACTTTTGTCCATTAACGGTCTGCACATATCTGTCCTGTTAGAGGCTGAGTACGTTTTGCCCTGAGACGCAGCTGGAGATGACAAAATTTGAATAGTGTGGAGTGAACTGTCGTTTTGCAAAGGGCACGCCTCCTGATGTCTGACCGCAAAGCTGAGAAGATGAAAACACTGGGTCTGAAGAGGCCATATGGAAAGACTTATTACTGGGACATGTGTGGACTCTCAGGTAAATATGGCATAGCTTTATTTCTGCCTTCTGGTTCTTTCCTCTGTTTTATCCTTAGGGCCACACCGTTCTTTCCTCTTTTTTGGTCTTGGATAGACCGCGTATGCGCTGTCTCGTCAAGACGTGTTGTATTCAATCTGTGGGCTTCAGCACGCCCATGAGCTTACCATTTGCTTGCTCAATCATTGCTCTCATATCCTTTGTCCCTATTTGTTCATGGTATGCACGTGTCATACCTCTTTTTGTGTTTATCCATTCCCCAGAGCATGGACCAAGTACTTCTATTCATCCACTGCTCCTGTTTTAAGTGCTACTTTTTGCGTTGTGTTTCAGCACCCCACACAAGTGCTGTTGTTTCACTCACTCAGTCCATCGTTGCCTCTTTACCCCTCCCACCTGCCCATCACAACCCCAGCCAGATCACCCTTGCATCCCAAAGCTGCATTATTTATTTCACTGGTGTGCATGATGTTTTGTTTAAATATTTATTTATTTAACATGTTTTATATAGCGCTAGCTGGACCCGGGGGTACCAGAGCACTCTACATGAGTATACATTGTAATAAAGCAACATTTACAATGAAGTAGCATTCAGAAATTAATACAGACGATAGAAAGCAATTTAAATATTACACAATTGAATTAAACAAAACAAGTTGCAAAGGGTTACAGCAAGTCTTGAGAGATTAGTCTAGCATGGGGGGGGGAGGATGGAGAAGAGGGGGGAAGTGTAAGGGAAAGGAGGGAGGCTGGGGGGGGGGAGGTTTTGGTAATACCAGGTGTGACGAGGCAGGTCATCTAGGAAAGACTGGAGCGAGGAGTTAGTGGGTGAAGGAAGATGAGAGATGGGGAGGAGAGAAATAGGAGGTAGGGGAGGAAGGGGAGAAAGGAGAGCTCAAGGGAGGATTTAAGGACCCCAGTATTTGGTAAGCAGGAGAAGTTTAAGGTCTTTTTTGAAGCTGGGGTAAGAGGGGTTGCAACGAAGATCTTTGGGGAGGGAGTTCCAGAAGTAAGGTGCGTTCCCAGAAAAGGATCGAGATAGTGTGGTATTCTTGTTTAATAGAGGAGGGACAAGAGTGAAGGGTGTTGGAGCTTCTCAGTGGTCTAGAGCAGCCGGCTAAGTGAAATTATCTGTGAGGTATTGCGGGGTGCATTGATGCAGGGCTTTGTGCATAATGCAAGCTGTCTTGTAGGAAGCTCTTCCTTCAACGGGCAGCCACATAAGGGCTTCAAGGGCAGGGGAGATATGATCAAACCGTTTGAGGTCGCTAATGAGCCTAGCTGCAAGGTTCAGAACCGATTTGATTGGGGAAAGGTGGATTTTAGGAGTACCAGCGAGGATGGAGCTACCATAGTCGATTTTTGACAGGACCAGCGATTGGACAACTAATTTAAAGTCATCAGCTGGAATGAAGGGTTTTATTTTCTTTAAGTGATGGAGTGTGAAGAGAATGCTTTTGGCCGAGCTTTTTATGTGGGGGATAAGAGTGAGGTTCTGGTCAATGTTAAAACCGAGGAATTTAACTGAGTTAGAAATAGTGAGAGAGCAGTTGAGTACTGTAAGGTCAGAGATCCAGGATAGAATAGGGAGAGAGTTGTTCTTAAGGGAGAAAAGAATGATTTCAGTCTTTTTTGAGTTGAGTTTGAGGTGGTTGTGGTGGAACCAGGCTTGAATCTTACTCAAGGCATCATTGAGGTGAAGGACGTCTGAGCGGGATTGAATCTTATAGTAAAGTTGTGTGTCATCGGCGTATAGGTGGTAATTGATTCCCGATTGTTTAAGGATGAGGGTGAGGGGTTCCCTGAAGAGATTACATAGAGAGGGGGAGAGGATAGAGCCCTGAAGGACCCCTAGGGAGACGGGCAGAGGTTTAGAAAGGCGGTCGTGGATTTTAATTTGCTGGGTTCTATGCTGGAAAAAGGAGGTGAACCATTTGAGGACTGAACCGTTGATGCCAAAGCGATCTTTATGTGTGTTAAGAAGTGTAGAGTGATTAACAGTGTCGAAAGTCAAGTCAAGTCAAGTCAGATAATTTGTATAGCGCACTACATACCCAGAGGGTCTCAAGGCGCTTAGGGGGGGAGAGGAGGATTACTTGTCAAATATCCACGTTTTAAGTTGTTTTCTAAATGCTAGGTGGTTCTGGGTAAGGCGAAGGTAGGTGGGGAGTGAGTTCCATGTTTTATCTGCCAGGTATGAGAAGGATCTGCCTCCCATGGTGGTCTTGTTGATGCGGGGTACAGTGGCGAGGGCTTGGCTGGAAGAACGTAGTTGGCGGGAGGGGGTGTAGAAGGATAATCGTGAGTTGAGGCATTCTGGTCCGATGTCGTAGAGTGATTTGTGTGCGTGGGTTAGCAGTCGGAAAGTGATCCTCTTATTGACGGGTAGCCAGTGGAGGTCTTTCAGGTGGCCAGAGATGTGTTCGTTACGCGGGATGTCTAATATGATCCTGGCTGAGGCGTTTTGGATTCGTTGGAGTTTCTTCTGGAGTTTGGCGGTGGTACCTGCGTAGAGGGTGTTACCGTAGTCCAGTCGGCTCGTGACCAGAGCATGGGTGACTGTTTTTCTGGTTTCGGTGGGGATCCAGCGAAATGTTTTTTTGAGCATGCGGAGAATGTTGAAGCAGGATGAGGATACGGCGTTGACTTGTCTGTTCATTGAGAGTGAAGAATCCAGGATAACGCCTAGGTTCCGTGCGTGGTTTGTCGGGATGGGTGCTTTTCCAAGGGCTTCCGGCCACCAAGAGTCGTCCCATGCAGAGGGGGATGCGCCTAAGATGAGGACTTCTGTTTTATCCGAGTTCAGTTTCAGACGGCTTTGTTTCATCCATTCGGCAACTTCTTTCATTCCTTCGTGTAGGTTGGTTTTGGCGGTGCTGGGGTCATTGGTGAGAGAAAGGATCAGTTGAGTGTCGTCCGCGTAGGAGATGATGTTGAGGTTGTGTTGGCGAGCGATGGCCGCAAGGGGGCTCATGTATACGTTGAAGAGGGTAGGGCTGAGTGAGGATCCTTGTGGCACGCCACAGATGACTTCAGTGGCCTCGGACTTGAATGGTGGAAGGCGGACTCTCTGGGTTCTTCCGGTGAGGAACGAGGTGATCCATTCAAGTGCTTTTCCTTGTATTCCTATGTTTCTAAGGCGTTGTAAAAGGGTGCTGTGGCAGACTGTGTCGAAGGCTGCAGAGAGGTCGAGGAGGATGAGGGCGACTGTGTCTCCATTGTCCAGTAGAGTTCGAATGTCATCTGTTGCTGCGATGAGGGCGGTCTCAGTGCTGTGTTTTGCTCTGAAGCCAGATTGTGAGGAGTCGAGGGATTTGTTGGCTTCTAGGAAAGCGGAGAGTTGGTTGTTGACAGCTTTCTCGATGACTTTGGCTGGGAAAGGAAGGAGCGATATGGGGCGATAATTTTTGAGTTCGGTGGGGTCCGCTGTGGGTTTTTTCAGAAGGGCGGTGAGTTCAGCGTGTTTCCAGCTTTCCGGGAAGGTGGCGGAGTTGAATGAGCGGTTGATGACGTCTCGGAGGTGCGGTGCTATGACGGAGTCTGCTTTGTTGAAGATGTGGTGAGGACATGGGTCTGTGGGGGATCCTGAGTGGATAGAGTTCATCAGGCGGAGTGGAGATTGGGTTCCAGTCGTTAAGAGTGTTCAAGGGGGGAGGATGTTCATCATATGGTTGGGTGGGTTGGTCTCCGGGTTCGTTGTCGAAGCTGTTGTGGATGTCTGCAATTTTGTTGTGGAAGAATAGAGCCAGGGAGTCGCAGAGGGCTTGAGAAGGGGTGATGTCGTTGGAGTTGGCCCAGGGGTTGGTAAATTCCTTGACGATGTTGAAGAGTTCCTTGCTGTTGTGGGCGTTGTTGTCTAGTCGATCCTTGGATGCTGTTTTCTTGGCCTTTCGGATTAGTTGGTGGTGTGTGCGGGTGGCGTTTTTGAAGGCGTCTTTGGTGCTAGTGGTTGGGTCTTTTTTCCAGGCCTTTTCAAGGGAGCGGCAGAGTTTCTTGGACTTCTTAAGATCATCGTTGAACCATGAGGCCTTCTTGCTGCCAGGTTTGCTTTGACGTTTTTTCAGTGGTGCTAGGATGTCGGCGGTGTTGGATAACCATAGGGTGAAGTTGGCGGCGGCTTGGTCTGGGTTAGAAGAGTGGGCTGGGGTGTTTAGAAGGAGCGATGAGGAGATCTGGTCGATGGTGATTTTGTTCCAGTTTCTTTGCAGAGTTGGTTGGAGGTGGTTGGTGGGTTTCGGCTTGTTGTAGGTGAAGTGAACGCAGCTGTGGTCAGTCCAGAGGAGTTCCGTAGTGTGGCTGAAGGAGACATGGTTGCTAGAGGTGAAGATGGGGTCGAGTGTGTGACCTGCGATGTGGGTGGGGGAAGTGACCAGTTGTTTAAGTCCGAGGTTGGCGAGGTTGTCCAAGAGGGTGGTGGTGTTGCGGTCGTTGTTCTTTTCAAGGTGAAAGTTGAGGTCTCCCAGAAGGATGTAATCTTTGGATGGGAGCGCGTGAGGAGTGATGAAGTCCGTGATGTCTTCACTGAATTTTGAGCGGGGTCCTGGTGGTCTGTAAAGGAGGGTGCCTCTGAGTGTGGTCTTGGGGTCGATGTGGATCTGGAAGTGAAGGTGTTCAGAGTTGGCGAGATTGACGTCAGAGCTGGTAGAGATGTGGATGGATTTCTTGTGGACGATAGCGATTCCTCCTCCTGTGTGGCCGGTACGGTCCTTGCGTGTGATCTTATAGTCTTCAGGGATGGCAATGGTGATGTCTGGGGCGGAGGAGGCGTTCATCCATGTTTCTGTAAGGAAGGCGACGTCAGGAGAGATGGTGTCTAGTAAGTTCCAGAGGTCAATGGCGTGTCTGTGGACCGAGCGGGTGTTGAGCAGGATGCATTGTAGGTGGTTGGCGTCAGGAATCTGTGGTGTGGTCGTAGCGGAAATGTTGTTGGTGCCGATGAATTTGCAGGAGTAGCAGGAGAAAGGTCCATGGGTGTGTCCAGGAGCGGCTTGGACGCAGTTGGGGGCGCGACCGGGGTTAAGGGCTAGGAGGGTGGCGGCATCGAAGGTGATGCGGGGGGATTGGGCAGCGCGAGGGGCAGGGGGTCTGGCGCAGCAGAGAGATCAAGGAGAATGAGTAGGGAGGATTCGCCTTTGTCGAGTGCGTGATGGATGTCATCAATTATGTTAATCATTGCCGTTTCTGTACTACAGCCCTTTCTGAAGCCTGATTGGAGCGGGTCTAGAAAATTGAAAGAATCAATGTGTCTATCTAGTTGGAGCAGGGCACATTTTTCAAGGGCTTTTGAGAGAGAAGGAGGTTAGAGATAGGACGAAGGTTATTTAGGTCTTTAGGGTCACCAGCTGGATTTTTGATGATGGGAGTGATTTGTCCCAGTTTGGAGGGACACAACCAAAGGTAAAGGAGGAGTTGATGATTGAGGTCCAATAGGGGGCAATGATATGTTTTAGATCTTGTACAAGGTTGGGAGGGAGAGGATCTTTAGTGTGAGATGATGGTTTCAGTCTGTAAATGACGTTAGGGACATCAAGTTCAGTGATTGGATGGAAGTCGTGCCAAGAAGCATTATTTTTTAGTTCAAGTACAATGGGGCCGGGTTCAAGAATAGGGAAGATAAGTGGGAGTGATTAGGAGTCTTGAAGGAGCGTAGATAGTGAAGGAGAATTTGAGGAAATGTCTGATGAGGGTAGTGGGTTAAGAAGGAGGGGGGTTATGGCGAAGCATTGATCAATTTTAGACATTTTTTCTGAAAAATAGTTGGCAATTTCCTTGCATCTCTAAGTGATAGCAAACACCTTGGGGGCTGCAGAGGAAGTTTGTTTTTTCACAATGCTGAAGAGTACCCTATGTCTGTATTTGAAAAATGATGTCTTGGCATTGAGGATGTGTTTTTTATAGTTGGATCTAGCGGATCTGAGGAGAGGGAGGTTAATGGGGGAAGGGTTTTGCCTCCATAAGCGTTCAGTCTAACTCACTCACTCACAAACTCCCACTCACTCCTTTGGAGTGAGTGGGAGTGTGGCACAGTTGTTTTAGGTCATTGATGTTGAGTAGATCCGTGAGGAGGTTAACCATAGGATCGTCGTTTTTGTTCCAATGGAGGTTAAAATATCTGAGGAAGAGGTTTTTAGAGTTGGAAAGTGAGGACTGGGTGAGAAGGTCCAACAATTCTTCTACAAAAGGAAGAGGGTCGCCAGGAGGATGATAGATGTTGTGTAATCTAATTGGAGGGGAGCCTAACACTTTAAGTTCTGCTCCGAGGTATTCAAAAGTAGAAAGATCGAGGAAATGCATAGGGGAGAGTTGGAGTTCGTTTTTATTGATTATTGCTAGACCGCCACCAATTTTGACAGGTCTATCTTTTCTGAGGATGGAGTAGCAAGAATGGAAGAGGAGTGATCTTTAAGCCAAGTTTCCGTAAGAAAGGCAATGTCAATGGATTCACTAAGGATGGTTTCCGAAATTTCAATTGCATGTCGGACTGCCGAGCGACAGTTAAAAAGCATGCAATTCAAAGGTATTGGGTTGATTGAAGGGGGAGGGCAGGGGTGGATTGTGGTCAATTGCTGGGGAAGTCTTGGAGAAGTTGGGAAGTTGAAATTCTGTTAGTCCCAAGGATCACAGGGATAGGAGCCTGGGGGTTCAAAGGGTCCGGAGATAAAGAGAAGGGAGGGTAAGGATTACAGGTGTCAGGGAGATCAGAGGAGGGTCGGGCGCAGAGGTTTCTGAGTGTATCGTTACTGAGGAGGGTAGTATCCTTTTGCTGGGTGAATGTAGAGTAGTTTTGATCAGTGAACAGGGGACTAGAAGGATTGGGGCGGTTAAGTGAGGAGAGTGAGTTAACATCTTTTCTGAGAGAGGTGAGTTCAAAAGATAGGTTAGCGAGATGGAGTTCTTGGTTAAAGAGCGTCTGTGGAATGAGGGAGAAGGGTATGAGGGATGCGAGTTCAGGGGGACTTGGAGGATGTTCTATGTTAGTCAAGACGAGAGGCCTGGGGAGAGGGAGGGGAGGGAGCCCGGGTGGGGGGTGTAGAGGAGAGTTCCGATTTATGGCTGAAAGGAGGGAGGTGAAGTGGGATGAGGCAGTCAATGGGGGCGCAGGAGAGTCAGGAGAAAGGAAGGGAGCTCGGTGGAAGGGAGGATAGTGGACCTCCTGGTTAAGGAGAGAAAGGTCAGCTAGGGGGGAAGAAGTTGGAGCAGGTGATTGAGTCAGAGGGAGGTCAAATTGAGGGGGCTGGGAGGAAGAAGAAGATGGGAGGGGGAGGGGCTGCTGTGAGATGTTGGAGCCTCAATAGGAGGAGAGAGAATAAGGGTGGTTGCGTAGGCAGTTGGTGAATCATTAGGAGGGACCGTAGTTAAGGTAGGGGATAGACTGGGAATCTGTGCATGGGAGACCTCCAAAGTCTGTTAGAGGGGGGTTAGAGTAGGTGACAAAGAAGTTGTAGGGTCCCATTACGATAGGGAAGCTGATAGAAGGGGGGGACTGCTGTAAGATGTTGGAGTCTCAAGCGGGGGAGAGAGAGTAAGGGTGGATGCGAAGTCAGTTGGTGAATCATTAGGAGGGACATTTGTTAAGCTATGGGAAAGATTGAGAGTCAGTGCTTGGGAGACTTCCATGGTGTTTTCACAGTCTGTAAGAGGAAGTGAAGGAGTAGGTGAAAGAGGAGGCGTGGGGTCAGATAGTGAATGGGAGGGTGATGGGTCAGAGGATGGTATCGAGAGTAGATAAGTTTAAGCGCTGAAATGGAGTTCAAAGATGGTGAGATGTTTTTCTGAGGCTTGAATGAGGATGTTTCCAGATTTGAAAATGGAGATGTCTATTTCGCCACGAAAAGTAGGGGAAGGGGAGGTAGATAGTTTCAAGCCATATGGGATTTTGCATGACTTTGTGAAAGGGAGGTGGTGAACGAAGGTGCTTTTCCATTTAGAGGGGCGCTTGGAGTAGAAGATATAGTTGGTTGTTATGATAGAGGTGAGACTGCGGTAGTTATCTACAAATAGCGTTTCTTGGTGAAGAATTAGTAGTTTGTGTTTAAAGTTTTTCTTGGCATTTTTGGAGAGGTGGGCGGGATGGAGGATGGTCCAAGAGTTTGGGCCGTGCCTAGTGATAGGAGCATCCAGCGAATTGGGGGATGCGTGAGGGGGAGCAGTGTTAATCTGTGAAGGGCGGGTGGGTGATTTTAGTAAGCAAAGCGCAAGTGACCTGTCAATTAAAGGAGATCGCAATCATCTAGTACGTGGGATAGTGTAGACCAAAATAGGATGGCCGTCACTAATAAAGGATAGACCGTTTCTCTTTTATTACCCTTGTTATTGGTGTGAGGCTCAGAGCAATGTGTGCGTTCTTCTTTTAATTCAGTTAATATCAGAGGCAGAAGAAAGTGGATTTAGGCAACTAGGAGATTCAGAATTCAAAACTCAGAAATTCAACAATACAAAAAATAGGTGTCCAGTACATCTGGAGATCATTCGGCAGCGAACAGAGGGGTACCATAGTGCAACAGAGAAACATCTAGCATTAAGTATTTAACCACATCAGCGCGGCGCAGATTCCTGCGCTGTGCTGAACGTTCGATTGAGCCAACGGGCTCATGACGGAACGGTTCTGTCATGAGCACAGGCCAACTGACGCTCATGACGGAACCGTTCCGTCATGAGCATCGAAGGGGTTACGAAAATTAAGGTAATGGTGAGTGCACAAAGACAGTCCACGGAGATTAGGGAGAGTCAAGGATGCACGTAGTGCGATTAGGTTAAAGATCAGCTGCAATTCTGAGAACCAAATTACAGATTGTCTAACAACGGGTAGGGAACCAGATTATGGTGTATGAGTATCATGAACATCAGAGAAATAATGAAAAGGTGAGGTGGGGTGGCTAAGACGTACTCAAAGATTGCATATTGGAGTTTCGGGCCGTGATTCAGCCTCAACTACTGGGGTAGACATTAAGAGTGAAGAAGGGCAAGATGGGTAGGTAATGGAGCTTAAAAATCCAGGGTGTGGTTGGAAAGCACATAAATAAATTACGATTAAGGCATGCCATATGCTACAAGAACATAGATCGGAAATAAAATGAATAAAATCGTGTGAGAAAGTAAGGGTGGCAGTTATAATTACAGAACCTGTTACAGTAACAATTTCGTACGACTAGAGAGCCAGGGCGTAACGTTATGGTGACATATATGGAACATGACTTTAAGGATTAAACTCTCATCGGCTAGAGAGTATCAGCATACATAATAGAGGGCCAACAAGATGCACGCAATTTATGTTAATGTAATGATTCGTGAAAATACTTTACAGAGTGCATCTTTGTGCCCCCCCCCACCTCTGTAACTTGTAAGCACTTCCACAATCATTCCTTTTTTAGGGGGATTTTTCAGGATAGCTATATCAGAGCACTTTACATGAGCACCAATTTCTTAACAGACGGCTCATTCATTTTTAGGCACGGAGAGATTAAGTGACTTTCCCATAATCACAGGATGTTTAACCTGCTTTAAGGTCCAGCATCTAGCTGTTAGGCCACATCCTCTGCCCTTTCTATTGCTTTCTTAGTAGCATGCAGTCAGTCACTCTCCTTCGTTGCAAACCGGCCAGATAGTGGCAATAAAGCAACAGGGTGGCGCTTAATAAAAAAACACATCAATAACGAAGATATTATCATGCGTCTACGTACTTCATTTGAATAAACTCTGCTTCAGCTGAGTCTGTAAGAAAGCAAGGGTCCATGTTTAGTGAGACTGACTCCCTCTAAAGCTTTCCTTAAATAGCCTTACTGTCAATATTTGGGTTGCCAAAATATCACCCACTTTTTCACAACGCAGCTCTAGTACTCGATGAGACTTTTGTGTTATCCAGGCTGGGCATTTACAACTATACAGACCTCAGCATGCACGCACAGACACAAACATTCTCAAGGAATGAGAGCTTCTCAGGCGTATGCGACCCTGTCCGTATATAGGCCTGGAATCACACACATTGTTAGTGTACAGACTGTTCCGGTGCGCGCGCGCGCGCACACACACACACACACACACACACACATTCTGTCTAAACATGGCCTGTGTGCAGGCACACACGGCAGTGTCCGTATTTAGACCTGCACTCAGGCACTCATTCTCAGGGTATAGGGTAGATGATGCATGCACAAGCAGCACTTTCAGTATACAGACCTGCACACACAAACTCACATTCTCAGGGAGAAAACTGAAGTGAACGCCATATGCTCAGCATTTTTACATGACTTTCAGCCATGTTGAATAGCAGCCGTGCTGCTATTCAGCATAGCTAAAAGAGGTTGACATTGACAAAGCGAATAGCTCTCGGTTTGCCGAGACCTATTGGCTTTGACAATGCTTGTTATTAGTTGCACTCTCTAAAACAAGCAGCTCAGTGTTATAGACATACAATACATGCACACCTACAGGCAGGGGGCAAAAATATCCTAAGGACTGTGATGGGAATCCAGTGCCAGAGTCGCTCTTTTTTCTGCACTCACTTGCTACTTAGGAGCACAAAAAGGCACACCGCAAAAAGGGATTGCACTCTCATAAAACTGAGCTTATGAAGGCGGATTCTGCTGTCATAGGGAATCTGCTGCTTCGTAGCCTGAGGGTAAAGGGGACAATTTGGGGAATTCTATGAGGGATGGCCATGAAAATGAAGTAAACGCCAATTAGTACTTTGGTGGGGATTTGCAAAACCCTTACAGTTAGTATTGCAGCATGGAACTACTGCTAATAAATGCAGGAGTAGACCCTTTTATATAGTGGGACGGCTGAGGCAACACCTCAAAGTGGAATGGAAGCGCATGGGTAGAAATTCGGAACCAGCTTGTGTGCCTGTATATATTAAAAGTAGAAATAGAAGATATACGAAACATAGAAGTAACCCTACATGATAGGGTGTCCAACTGGCATGGGTGCAAATTCAGGACGGTGAGTGTTAAAATTCAGGACAAAGGGTCAAAATTCAGGACAAAAATTCAGGACAGGAGGTCAAAATTCAGGACTAAACTTCAGGACAAAAGGTAAGTTTTACAAACACATCAGAGGAGGTCGCGCAAAGTATATAAGTAAGCCCATCCATATCCAAACATATTCAACCATTTGCAAACCTATACATCATGTATCCTTCCATCCATCATTTCACTCATCCATCCCTCCATCCACCCTTTCACTCATCCATCCATCCTTTCACCCTATCCATCCGTACGCTCATCCATCCACTGTTCCACCCATCCATTCACTCATCCACCCAGACATTTACCCATCCAGCCATCCTTTCACTTACTCATCCATCCACCCAGTCACTCATCCTTCCACCCATTCACCCTTTCTGTCATCCATCCATCCTCTTTCTCTCTCCATCAACCCTTTCCCTTAGCCATTCTTCCTTCCATCCATCCACCCACCAATCCATCTACTCATCCATACATCCATCAATTTACCTTTTCTCTCATCCATCCTTCCACTTAGTCATCCATCCATCCTTTCTCTCATCATCCATCCATTCACCCTTTCATTCATCCATTTACGCTTTCAGTAATCCATTCAGCCATCCACCCATGCCTTCACTTACTCACTTGCCCACCTTTTCATATTAATTATGAGCTGAGCCTTTGTCTGGAGAGTTGCAGACAGCCGAGGCCCATCAAGAACTTCACCCTCGCTGTAGTTCCTAAAGCAAGGGGTGGGGTGGGTGAGAGTTCAATATGCCCCTGCACAGGGCAATCTGAAAAGTGGAAGGCATGAGTCATGCATGATGCACAGTGCCAGGCCATTAGGTGACTGTGACATGGTGTTGTTACCAGGACTTTATGTGGGATGAAATAACTGGGGGGGGGGGGAGGGGGGGGCTCTCCAAAGGGGGTGTTCGATGTAATAAGGGCGTGACTTAAAACATCTAAGCCCAAAATCTGTGCTTAGCATAATGTGCCGCCAGATGGTATTTTGCCTCTTCTGTCATTGTATCCAGATATATGATACAGCAAGAAACGTTACACCTACAACAAGCCAGAACTATTGGCTTTGTCAATGGTTGTTAGTTGCATAAAATAAAAAAGCAGCAATCATGGCTTCCTTGAATGTAATATTAAAAATCCATCCTTTCTAAAATGTTGAGACTGAAAGAACACTAGCCCCTTCTTTATAACTTCTTTCACCAGCTTCTTTTCTTTAACTGGATTCTCATGTAGCAGCATTGGTGTTTTTGCACATTTCTTTCATCTGACAGAATGTGCTGCCCTAGACCGAGGCTGGGGGAGGCTCACCACATGCTTTGCAGCCCAGATTGGCACATTGTTTGTCATTCCGTAAGTGACAAACAGCCGCATACAGAATGAAGCTTGTCATGTACGTGCAAAAGGTTCCTGTAACTTCTATGTGCCTTAATCTGCAGTCTACATTGAAGAATATCCTATATTATGAGGTACATTGTATATATATTAAGATATATATATCCCAACTACAGTAATGTAACTGCTTTGTTGAGGTATTACTCTTGATTTAGTTATACTTTTTGATGAGAACCTTAGAGTAAGAATGCCTCTCAAATAGAAACTTAATGCATGTGGAGCAATAAACGTTTGTGCATGCGTGTGGTATCCACATGTGAAACATTTCTAGGCCAATCTTTGGCTTTGAAATTCTTACCAAAACGAGTCAAAGGTAATAGAATTGGCTTTTGTGGGCTGCAATCACTCAAGTACACCACTCATCCTCCTCTCATAAAGACACGCCACGCACTCAACAGGTTGTGCACCCTAGACTAACAGAGACACACTACCTATCCAGAACTCACAAGGGTGCACCATCCCGCTGGACTGAAATAATAAGCAGTGCACCCTGAACTCACAAGCACTCACTCCTCTCATCCTGCGCTATCAGACACCACCTTCCCCTGAACCCACACCAGTACAGGCCTCACTCTGCGCACCCAGTGCACACGAGTCTCTCTGCACACGTACAGGAAGGCATGCACCTCAAGCACTTTGTTCACGAATCACGATGCACTCACACACGACGTTCCGAAGAACAGTGGCTGGGTATCCTAAAACTGTTCTCATTGGCCCGAACACTCCTGTAGTGTACCAGCGGGTATACACCCGTTACAACGCATCTTTTACTCCGCACTACCATTACAACGCGACTTTTACTCCGCATACCATTACAACGCATTGCGCTGGGGGGCGCTCTAGGATAGGGAATAAGTATAATTTACTATCCAACACCTTCCCTAAGGTCCACGGGGACTGGAGTTAGAATAGTAAATTATACTTACCACTATCCAGCACCCCAAAGCGCTATGCGTTGTAATGGTATGCGTTGTAAATACCGCGTTGTAACGGTATGCGGAGTAAAAGTATGCGGAGTAACATGGTACTTCCGTACCAGCGAGCTCATGATTGGCTGACGGCTTTCAAGCCAACCCTAGATATCTTTGTTTGCTGTGCACAGCAAAGATTAAAGCAACGCTTTTGTGATAGAAAGGCACAGGATTTGTTCTCACCCAACAGCAGGTAAAATTATGGACAAATGGCGTCCGTTAAAGAGTCCTTCACGGACAACGGACAGACGGCCGAAATTACGGACTGTCCGTGAAATTTACGGACGGTTGGTCACCCTGCTACATGAGTAGATTTTGTACTTCTAAACCATCACATTTGTGATATTGGTCCAAAGAGAGCAGAGGGTGTTGTGCTAAGCGTGGCTTAGTTAAGCTACAGCATTGACAACGTTAAGTTATTCAGATGGTAGTAGGGTGACCAACCGTCCGTAATTTTCACGGACTGTCCATGAATTCATTGTTATGTCCGTTTGTTTCCACGGACTACATTTGTTCGTAATTTTAGCCTTTGTGCTAAAGGAAAAATGTTTTATCAGTTGAGATAGCTAAGCTAAAGTGGAAGGGAAGGGGTCTCCTGTGCAGTGATTCAGGGGGAGAGGCAGCCAAGGTGCAGGGCTGCTTCAAAGAAATGCTAATGTAGGCAAGTGGTTAATCTACACATGTAAAGGCTGCTTGAATGTGAAATAGGTGTTAATTGATAGAGTTAAGCTGCCTAAAGTGAAAGATTTATTCCTTTTCCGAGGTATTGTTAGGGTGTTCCAAGCTGATCCTTGAAATTTCATGATTTTAACAATCCATACACATGCTTTCAAGTATAAAATGAAGCATACTTCCGTTAATTGAAGATATGAATGTAGAGGTGTCATTTAGGGTACAAATCCGCTTCAATCCCACTGTTTGCTCTGCTCTTCCAGTGTAACATATAAGGATTGAGGCAGTTCTCTCCTTGCCATGAGACGGCACACTCAATTATAGCTCCCACAATAGGCACCCAGAATTCAATACTTGCCACCACAAAACTGCCCACCGCACACGGAATACAACCAACCTATTTCTTCTCAGTCCTTTGGCAAGTGGGGCTACAAGGCTCATAGTACCATCATGGCGACACTCCCCACCCCCAAGAACATAGCATGCATGCAAATAAATACACACCACACACATTTTTGTTATTGGGGAAAACTGCTGCCGGTTTCTTACATAAAATGTTATGTAATATGGTGGGTTATATTACGGGCGATCCAAGGGCAGGCAGCATTCTTGCCACCTGCCTGCCTGATAAGCCAAGCAGCACTGGGGCAAACCCCATCTGTGCTACCCCTTCTGGTGATCCTCCTCCCAGATCACGTGACACTTATACTCACAACCCTTTCAGGGCAGAGCGTACCAAGGCAAGCCCCCAGTTGTTCAGGCCCACAACCGCCAGAAGGACAAACGGGGCCCGACACGGTTTCCAGGCACCTCTCATGAGGCTCCCGGGCTCTGGCACCCCTATGTGCCATGCAGAGGTACCCTTCTGTACCCGTTTGCTTCCAGATGGCCCTGTAACTCCGCCTGCAACGAAAAAAGTACAAGATTACACCATTCTCACCATGCTTCCTACCACAGACCACGCCGGGTAAGCGGTAGGGAGGGAGACGGCGTGTCCCGCTAGGCAGTGGCCGCGCGTGTCCGGTGCGACAACAAAGAGGTCGTCAGCGTGGTGAGGAGGACATATATACCCCTCACCCCGCCTTGCGCAGCGGACATGACACGACACTGCCCGCGCCCAGGAGGGGACTCCCCGAGAGTCCCTAACCCTTTAGAAGGAAAGGGAGGTATGGAATGCCCGATGGCACTAGAGGGCCGCCCTGTTGAATGGCCTCCTGCGGTGGCCTCGGGCAGCCGCATAGTACCATCATGGCGACACTCCCCACCCCCAAGCACATAGCATGCATGCAAATAAATACACACCACACAAATTTTTTTATTGGGAAGAAATGCTGCATGTTTATTACATACAACGTTGTGTAATATGGTGGGTTATCTTACAGATGATCCAAGGGCGGACAGCATTCTTGCCGCCTGCCTGCCTGATGAGCCAAGCAGCACTGGGGCGAACCCCATCTGTGCTGCCCCTTCTGGTGATCCTCCTCCCAGATCACGTGACACTTATTACTCACGCCCCTTTCAGGGCGGAGCGGAGCAAGGCAAGCCCCCAGTTGTTCAGGCCTACAACCGCCCGAAAGACAAACGGGGCGCCAACACGGTTTCCAGGCACCTCCCATGAGGCTCCTGGGCTCTGGCTCTGGCACCCCTATGTGCCGTGCAGAGGTACCCA
Organism: Lissotriton vulgaris; assembly: GCF_964263255.1. Classification (NCBI taxonomy): domain Eukaryota; kingdom Metazoa; phylum Chordata; class Amphibia; order Caudata; family Salamandridae; genus Lissotriton; species Lissotriton vulgaris. Next base: position 1,960,953,407 of record NC_141693.1, read on the forward strand.
TTTGCTTCCAGATCGCCCTGTAACTCCACCACAGCTCTAGCGGCGGCCACCGTCGCCGACAGAGCCCCCCACCAAAACAGCTCTGTTCTCACCTGCAACTTCTCATATACAGGCCCCCGGCCAACATGGACAGGGGACCCCCTCTATATCCCAGTGACCCTTGACGTTAGACCGCCAGAGTCTCATGACGAAGGCCTTTCTGACAAGTGAACTTGTGCCAAGAACTAATTCTCCCATGGGAAAGTTTAATCGCTTTACATGACTCTGCTCCGAGCCACTCAGGCGGGGCGGATTCAGGTACTATTGTTCACATGGCCCCTTGAATTTGCTGGTCGCACCTGGCTGCACCGTGTGTCTTGCACCCTGTACCCCACATCTTAAGGGGCAGCAGCCCACTTGTTAGCTGACCGCTCCCACACCCGCCTGCCCACTTAGGCTGAAGGGTGAAAAGGAATATACTTAAGCATTTGCACCGTCATTCTGCTTTCTAAATCATGCCGCACCTGGTTGTCCATAACTGTAAGTATGTGACAAAGAGCAAGGGATCGCCAATTCAGCTCCTTCTGTGGTGGATCTCCTTGGGCCTACCGACTCACAGAATGTCTGAACTATGCCGTGCCCACTGCCGGTCATATGGTACCTACCTTTAAGGACTGCCTAAGTCCTGCTTACCCCCTCCCTAGCATATTCATGAATAGGGAGTCGGAGGGCTTCACCTGTACACACTGAGCAGCCCTGGGGGTGGAATATAACCTGCCGTGCTGAATTTAAATTCTTGTAGCACACTGGAGAAGCCACAAGCTCTATTACATAGTCTTGACACCTTGTTTCCCCATTTCTTGGGACAGCATCACAGGGAGACCTTGGACGGTCCGCTTGGTGTGCCACGGTAAGCCACAGTGGTCATGAGGACCTTGAAATGCACCTGATTCCCACCTGGGCGTACCTCAAACTTGAGGACGGCGTCCCAGCGCTTTAAGGCCATAGAGCTACCTCTATCTAGTTACTGGTTGTTGCCACTTGGCACTTTCCCGGTTGCAGCACCATAGCTGCCAAGGTTTCAGATTGCCATGTGTGACATTTTTATAAATTCAGTTAAATTATGAGTGACATTTCAACGACTATTAGTGACACTTTCTCGCGAGGAAAAATCATGCACTGAAGACGAGGGAAACTTGTAACTATCAGAAATTACAGCCATTTGAGCAATAAAAAACTCTACGAACCTCCTGAAACTGCTGCAGAGCACCTGAAATGGAAGCACACTAACCCTAGTGCTCCCTCCTGTAACCTGACTGTACTGTAAATGTGAACACATTCCAAAAAGACGATATATGGAAGGTCGCAGAATCCTCTCTACTGGAGTCACATTTTCTGACTGCTTTACGTGAAGACAGTGTACTGTCAAGTCAATGTATGCGCATGCGCTGGATGCAAATGCCCTTGCAGATTGCGAACGTGTAAACAGGAAGATGTGCACACAGAGCTGTGCACACTTTATAGAAATAATTGTCATTATGACCACTTTGGTCTTGCTCCTTACAAATAATCTTTACAGTCTGTGCAAACACGTACAACCATAGCAGCCCCCGCCCTAGCCGTTTTTTAAGCATACATGTAAAAAATTGCACATACAAACGTCAGTACACATTGTGTACTCCTTTTTATAAACAAAGGCACATGCTGTAAGTCAAAGCCCTTGCACATACTACTCGCATTCCTGCACATAGATGCTCTTGATCGTTGTAAGCACATACACATGTAAATAGGTGCACATCCTGTAACAATTTGATTATAAACGTCCTGTACTCTGGTTTATAAGACTGCTCTGGCACATTCCAGACAGATACTGTGTAAGAAACATCATCACATGGTGTATACAAACATTCTTGGAAGTACATGAACCTGCTGCATCATCCCAACTCCCATCACACGTGCATATTGCGTACATGATCGTGAACTGTGAGACTCAGTGCAGCCGAGTGTTCCACAAATTAGCTTTTTAGTGTATTGTTGAAGCGGCCCGACTGAGTAGGTGACGCGGGCCTTGGGAGTGCAGCCTGTGAACTGAAATAGGGTGGCTGCCTCCGGAGGAGGGTGCATGGGAGGCCCTGTGCACCAGTAGGCCCCTGAGCCCAGATCACAAAAGGGTTGATGAGGGGGGCTCCGCTGCGTGCCACACCAAGGCAGGACTAGGGACCTGGGGACTAGAATTTAACACCCTCGCCGCAACTGATTGGGCTTCCTGTTCCCCCTCACTGACACTACAGTCCAATATGCCGATTACACTGAGGGGGGTCATCTCATCTGTCCTCCATACAGCAAAAAAGCTTTTTAGCGGCAGGGTGATCAGCTAGGTCTTGCAGGTCGTCGGTGTCTGGACTAGAGTCTCATTTTCTGTTTTACATGAACCATGTAAAAAAGAAATCACACTCCATTCCAGACACCGACGACTCGCAGGCAGTTGACGGCGCTAACAAGCAGATTTGTGGAGTGGATTAACACTCGGCTGCACTGTCTCACATTGACACTGTCACTTACTTGTGAGGTGACGATACAGAACAACCCTGTGGCCTGCAGATTACTGTGAATTAAAATGAAATCAGATGTTGCAGATGAACCGGGCTCAGAAGGATGACGAGAAACTGCAGCCCTGCGTGCAGCTTTTTAGGTTTCGCTGGGGGGCGGAGCCGTTAGGCTCCTCCTCCAGAGAAATCTGTAGTTTCTAGTATGGGTGACTTGAACACGCCTCTCTGCTTCATTGGCTAGCTCCATAAATGGAGGCTAGCCATTGGAACAGAGAGGCGTCCGTCAAAGCCGGACCAGACACGGGGGCGTTCCCGAGATTCTTTGGCTTTTGCCGACGTCACGCGACGCCGGGAACGCCCCCGTGTCTGGTCCGGCCGGGCCGTGCTTGCTGCTGGCACAGATTCAGGGGTGAAACGAGGCCCGCGGTGTTTCCCTGCGCCCAGGATCCCCCCTGTTGATCTGCTGGTTATAAACGGTCTAACCGCGACCTGGGGCCCCGAAAATCTATTGCCGCCAAATCACCGTCGCGGCCCGGGGCCAGAAACACCCTCCAAAGCGGCCGTTCGTGACCAGGAGCTGCAGCAGCAAAGATCGAAGCCGCCGCGCTCCTATTGGCCCAGCAAGACGAGCCCCTCCAGTAACGCCGCGCTGGGATTGGCCCAGCGCCGCCGCGTCATCGCCGAGGCCGCGCACTGATTGGCTGCCGGCTCAGCATCATCCAGGGGCAGGTCCCGGGAGCCGCGCTGTCATTGGCTGACTCCCGGGCGTGTGTGGAGGCTTGGCGTGAACGCCGCGACCGGATTGGTCCTCGGCGCCCTGCTTGGTAGGAAGCTGCGTGGGAGTGACGAAGCCGGGGAAGACCGACCCGACCTCGCCGAGGGAGCGCCGTGAGTGCCCCCTGCCCCTGGCCTGCCTGTCCCTGCTTGGAACGCAGCGCTAGTCCTCCGCCGCTCCCGAGGAAACTAGAGCGGGCGGAGGGCTGCTGGGACCGGCCGGGGCAAGGAGCGAGTGTGCTCTGTGAGGCGCGGTGCGCCTAAATCCACCGGGGCTGCGAGGCTGAGCGTGATCAGTAAACAAGGAGTCCCAGGAGTATCTGGTGAGGCGGGCTCGCCGCATATGCGTGTTTTACGTAGCGCGACCCAAGATGGCGGGTTTGAGCGAGGAGGAACGGGCGGAGGAGACCAGGCGGCGGCTTAGGCAGCGTTAAGAGCGGTAAAGCCGGAGAGAGAGCAGCAAGGAGGGCCGAGCCTGACCTAGCGCCCCCGGGGCCTTCAGGCCTCCCCGTGGGGCTCCAGTGAGGTACTACCACCTGTCCGGTCCCAGTGCTCCCCCGGCTGCTCCTACCCCCTCCCTCGGCCTGTCGCCACCCACTGGACCGTCCCTGCCTACAGTAAACCCCCTTAACCTGTTACTACTTCGTGCTCCCTCTGACCTGTCACCCTTATTACGGCATTCATTGCGCCAGGCCTGAATCTGCCCTCGTCCGTTAATCATCGCAGCCCTGCCCTTCTACGTGGTTTACGACCCCCACACCCCAATCTAGTGCCGGCGTCTGTCCCATTTTTATTTTTGTTTTGGTTGCCACCTTTCCCGACCTTGTGCCTGCTTCTGTAACCGCCCCATTCAGCCCCTGGAGCTCCATACCCATCCTCCCTGTCCTGTTTATAACGGCCTACTCGTCCCCAGTCCGCCTTCCTGCCTTTGCTGTCGGCCCTTTCTCTTTAAACCCGCGCCCCTAGAACGCCCTGCCCGTGTTCCCTTGGACTCCACGTTCACACCAGCCTGTGCCCCGCCGCTAGAGAATGATGAAGCTGAAGTCCAACCAGACGCGCACCTACGATGGGGACGGCTACAAGAAACGCGCGGCCTGTCTGTGCTTCAGGAGCGAGAGCGAAGAGGAGGTGAGAGGTCACATGGGGCGGAGGGTGTGATGGTGCTATGGGGCGATAGATGGAGGGGAGAAAGGGTCCAGGATAACCAAGAGCTTAGGATAACCTCTAAAAGGGTGGGGCGATGGGGGCGGGAGTGGGGCCGTCAGTTCACCAGGGGAAGGTGTAAATGTAGCATGGAGAAAAAGTGGCCAGCTGATGGTGTACAGTGCGAGGGAAGGGGTGGGCGATTAGGTGAAGTGAACTGAAATGTACATTTTGGGAGGTTAAGAGAGGTCATTGTAAATGAGGAGACGGGGGAGCAGAGGGCAGTGGGCTGGGCTTGAGCTAGACATAAAGCATTGGTGCCACAAGAGAAGGAGGTGAATAGTTTCGGAGGCGCTCTGACGATGAGACATTTTCGTCGAATATGATGAAGTTGGTAGAGGAGCCTGGAAACAGATTCGGTGGTCTTGAAGAGTGGAAAAGATTTTACAGCGGTTGCAAGAACAGAGGGATATATAAGTAAGGCCGTCCTGTGGAGAATCCTTTGGTAGTCAATGGACTTATGTAAAAGTCCGCTAAAGGGACTAAAGAAAAAGGCAGCCTTAAAACATCTCCGATGAGAACAGAGAACGAAGCTGAAGAAAATAACAGTAAGTATGTCAGGGATGCTTAGGTAGTAGTTGAGGAGAAGGACCTATCTGGTGCTGTGATTACTTTGTGAAGGTAGTTGGGTTGTCAAACATTCGTGGTTAGATCAAGAGAATCGGAGCTGGCACAAGGAGCAGATGAGTACCTTTGAGGGAGGGTACCATAATGCCAAAATAATTGTGCTGAACATGGAGATCTTTCTCTGGTATGACCTCAATGATATTAACTCCCCCCAGAGTCTACAAAATATAATGTCCACGTTTTGCTACTGCTATTTGTCAAATTAGATGTAGGTCTATCTAGCAAGTGAAAGTAGATTCCCTTGCCCTCCATTTAACCTTTGCTTTCGATAAACAGACAGGAGGGTTGAGGTTTCAAAGGAGTCTAAGTAGATAATAAGGTGATTAAATGTATGGAGTAGATACATGTTTAAGGGAGTTGTACATAAAAGGGATGCCAAGGAGATATGTAATGGTGCTCCTGAAACAATTTTATTTGATTTGTGCCACATAGGTTCACCCATTTAGTGATGGTTTACTTGGAACCTTGCTTTCTGTTATCTAAATATTTTTTTTTACACTGGTGTAGTTTTTCCTTCAGGTATTTAATGATTTACTTTTTATTACGTATGATAAATTTAGGGCAGATAATGTTTGCCATGTCAAATTATTTTACACTTTGCCCTACCTATTTTCAATACCACATGCCTGCCATGGAGTCAACATTTACCATGTTTCTATCCTTAGCTTTATTGCTTCTTTAAAAAATGTTCTCCTTCAGACAGCTTCTTTGATTTGTTAGCCTTTCTTAGACTCTATATACAGGGCGTTAGTATAACCGTAGGTCACCGGGGAGTAGTCTTGCATGCCTCCTTAGGTTTACATATGAAAGTAATTTTCTATCTCGTTTAAAAAAAAAAAAAAATCTATCTATCCGTAGTTCCACTCTTAATTGTGGGGCTCTTTGCATGTGTGTGGGGCTCTTTGCGTGTGTGTGTGGCTCTTTGCGTGTGTGTGGGGCTCTTTGCGTGTGTGTGGGGCTCTTTGCGTGTGTTTGGGGCTCTTTGCGCGTGTGTGGGGCTCTTTGCGTGTGTGTGTGGGGGGGGCTCTTGCGTGTGTGTGGGGGCTCTTGCGTATGTGTGTGAGGGGCTCTTGCGTGTGTGTGTGGGGGGCTCTTGCGTGTGTGTGGGGGGCTCTTGCGTGTGTGTGGGGGGCTCTTGCGTGTGTGTGTGGGGGGCTCTTGTGTGGTGTGTGTGGGGGGCTCTTGTGTGGTGTGTGTGGGGGGGCTCTTGTGTGGTGTGTGTGGGGGGCTCTTGTGTGGTGTGTGGGGGGGGCTCTTGTGTGTGTGTGTGGGGGGCTCTTGTGTGGTGTGTGTGGGGGGCTCTTGTGTGTGTGTGTGTGTGGGGGGCTCTTGTGTGGGTGTGTGTATTGGCATTGTAAATGAGAATGCCATTTATTTATCTGTTTTCAAAACCAACACATAAATAAAAAGTTTGCCATTTAGAATGCCAATGGCTCAAACTTTTCCGAAGGCGAAACCGTTGCATTGTAAATGCTTGTTAACTACGTGTGTTGAAATTACCAGTGCGTGCGCTGACGGCACTGTGTGACAACAATCAATTACCGCACTTACACTAAGTAAGTGGCAGCAGGCTGCTTGGCGTCAGCGTGGCCGGCCAAAGTAAAGTACTTACTTCAACTTCGCAGTACTTCCGACTGTCTGTCTGGCACGTCCCGATCGTCCAGCGGCCCGGCCGCAGCAGTGAGCCGCTCGGGGACCCGCGGCCGGCCGCAAAGCACACACTGACACACTGCATGCAGTGTCTGTCTAGACTCGGACTTAAGAATGCAGCGACTGCGGGCTGCGGCCAACAAGTGAGTGAGTCTGTCACTGCCTGGCCCATCGATGCTGGCGGCCAGTTAAGCCTTCAGCCGGGTATTTTCGCAGGCAGACCGCATCGCACCAGGACTCGACTCTCTCAGGTTGAGTCCCCCGCCGTTTCTGTCCAATCGCCACTTCTTGCATCACGGGGTCACAATATCCGGATAACCAACCCCCACGGTGCCACAGCCAGTAGTAGCCACCTCTGCTGAGGGCATGTCCCGCCTGTGAGAAGTTGGCCTGATATGCAGTGCTCACTATTCTAGTGATCACTATGCATCAGTCCAAACGACCCTTATGGTGATTGGTTGTAAGTCAACCTTAGACCAGCTATCCTAGTAGCGTGGATACGAGCAGTCTTCGGGCTAAACTCTAGAGGGCGTGTTAAGCAAGCTGTTAAACCATCACATATACCCCTTGAACACCACGTGAAAGGACACCACACAAGTGTTATGAAAATAAACAGTGTATTTATTAGAATCACAACAGCCCTGTACTCTTTGTGAGGACAGGGTACCAGGGTCGGATTGGGATCACAATTCGGCCCGGGCACTGACGAAAAAAGCGGCCCACATTCAAGAGGCGTGGCCCATATTTAAGGGGCGTGGCCCACATTAAAGGGGCGTGCCCTTTCATGAAACACTATTTGCACAGACAAGGAATGAAAGTGGGAGGATACTGTTCTTGCACAGGACACAGGGCAAAGGTGCCAATGGCCTACATGCTGAGCAACTAAAAAAATAGCAAGGCCCCTTTCTGTCACAAAATTATTCCAGCCCTCCAGCACAGGAGCACCTGAAAAGCAGCAAAGCCCCTGCTATTACTAACCTACTTAGCCCTCCCCAGACCTTTAGCTCAGGAGCACATGAACAGAGGTAAGGCCCCTGCAATTAGTAAATTAATCAGCCCTCCAGGCCTCGAGAAAATGTCCTGGCAGGGGAGCACAAAACACAGCTTTCTGGGTGATCCTAGGTAGCCAGGTAGCCAGGGGGGAGGCTGAGGTGAAGCTGGTGCATGGGAAGTGCCTTCCCAGTGTGTTCTGGCAGTTTGAGTGTTTACCATTTACTGTAGTATTACCCTTGTACCTGTGTATGGTACCCTTTTGTAACTTGCACACGTCACTTTTCTCTGGTATCACACTGCATGCTACCTCTCACTTTTGTTTGCTTTAGATACTTGCACAAGTGCCACCATTGCCTATGTAACGTTTGTTCTTGTGCTGGAGTGTCTGCCATTTATTGCAGTATTATACCTCTACTTGTACTTGGTACGCCTTTGTAACCTGCACACATATCACTTTTTCCTCCTTTAATGTACCGATTGCTACCTCATGTATTTTGGTTGCTCACTATTGTCACTTTTGATTCATGTAACTTAACGTTTGCTTTTGTAATTTGTCCACTTGTAATTTTTCTCCTAATGTATTATTGCTGTTCCTTGTGTGAAGCGCTCTGACACCTTCGGGTAAAGTCTGCGCTATATAAAATTGCATAAATAAATAAATAAAATAAAAAAATTCCAAACATCACCTGGCCCTCACAGCAAGACCCATTCTTCCTCGTCCACTATGCCCTGAATGTGAAGGGCTGTGGGCGAGGTGCTAAGACTAACACCGTTTCTGGGCTGCATGGGCGCCAGGGGGCCGAGGTGCAAATGGCTCAAAGGCCTGAGAAACACCTGGCCCCCAGGGAGGCCGATTATTTCAAACAATCGCCCCTGCCCAGCCTCAGCTTGATTGCTTGGCAGGGCAGGGGTGAAGGAGAGGCCACAGATGACAATCGCTGTCCGGCCCCACAGCGAGGCTGCTTTCATTTTCTCTGTCTGTCTCGTGCCCTCCGTGGGCCGTTTTTTTTTTCTCCCCTTTCCTAGTCCACTCTCTGTGGACTGGGACAGGGGAGAAAAAAACGGCCCACAGAGGGCACTGAGGCGCCGGCCCTTCGGCCCATTCCCGAATGCCCGCCTTGCCAATCCGCCCCTGCAGGGTACTAAGCACACAACAAAACTCTTAGGAAAATACTTCAAGTGCACAATCTACACAAATGCCCGAGGGCACGGAAAGTTTAGTGTTCTCGGGCGTACCCGATAAGGTAAGTCTGAAGCGCCAGTGACTCGGGACCCTTAGATAAGGAGCCTATGCTGGGGCACCGAAATGCCGAAGTTACCTAGCCCAGGGGCTGCGGCTGCATAGGTCTTTACAGACGTCGGGAATCCTCGCTGACGAACCAGGAGCCTGAAGGAAGGAGTTGCTGGCAGGCGACCAGTGAAGAGAGTTCGTAGTGATCCAAGCCTGGATCAGAGATGGATGACACCTGAAAGCAGAGGGGACCAAGTTCATAACTACTAGCCAGTAGTCAGAGGGTACCAGGAGGGCACCGGATGATCGTCACCTCGACTAGGTGAGTGGGCGACGCTAGGCTCTGCAGTCTCACGGACCAGGAGGCGTTGTCGGCGACCAGGATGGAGGTGCGAGCTGTCCCACGATGGTTGATGCTGTCGGCGTCGCTGGGCCCAGGATTGGGGCAACAAGCCTTGGCAAATTCAGGGCCACGTGGTGGACCTAAAATGGCGTCTTGAGTGGACCAGGAGGGTCCGGGGTGCTCCTCTTTCAGAAGGGAGCAAAAGGCCAGTCTGGAGCAACCAGACCAGCAGCGTTGTTGTCGGACGTCGTCGAGAAGGCCACAAGCCAGCGGGCTAGTAACCAGACAACGTGATGAGCAGCAAAAAGCAGAAGGGCCCCACGCAGATCGTGGAGATGCTGGGAGGCTGGACTTCGGTGCTGGAGCTGCCCAGGGTCGGGGCTTCTCGGACCCCAAAGCACTCACCAGAGGATCCCTCGGCGGTCGTGCTGGTTTAGAAGTCGTGCAGGTTCTGATGATGGCCGGTCCCTCGAGGTCTCGTCGCACCCACGGATCTCAGCTGAGCTGACGATGTGGGTAGAGGTCAGAGGTGCCAGGGAAGCCGGTTCTCGTCGAGCTGGGCAGTCGGATTCCTGAGGAAGGACGTGCAGCAAACCGCAGAGTTCTTAGATGGTGCCTGCGGATGCAGGGTGACTACTCCTTAGCCACAAGGGAGAAATCTTGAGAAGAAGTCGAGAGTTCCTTTCGTAGAAAGTAGTTTCTTGATTCAAAGATGATCTAATTTGGAAGGGTCCCCGCTCTTTCCTTTATCCTAAAGAAAGGGGTGGGTACGCGACTAGGTCCTGCCCTAGGGGTGGGACCAGGAAGGGGGGTGGTTACACCCCTCTCCCATGCCGGACTTTCCCCAGGTCAGGGGCTGGTGTGCCCCTGGAACTGGTTCTAGCCGGCAGATGCGTAGTGAGCATCGGGGTGCCACTCCGCAGTCACCTTACTGTAAAGCCCTGCCTACCCAGGATACACAAACCCTGTCTGGGATGGTGCGAGCACCGCCCCGGACAGGAAACCCTTTGTCCAAGCTCTCCTCGCTGGAAGGACTCCCAGCAGCAGGAGGTCAGACTCGTGTCTGTGGTGGCAGCATCCATTTTGTGGAGCTGAGGCTTCAGTTAACTTTAACCGGGGTTCACAGTTACGTACATGTCGTGCCCCTCTAGAAGGGTGGAATGCTAACCCCGTCGCCAGCATTGGTGAGGGGTCAGTATCCTGATTCGTATGACACCTTACTCGACATGTTTTGATAACGCGATACCGAAGTTAGCATTAAAGTGTATATGGTACGCGTTATCATGGAACAGCCATTGGGACTTGGTACCGTAAGCTGCAAATGGGCTCAGCTCATGCCAGAGCACCATCTCACACGATTCCAAGCACTCTGCCTTCAGGATTGTCAAGGCCTGCCATAGGAGTGACTGATAGGAATCTGTGTGTCCATTTTTAGGGTTAGATATAGGTATACTATATCTAAAGCAAAGGGCGATTACACCACCTTGCCCCAGCTGTCGTGCAGCCAGTTGTGTCAGATCTAGATGGCCATCCAGGGGTGGCACAATACATGCTTCAGCCCCTGGTAGGCCCTGGGTACACCTATGCCCTGAGTTACAGGGTCTGATAAGGTGGCCCAGTTCCAATTGGATAATGCACCCAAGGTACACATGTCAATTTAGTGAGAGAACAGCTAGGCTGTGGGTCTGATTGGCAGGCCCACAGCCAGAGAAAGTCGTAAACCAGTGAAACAAAAGCAAAAAATCTGGGTGATCATAGGATTGCAGACCCTACTCTCCTACACCGCCCACGGGCCTGAATCGGCAGAATCAGTCAGTAACTGACAGCCGCGACTTGGGCTGGATGCAGCGCCAGCAGGGCGGAAGATTTATAACATTGTAGCAGTGCAGCTAGAGCTAAGCCGACGAACATCTTTAATAGTTAACTGTTTGTTAACTGAGCCAGAGCTGCTAGCAAGTTTGCAGGGAGCAGAATAGCCGGCGCACAGGCGCACAGAGGCCCCGGCAGTGCGCACGTCAGAGTGGCATTAAAATGCGTGACATTGCATTTCAGTGCGGTGATGCGGATCACCGCACTGAAATGCGTGAGTGTCACACCTATTGCGTGACGCTTGGCAGGACTGCAGCACTACGTTTTAGTGAAGCGCGCGTGCCCCCGGGGCCCTGTCTCTGAATAGAGGGTATATGTTACCCATTTACTGCATCACCATACAACACCGCCTGCCTTAATGTGCTATGTTGTAAGCGATTAGGTACCTAGCTTATCTCTTCCCTTTGAAAATATATAAACCGCAAGGGCAAAGGCACCCATGGATTAACCTATTTACTGGTTCTTGCCCATGGCACCCTTCTGGATGGTGATGTGAAACTTCTTAACCAGTCTTAGCGTTGCCGACATCCCACCAGTGTCCCCTGAATCACCCTCCATCCTCCTGTGCAATAGTCGGCTGCTAAGGGGGGGGCACTCATTCCACATCCCTCCTCCTGCCGAGTGTGGGTTTTGCCCAACACTTGGACGCATGCTTGCTTCCTTGGTGTAGGTGATGCAGCTGGCGTATACTACGCTAAGGGATCCTGCTCTGTGGACCCGTGGCTGCTTACCTGGCCTTTCTTTATGCCCAGAGATAACTCAGGTGATGCTTTAATTCCAAATTGATGGGACTGTGCAGGAACTGACTTGAGTCTTCACCTGCACAAGGGACCCAACAGGCAGGTTGGCCCTGACTAACCTTGCGTTCTGGTGCCAGATTTGGGAAAGTGTTTACCATGATCTGTCAACTACTGTGCTGTTTAAATGCTAAATGTAAGGAGGGGACGCTAAACTGCCCCAAACTCAGCGGCCACAACAACCTGCACAAGCTTGCAAAAACATTGAAGCTTGAAAACAATCAAGCCTCCCGCAAAACACAGGGGCCATGTCGCCAATCATTTTGGCCTGTAACGATGCCCATATAATGGAAAACTCCTACACCTACACTAAATGTGATATATTTGGACCTGTCGCTTCACTCTAGGCCAAGCACCCCTGGGTGAGGTCTGGGTGTCCCAGACTTTGCTAATGTGTACCAGGGAGCAGACAAGTCAGTGGGAACGAAGGAGGGGGAACAGTATGACCGCTACCTGCCCATTCTAGGATACTGGGAAGGCCTGGTGATCCTACTACACCGTTGCCCCTTGTGCTCTAAACCAGTTTTTCCCCCAGCCTCTTGAGTAAGGCTCACTTTTGCTGGTGACCACTCCCACACTCGCCATGCTGCCAAGGCAAAAGGGCAGGTGCTTCTAGCTACTGAAGCCACATGCCCAAGCTTAGCAGCCTCGACCAGACATTTTGGAGCTAAACTACTGCAGCAGTTGAATGGTTTCAATCTGGTTCGCACATGTATGTATGTATCCCCCTGAATCGCTTGCCATGGCTATCTATTTGTTCCCTTTCGCACGTCCTTATTGTTTGTCTCGACCGAATATGTAGCTATATAGCTGTTCTCTTATACTGTATCCTTTGTAACGATGTCACCTGCAACTATGGTCTGCTACTCATGTAAAGCGCTCTGATACATCAGGTTGTAGCCAGCGCTACATAAAACCTTTCACATATAAAACCTTTCCAATAAATATGTCTACTGTGCATCCGACATAGGGGGCCTTGCTGTTTCGGCTGGGTATAACCTGTTCCCTGCCCACCCTACGGCCTGTGGAAATTGTGCAAAAACCTTGCTTTCTACACTGCTGAGTGACCCTACAGCATTTCACGACATTTCTATAAAATTTCCATACATGACTGATTGTGGATATGTTCACACAATGGTATCTTGGCGCTGAACAACATGGTTCTCTTCCAGGGGATCCTCATCAATAGTCATAAGCACTAAATATTCCCACCCATGTGCGGGACCCCGGAAACAATATAAAAAGTTATAGGTAAAAAACACATATATCTCATTCCAAATATATGTAAATACATATATCATTTTTCTCACACCAATGCAGCTCCAAAACCAAGGCTAGAAAATGTAAACACTTGTATATGTACAGCAATTAGAAAGGAAACAAAAACACATTAGGTCAAATAGTCCTTGAACTTTGTGTTTTAATGAGTAAAAACAACTGGCAGTTAGGTCAGTTGTTCTTTCCGACTCTTTCAGTCAGGACCCTGGTTAAACAGCTCCCACCTTTTTTTGACTTTCTGTCAAAAATACTTGGTGTCTTCCTTCAATCTTTGTCTTCACTCGACGGCTTTTAGCCTTAGAGAGCTAGTGCTGCCTTTTTTGGGCTCAAAAAAGGTTAATTTTTGGGAAGTTATGGAAAACCAAGGGGTTCGATAGATGGGACCTTATCGGTATTAGTAAGGTGGGCGACCTCTGGGTGAAGGGCCACTTGAGGATAGGCTGTTGGATGGCCATGTCGTCAACAGCACCATTTCCCTTGTTTACAAGAAATTAATTAATAATAGACCTGATCTCCTGCTACATCTCCAGGATTTGTGGATCCGTGACGGCCTGGAATTGGATGACCAGGACTGGCAATCTGTGATCTCCTCTCCCAAGGAGGTCGCAATTCCAGCTCGACTCCGACTGGTACAACTTAAGATCCTCCACAGAATTTACATCACGGGCCCCCGTTTGGTCCAGATGGGCTTTTCTGAGGAGGGATTATGTAAGCGAGGATGTGGGTAGGTTGCTACCTTTCTTCATATTATTTGGGAATGTCGCGAGATTGCTGCTTTTTGGAGTGGGGTCCATGAGGTCATGAAGGAAGTGACTGGTGTTGCTCTCCTGCCGGAGGCCAGACACTGCTTGTTGAACGTCTGGGAACCTACGGATTATAATGTAGCTCAGACTCAGTGGGCATCCCTGGGGGCCATGATTGCTAAGCGAGATATTGCTCAGTTGTGGGGGTCCCAGAGGCCTCCTACTGTGGACTTATGAAAGAAAAACATGGATTGGTGTATGTTCAGGGAAAAGACTGTATACCTAGCCAGGGACCCTCCCCGGAAGTGGAGTAGAGTGTGGGGACCTTGGAATAGTTATCGTGGGAATATATGTATACCGCCTGCAGTTGATAACATTGATGCTCCATCTTCCCCCTGTCCCATGCATTTTGACCATTCTATTGTATTGTTATTGTATTTGACCCTTGTCCACCCCATCCCCTTTCTTTATATCGAATGCTGTTCCGTGTATTTTTCCTCCCTTAATTGAACTGGCACTTTGTACATGTTTCATGCCTTGCTTGTTTGTATATTTCAATAAAAAGAAACACAAAAAAAAGGTTAATTTTTGGTCAAAAATGCCTTCGCTTTTTGATCCCTGCTCTTCCTGTGGGAAGAAGAAAGCTAAGACTGATACACATCCTGTGTGTATCTTCTGTCTTCCTGACTCTCATTTTCCAGAAAGCTGTGATCACTGTGAGAAGTTGGCCTGATATGTAGTGCTCACTATTCTAGTGATCACTGTGTATCATTCCAAACGACCCTTATTGATGATTGGTTGTAAGTCAACCTTTAGACCAGCTATCCTAGTAGCATGGACAAGAGCAGTCTTTAGGCTAAACTCTAGAGGGCGTGTTAAGCCAGCTGTTATACCATCACATATACCCCTTGAACACCAAGTGAAAGGACACCACACAAGTTATGAAAATAAAAGTATATTTATTTAGAACACAACAGCCCTGGACTCTTTATGAGGACAGGGCGCTAAGCACAATACAAAGCTCTTAAAGAAATACTGAAAGTCGCACAAGTCCTTGTCAAGTAGAACTCTCAAGGACAGAGAAAAAATCAGGATTTATGGGCTTTCTGGAAGAGGTAGGTCTCCAAAGAGACAGAAAAAGCGGAGGGCGCGGTCGATGTCGAGAGATGTCCCGGTGTGCTCTCCTTCGGCGTCGGGATCGGCGTCGAAGGTTCCACCATCGACGAGTCAACTCCCCTCGACGGTGAAGACTTCAGCGTCGAGAGTCAAGGTAACTCCGCTGCCGTCAACTGGGTGACGTGCAGCGTCGAGGGAGATGTCGATGTTGGAGCGTAGAATATTGACGTCGAGACCTCCGTCGTCGAAGCCTCCGGTCCAGTCTTCGACGCCGAAGCCTCCGTCGACGCCTAGTCACCCGCATTCAACGTCGAGGCATCCTCCGTCAGCGTCCCATCATCGACGCTCGACGTCGAGGCACTGTCCGTCGTAGCCAGGTCATCGCTGTTCGACGCTGAGGCACCCTCCGTCGTCGCCAGGTCATCGGTGTTCGACGTTGAGGCACCCTCCGTCGTCACCAGGTCATCGGCGATCGACGTCGAGGCACCCTCCTTCACCGTCTCATCATCGGCGGTCGACGTCGAGGCACCCTCCGTCACCGTCTCATCATCGACGTTGAGGCATCCTCCGTCGGCGTCTCTCCATTGACGCTCGACGTTGAGGCATTCCAGGCGACGGTATTCAGCGACCCAGCATCCTCCGTCAGTGTCCAGTCATAGGTGCTCGACGTCGAGGACTCCTCCGTCGACGTCACCCCCCGGCGTTCGACGTCGAGACATGGGACTCCAGCGCAATCTCTTCTGATTCCTCAGACAGTGGTGGCGCAACGCACCGAGACATTGATCCGGCCGGCTCCGTCTTCGAGTCATGGGCCTACATCTCAGAGGTCCTCAAGAACAGCTTCAGCTGCGGAAGGGGACCAGGGATCTCCAGAGAGCATCGGGCACGCTGCCAAGAGGAAGAGAACTCCAGAGCATCGTGGTTCTAACAGTCGCACTGCTTCTCCTGTGAGTCTGTCTTCCTCATCAAGATCATCTTCTGGCCCGGATGTGATCATTTACACGTCGGGCGGCGAAGAATCAAGGCACTCGCTTTCACATCCTTCACAGGGGCAAAATGGTGCAGCACCTGCACGCTCTCCAGTGAGGGATGCCGCACAGCAGCCTCCTACCGTCAGACTGTCTCCACGATGGTATGCACCGCTGCACAACTGGGCTACAGATAAAGAGACGGTGTCTCGATTGCAGCAGTCTTTCTCTAGACCTAGAGAACAGTCTCGTTCTCCGGTGAGGTCCAAAGGAAGATCACGCTCTCCGGTCCGCCACAGGGAAAGATCACGCTCTAGAGTTCGTTTCTCCAGGTGTAGATCCAGATCTAGCAGGAGGAGAGAACAAAGATCACCGACTACCTCTACGTCTCCGACAAGCTCCATAGAGAATACTCGCCCACTCTGACGGATTCCCCTCCATCAAGGGTATCTCGGATCGAGGATATCTTCGCCTTTCAGGACATACTGGGTAGAGGCGCTATAAAGCTGGGAGTTCCCTTAACAACTCCGCAGGTCAAGACCTTAGTTATTTTTGAAATGCTGCATCACAGGTCGGCATCTAAACCCCTTTTGCCGTTAGTGCCTGGCATTATAGATCCGGTGATGGAGGTATTCCTCACTCCAGCAACGGTCAAAGCGGCTCCGGCGAGGATCCTGAAGAAATATAAATCTCCAGAAGAGGACCCTCTGTTTCTTCGGGCTGATCCTCCCCCAGACTCAGTAATCATCGCAGCAGCGAGGAAATCCAGTGCTGTTTCCTTTTCTGCTTCTGTACCTCCGGACAAAGACCGCAAGACGCAAGATTTGTGGGGGAGATGAGTCTGCAGTACTTCGGTGTCTTTTCTTAAGGTTTCTAACGCAGAGGCCCTTTTGGGACGTTACGATAGGTCCCTGTGGGATTCTCTACAGCGTTTTGTGGCCAAAGTCCCTCAGGAAGACTGTAAGGACTTTGAAGAAATCCTTCTGGAAGGCAGTCAGGTCTCCAACCAAATTATAGGTGCCGCAGCGGATGGAGCGACCCTGGCGGCTCATGGGTATGCCCACAGAATATCGGCAAGGAGATCATCCTGGTTGCGCCTAACGGCTTTAAAACCAGAAGCCCAAGCGCGTATTCTAAACTTGCCGTTTTCGGGGACTTCACTGTTTGGAGCGAGCACACATGAAAACAGAGCTGGATACTCTCAAGGCGGTGGGTCTCGAAAAGAAAAAAGAATTCAAAAAGAAATACCGCTCCTACAACAAGGGCTCTTCCAAACAGCGGGTTCAAACCCCTAACTGGCAGAAGAGTCAAGACCAGCAGGGTCAGCAAAAGTCCCAGTATAGAGGAAAGTGTAATTCCAGAGGAGGAGGGAATCAACGCCAGGGCAACAACACCGGAAAAGCTCAGTCCAAGCAATGAGTCTTTCTTTACCCCAGCGCCGTGGACCACTCCAGTGGGGGAAAGCCTTGCGGGTCATTTGGAAGAGTGGCAAAACATCACACTCACCACCAACTAATCCGAAAAGCCAAGAAAACAGCATTCAAGGATCGACTTGACAACAACGCTCACAACAGCAAGGAACTTTTCAACATCGTCAAGGAATTTTCCAATCCCTCGGCCAACTCCAACGACATCACCTCCTCTCAAACCCTCTGCGACTCCCTAGCCTCATTTTTCCACAACAAGATTGCAGACATCCACAACAGCTTTGACAACCAACCCGGAAACCAACCCACCCTACCATTTGCTGATCATCTTCCCCCCGTGAACACCCTTAACGACTGGAACCCAATCTCCACTGAGGACACCATCCGCCTGATGAATTCCATCCACTCAGGATCCCCCACAGACCCATGTCCTCACCACATCTTCAACAAAGCAGACTCCGTCATAGCACCGCACCTCCGAGACGTCATCAACTGCTCCTTCAACTCCGCCACCTTCCCGGAAGACTGGAAACACGCTGAACTCACCGCCCTTCTGAAAAAACCCACAGCGGACCCCACCGAACTCAAAAACTACCGTCCCATCTCGCTCCTTCCATTCCCGGCCAAAGTCATCGAGAAAGCTGTCAACAACCAGCTCGCCGCCTTCCTCGAAGCCAACAAATCCCTCGACCCCTCACAATCTGGCTTCCGAGCAAAACACAGCACTGAGACCGCCCTCATCGCAGCAACAGACGACATTCGAACTCTACTGGACAATGGAGACACAGTCGCCCTCATCCTCCTTGACCTCTCTGCAGCATTCGACACAGTCTGCCACAGCACCCTTTTACAACGCCTCAATAACGTCGGAATCCAAGGAAAAGCACTTGAATGGATCACCTCGTTCCTCTCCGGAAGAACCCAGAGAGTCCGCCTTCCACCATTCAAGTCCGAGGCCTCTGAAGTCATCTGCGGCGTACCACAAGGATCTTCACTCAGTCCCACCCTCTTCAACGTATACATGAGCCCCCTCGCGGCCATCGCACGCCAACACAACCTCAACATCATCTCTTACGCGGATGACACTCATCTGATCCTTTCTCTCACCAATGACCCCAGCACCGCCAAAACTAACCTACACGAAGGAATGAAAGAAGTTGCCGAATGGATGAAACAAAGCCGTCTGAAACTCAACTCAGACAAAACAGAAGTCCTCATCTTAGGTACATCCCCCTCTGCATGGGACGACTCCTGGTGGCCGGAAGCCCTCAGAAAAGCACCCATCCCGACAGACCACGCACGGAACCTAGGCGTCATCCTGGATTCTTCACTCTCAATGAACAGACAAGTCAGCGCCGTATCCTCTTCCTGCTTCAACATTCTTCGCATGCTCAGAAAAACATTTCGCTGGATCCCCACCGAAACCAGGAAAACAGTCACCCACGCTCTGGTCACGAGCCGACTGGACTACGGAAACACCCTCTACGCAGGTACTACCGCAAAACTCCAGAAGAAACTCCAACGAATCCAAAACGCCTCAGCCAGACTCATATTAGACATCCCACGCAACGAACACATCTCTGGTCACCTTAAAGACCTCCACTGGCTACCCGTCAATAAGAGGATCACTTTCCGACTGCTTACCCACGCACACAAATCACTCTACGACATCGGTCCAGAATGCCTCAACTCACGACTGTCCTTCTACACCCCGTCCCGCCAACTACGTTCTTCCAGCCAAGCCCTCGCCACTGTACCTCGCATCAACAAGACCACCATGGGAGGCAGATCCTTTTCATACCTGGCTGCTAAAACATGGAACTCACTCCCCGCTTACCTTCGCCTTACCCAGAACCACCTAGCATTCAGAAAGCAACTTAAAACGTGGATATTTGACAAGTAATCCTCCTCCCCTTCCTAAGCGCCTTGAAACCCTCTGGGTATGTAGTGCGCTATACAAATTCTATGACTTGACTTGACTTGACATGGGTGTTATCTACACTTCGGAATGGTTACTGTCTTCGTTTCAGTCATCAGCCTCCACCTGTTCCCCCGATGTCAACATCGAATCATCAGTTACACCTTCTGCAAAAAGAAGTGGCCACTCTTCTTGAGAAGTCAGCTATCAAGAGAGTGCCAGTGTCTCAAAGGGGAAAAGGAGTAAGTATATTCCCAATATTTTCTGGTCAGAAAAAAGGGGCAAAAGGCAGAATTCAGACCTATTCTAGACTTGAGAACTCTCAATCTGTGCGTCAAAAAGGAAAAATTTCGCATGTTGGCGCTTCACCAAATATATCCACATCTCAGGGGGGGAGATTGGATGTGCTCGTTGGACCTCCAAGATGCCTACTGTCATGTTCCAATACACCCCAGTTACAGGAGATTTCTTCGGTTCCGGGTGGGGACTTCCAACTATCAGTTCAAAGTCCTGCCGTTTGGGTTAAAGTCGGCTCCCTAGGTGTTCACGAAGTGTGTTGCAGTGGTAGCAGCCGCTCTACACCGCAAAGGGGTCTTCGTATACCCATACCTGGAGGATTGGCTGTTGAATGGTCCCTCCCCAGACAGCGTAAGAAGTCAGTTCCAGACTTGCATACAGCTCTGCTAGCGACTAGGGCTACATGTCAACTTAGGAAAATCAGTCTCTCAACCCACCCAGAAGATTCACTTCCTAGGAGCTCTGCTAGACTCCGAAGTAGGAAAAGTGTTTCCTTTGGGGGAGAGACAGTTTTCGATAACCCAGAAATGTCAGCTGGTGCTTTGCAACAATTCTCAGAAAGTGCGCCGGATTGCCTCCCTGCTAGTATCGATGGCATCATGCATCTTCCTAGTCCTGAATGCCAGACTTCGAATGCGTCCTCTTCAACAGGATCTGGAGGACAAGTGGGACCAGCAATCAGCTCGCTGGGACGATCACACCATTCTCTCAGACGCAGTTCGAGCTTCCATTCCATGGTGGACCAAAAGACAAATGATGCAGGTGGGAGTTCTGTTCCATCAACCTCCTCCTGTACAGACTCTGATCACGGATGCTTCCCTTCTAGGTTGGGGAGCACACAAGGGTCAACTGCAGGTGCAAGGGCTGTAGTCGTACAAAGAAAGTACCTACCACCTCAACATGCTGGAGTTGAGAGCAGTCCACCTAGCTCTCAAGGCGTTCCTTCCCTCGATTCACGAAGCTTCAGTTCTAGTACAAACGGACAACACCACCACAATGTACTATTTATTTATTTATTTATTTATTTGCTGGTTTGTATAGCGCTTGAATCAACTCCAGCTGGAGTATCTCTGCGCTTTTGGAGCTGGTAATACCAGAAAAGGTGATTGAGTGAGTAGAAACTAGATCTCATTTCTGAACAGTGCAGTTTTCAGAGTTTCCGGAATGTAAGGTGTTCTTTACATTGTCTCAGAGACTGAGGAAGTTTGTTCCATAGAATGGGTCCGGTGATGGATAGAGCTTTACACCCGTGTCTGGTTTTTTTGGCACGGGGGACCACTAGAATGAGATTGTTTCTGGACCTGAGAGATCGAGTTGAACAAGCAGGGGGGAACGCGCTCACGAACTCTGTCGCTGGAAGCACAACGGATTTGGCATTGGCTTCTGGCTCGCAAATTGTCCATCACAGCAGTCCACCTCCCAGGAGAGCAAAATGTGAGGGCGGACGCTCTAAGCCGTCATTTCGACAACAAGGAGGATCAAACATCAATCACAGCATTTATATAGCGCACTACTCACCCAGCGGGTCTCAAGGCGCTAGGGGAGGGGGTCCACTACTGCTCGAACTGCCAGGTCTTGAGTTGCTTCCTGAAGGCGAGGTGGTCCTGGGTCACGCGGAGGTGGGTCGGTAGGGAGTTCCATGTCTTGGCGGCGAAGTAGGAGAAGGACCGTCCCCCTGTGGTGGCTCTTCGGATGCGGGGGACGGCGGCGAGGGCGTGGCCGGTCGATCGGAGCTGGCATTTGGGAGCGTAGAAGTTGAGGCGGCTAATGAGGTATCCTGGGCATTGGTTGTGTAGGACTTTGTGTGCGTGGGTGAGGAGTCGGAAGGTGATTCTCTTGTTGACCGGGAGCCAGTGCAGGTCTCTCAGGTGTCCGGAGATGTGGCTGCGGCGGGGGATATCCAGGATGAGTCGTGCTGAGGCGTTCTGGATCCGCTGGAGTCTCTTCTGGAGTTTGGCGGTGGTTCCGGCGTAGAGGGAGTTGCCGTAGTCCAGACGGCTGGTGACGAGGGCCTGGGTGACCGTCTTCCTGGTCTCGGTGGGGATCCACCGAAAGATCCTACGTAGCATGCGCAGGATGTTGAAGCACGACGAGGAGACGGCATTGACTTGTCTGGTCATGGAGAGGGAGGAGTCCAGGTTGAAGCCCAGGTTGCGTGCGTGGTCTGTTGGTTTGGGTGCGCTGCCTAGGGCGGGGGGCCACCAGGAGTCGTCCCAGGCGGAGGGTGAGGATCCCAGGATGAGGACTTCCGTCTTGTCCGAGTTCAGTTTCAGGCGGCTTGTCTTCATCCATTCGGCTACCTCTTTCATCCCTTCGTGAAGGTTGGCTCTGGCGGTGGCGGGGTCGTTGGTGAGGGAGAGGATCAGCTGAGTGTCATCGGCGTAGGAGATGATGTTGAGGTTGTGCTGGCGTGCGATGTCTGCGAGGGGGCTCATGTAGACGTTGAAGAGGGTTGGGCTGAGTGAGGAGCCTTGAGGAACGCCGCAGATGACTTTGGTGGCTTCAGATCTGAACGGGGGGAGGCGGACTCTCTGTGTTCTTCCGGCGAGGAAGTAGATGATCCACTCCAGTGCCTTCTCCTGGACTCCGGCGTTGCTGAGGCGCTGTACTAGGGTACGGTGGCAGACAGTGTCGAAGGCCGCGGAGAGGTCTAGGAGGATGAGGGCCGCTGTTTCTCCGTTGTCGAGCAGAGCTCGGATGTCATCGGTGGCTGCGATCAGGGCGGTCTCAGTGCTGTGGTTGGCCCGGAAGCCGGACTGCGAGGGGTCGAGGGATCCGTTCGTCTCGAGGAAGGCGGCCAGCTGCTTGTTGACGGTCTTCTCGATGACTTTAGCAGGAAACGGGAGCAGCGAGATGGGGCGGTAGTTCTTGAGGTCGGTGGGGTCCGCTGTTGGTTTCTTCAGTAGGACGCTGAGCTCGGCGTGCTTCCAGCTCTCCGGGAAGGTAGCGGTGTCGAAGGAGGTGTTGATGATGTCCCGCAGGTGGGGTGCGATGACAGCCTCGGCCTTGTTGAAGACGTGGTGAGGGCAGGGGTCGGTCGGAGATCCAGAGTGGATGGAGTTCATCGTGCGGACGGTGTCTTCGGTGCTGATGGGAGTCCAGGCGCGGAGGGTGGTGGTGGGGGGCGGTGGTTCCGTCTTGGCGTGCGTCGACTGAGTGCTGAAACTGTTGTGTATGTCCGCGATCTTGTTGTGGAAGTAGGAGGCGAGGGAGTTGCAGAGGTCTTGCGAAGGGGTGATGTCGTTGTTTCCGGCGTTGGGGTTAGAGAGCTCTTTGACGATGTTGAAGAGTTCCTTGCTGTTGTGTGCGTTGTTGTCCAGTCGTTCCTTGAATGCGGTTTTCTTGGTGGCTTGGATGAGTTGGTGGTGCTTTCGGGTGGCGAGCTTGAGGGCAACCATGTTGTCCGGAGTTGGGTCTCTGCGCCAGGTTCTCTCTAGGGCTCGGCAGTTCTTCTTGGAGCTCTTGAGTTCGTCGGTGAACCATGGGGCTTTCTTGCTGCCGGGTCTGCTAGGCGGGGTCCTCAGGGGGGCGAGGTCATCTGCGCAGTCGCTGATCCACTTCGTGAGGTTGGTGGCCGCCTGGCTTGGGTTCGTTGTGCTGGTGGGAGGGTTCGTGATCAGTGAGGTGGTGAGCTGGTCGGCTGTGATCTTGTTCCAGCTTCTGCGTGCAACCTGTTGCTGGTGGTGGTGGATCGTGGTCCTTCCGAAGCTGAAGTGGACGCAGCTGTGGTCCGTCCAGTGGAGTCCGGTGGCGTGGCTGAAGGCGATGTCCTTGCTGGATGAGTAGATGGAGTCGAGTGTGTGTCCGGGGTAGTGGGTGGGGGTGGTGACCAGCTGCTTGAGTCCCAGGTTTGCGAGGTTGTCCAGCAGGGTGGTGGTGTTGCGGTCGTTGTTGTTCTCCAGGTGGAAGTTGAGGTCCCCGAGGAGGATGTAGTCAGTGGAGCAGAGGGCGTGCGGGCTGATGAAGTCGGCGATGTCTTCGCTGAATTGTGTGCGTTGTCCCGGGGGTCTGTAGATGAGGGTGCCTCTGAGGGTGGTCTTGGCGTAGATGTGGACCTGGAAGTGCAGGTGCTCGGCGAGTGCGAGGGTGTCGTCGGTGTTGGTCGTGATGCGGATGGTGTTCCTGTGGATGATGGCGATGCCTCCTCCGGTGTGGTTGGTGCGGTCCCTTCGGATGATCTTGTAGCCGTCTGGGATGGCGATGGCGATGGCGATGTCGGGCGCTGAAGAGGCGTTCATCCAGGTTTCCGTGAGGAAGGCAACGTCTGGGGCTGTGGTGTCGAGCAGGTTCCAGAGCACGATGGCGTGTCTGTGGACCGAGCGGGTGTTGAGCAGGAAGCATTTCAGGTGGCTGCTGCTGTTGCTCGTCTTGGTCTTGGTAGTTGCTGGAGTAGGGCAGGTCCGGAGGCAGGTGAACTTGCAGGAGTTGCAGCAGAAGGGTCCGTGGGTGCGTCTTGGGGTGGCTTGGTAGCAGCCCGGGAATCGGCCGGCGTTGAGTGTGGCGGCGTCGTACGTCCGGCGGGCGGGCTGGGGTCTGCGGGGGCCAGGGGTCCTGGCACTGGGCGCGGTCCAGGCGTAGACGGGCGTAGACGGGCTTGCCTTTGGCGCGCCTTCGGCGCACAATCGGCGCGCCCGCTGCGCGTGAACGCCGCGCGTCTGCACGGTCGCTATATATGGCGAAGTGTCAGGGAGGGAGGAGCTGGGAGGCGGGGAGGGTGCACAAAGGAAAGGGGGCGTGGCCGCTGGCACGGCGGCGGGAAGCGGGGCGGGGGGCACAGGGGAACACGGGGAACAAGGAGAAAGCAAAAGAACAACCAAGTAGAATACAGGCTCAGGGGGAGGCAAACGGAGCAAATAGTAACACAGGCTCAGGGGGAGAAAAATACGAGCAGAAGCTCAACAGTGACGCAGAGTGGCAGAAAAGCGCGGTAGTCCACCGGCAGGGAGAGTGATCCCGCTGGGGCAGCGGGGGCGGGGAAGAGGCGGCAGGCTCAGCGAGGCTGAGAGCGGCAGTCGGGCAGGGGGCACACGCAGCAGCTGGTGGCCGTGCGGTGCGGGGGTGTCCCGCGAGCAGCTGGGTGCTACACAACGCAGTGGTAGAAGAATTTTCCAATCCTGGGGTGGTCCCACCATAGACCTGTTCGCGGACGACCAAAACACAAAATGCCAAGACTTCGCCTTCAGGTTCTACCGGCCAGGGACGAAAGGGAATGGTCTTTTGATCGACTGGTCAGGGTAATTTGTGTGCGCCTTTCCACCACTTCCGCTGATCCCGAAGATGGTGAGCAAGTTAACACACTTGTGCACAACGATGATCCTCATCGCCCCGGACTGGCCGAGGCAATGGTGGTACACGGACCTGATTCACCTGTCAGGCCGGACCTGTTGTCCAAAATGAACGGGAGGATTTACCACCCCAACCGTCCGTCACTGAACTTGGCAGCATGGCTCCTGAGGTCATACAGTACGGGCATCTAGGGCTGCCAGAGGACTGCAAGTTCATCCTAAAAGAGGCAAGGCCGCCCTCTACAAGACATTCATATGCATGCAAGTGGAAGTGATTCTATATGTGGTGTATACAGAATGATCATAATCCTGTTCAATGTGAGGAAGAGGCAGTGCTTCCTTATCTGTTATATCTGGCCAAAGCAGGTTTAAAGTTTAATTCCATCAAGGTGCACCTAGCTGCTATAACAGCCTATAGGCGGGCACCTTCTCAAGCCTCTTTTTTCCAGTTACCATCTGTCAAAGACTTCCTGCAAGGGTTAAAGAAAGTATACCCTCCAGTACGTCCTCCTCCTCCTCCCTGGGAGTTGAACCTGGTGCTATCGGAGCTAACCCATTCATAAAGCTACTTTACAACATCTTTCGTGGAAAGCAGCTTTTTTGGTAGCAATCACGTCGGCTCGCAGAGTGAGCGAGATTCAAGCTCTCTGTTCCTCTGAACCCTATACGGTGTTCCATTTGAATAGAGTGGTGCTACGGACGCATCCATTTTTCTTGCCTAAAGTGGTGTCAGATTTTCATGTAAATCAGACCATTTCTCTGCCCACTTTCTTTCCCAATCCCTCTACACCAGCTGAGAGGGCTCTGCATTCTTTAGACCTGAAAATCAATCAATCAATCAAAGACATTTATAGAGCGCACTACTTACCCGTAGGGTCTCAAGGCGCTGGGGGGAGGGGGGTGCCGTTACTGCTCGAACAGCCAGGTCTTCAGCTTCTTCCTGAAGGAGAGGTGGTCTTGGGTCAGGCGCAGGTCGGTCGGGAGGGAGTTCCAGGTCTTGGCGGCCAGGTAGGAGAAGGACCTTCCTCCTGTTGTCGCTCTTCGGATGCGAGGGACGGCGGCGAGGGCGTGGTTGGCTGATCGGAGGTGGCGTTTGGGAGCGTAGAAGTTGATTCGGTTGTTGAGGTAGCTCTGGCCTTGGTCGTGTAGGGCTTTGTGTGCGTGGGTGAGGAGGCGGAAGGTGATTCTTTTGTTGACAGGGAGCCAATGCAGGTCTCTCAGATGTCCGGAGATGTGGCTGGTGCGTGGGATGTCGAGGATGAGTCTGGCTGAGGCGTTCTGGATCCGCTGGAGTCTCTTCTGGAGCTTGGCGGTGGTCCCGGCGTAGAGGGCGTTGCCGTAGTCCAGTCGGCTGGTGACGAGGACCTGGATGAAGCCCAGGTTGCGTGCGTGGTCTGTCGGTTTGGGTGCGGTGCCCAGGGCTGGAGGCCACCAGGAGTCGTCCCAGGCGGAGGGCGAAGAGCCCAGGATGAGGACCTCCGTCTTGTCTGAGTTCAGTTTCAGGCTACCTCTTTCATCCCTTCGTGCAGGTTGGCTCTGGCGGCGGCAGGGTCGTTGGTCAGGGAGAGGATCAGCTGGGTGTCGTCGGCGTAAGATATTATGTTCAGGTTGTGTTGGCGTGCGATGGCCGCGAGGGGGCTCATGTAGACGTTGAAGAGGGTGGGGCTCAGCGAGGATCCTTGAGGGACGCCGCAGATGACTTCGGTAGCCTCTGACTTGTACGGTGGTAGGCGGACTCTCTGTGTTGTTCCGTCGAGGAAGGAGATGATCCATTCCAGTGCCTTCTCCTGGATTCCGACGTTGCTGAGGCGCTGTACTAGGGTGCGGTGGCAGACAGTGTCGAATGCCGCGGAGAGGTCTAGGAGGATGAGGGCCGCTGTTTCTCCGTTGTCCATCAGGGCTCGGATGTCATCGGTGGCGGCGATGAGGGCGGTCTCTGTGCTGTGGTTGGCTCGGAAGCCAGACTGTGAGGGGTCGAGGCATCCATTCGTCTCAAGGAAGGCGGCCAGCTGCTTGTTGACGGTCTTCTCGATGACTTTGGCTGGAAACGGGAGGAGCGAGATGGGGCGGTAATTCTTGAGTTCGGTGGGGTCCGCTGTGGGTTTCTTGAGTAGAGCGCTGAGTTCGGCGTGCTTCCAGCTCTCAGGGAAGGTGGCGGTGTCGAAGGAGGTGTTGATGATGTCTCGCAGGTGGGGTGCGATGACAGCGTCAGCCTTGTTGAAGACGTGGTGAGGACAGGGGTCGGTCGGAGATCCGGAGTGGACGGAGTTCATCGTGCGGATGGTGTCTTCGGTGCTGATCGGAGTCCAGGCGCGGAGGGTGGTGGTGGGGGATGGTGGTTCGGTCGTGGTGTGCGTTGGTTGGTTGTTGAAGCTGTTGTGTATGTCCGCGATCTTGTTGTGGAAGTATGAGGCGAGGGAGTTGCAGAGGTCTTGCGATGGGGTGATGTCGTTGTTTCCTGCGCTGGGGTTGGATAGCTCTTTCACGATGTTGAAGAGTTCCTTGCAGTTGTGTGCGTTGTTGTCCAGCCGGTTCTTGAAAGCAGTTTTCTTGGCGGCGCGGATCAGCTGGTGGTGCTTCCGGGTGGCAAGCTTGAATGTGGTCATGTTGTCCGGTGTAGGTTCCCTTCTCCAGACTTTCTCGAGGGCTCGGCAGTTCTTCTTGGAGCTCTTGAGTTCGTCGGTGAACCATGGGGCTTTCTTGCTGCCGGGTCTGCTGGGCGGGGTCCTCAGCGGGGCGAGCTCGTCCGCGCAGTTGCTGATCCACTTCGTGAGGTTGTCGGCGGCCTGGCTGGGGTTCGCTGAGCTGGCAGGAGGGTGCTGGCTCAGGGAGGTGGCGAGCTGGTCGGCTGTGATCTTGTTCCAGCTTCTGCTGAGGGTTTTAAAGTTCTATCTGGATAGGTCTAAGGTTATTCGTCACTCTGATCATCTCTTTGTTAACTATGGATCGATCAGGACAGGTCATGCTGCCTCGAAGCGTTCTATCTCAAGGGGGATCTTTTATGTATTAAACTTGCTTACCAGCTGGCGCAGACGCCCCTGGGGTTTTCTCCCAGAGCGCATTCCACCAGAGGGAAAGCTGCGACTGCGGCTTTCCTCACTAATGTGCCCATGTCTGAGATTTGTAAGGCGGCGACCTGGAGGTCCGTCCATACATTTACCAGACATTACTGTCTTGATTCTGACACAAGAGTAGATACCCATGTAGGCCAGGCCTCCTTGAGGAATCTGTTTAACAGCTGATTCGGGCTGTTTTGATTGGTCTTTTTAAGTTGGGTCATGTACTTCTCATTTACCTGCAGGTGGTTGATGGGCTTGCTATTCAGTGCTTATGACTATTGATGATGATCCCCTGGAAGAGAAGGATAAGTTACTTACCTGTAATCCTAGTTCTCTTCCAGGGGTATCCTCATCAAAGTCATAACCCCCTCCTCCCCAGGTAATTGAGAGATGCACGTTTCTGACTTGTATTTTAGCCCTGACTTCAGGGTTATGCAAAGAACAACTGACCTAACTGTCACCCCTGAGGCATGATGGGACGCCTGGGGTCATGGCTGCCTTAAAGGCACAGTGCCAGTTTTTAACTGAAAATGCTTTCAGTTTCTGTGTTATTCACTTTTCAATGCAGCTTATTGCTGACAATGTCTTTTATGAGCAATTTACAGAATTTATGGGTGTTTTTACTCATTAAAACACAAAGTTCAAGGACTATTTGACCTAATGTGTTTTTGTTTCCTTTCTAATTGCTGTACATATACAAGTGTTTACATTGTCTAGCCTTGGTTTTGGAGCGTCATTGGTGTGAAAAAAATGATATATGTATTTACATATATTTGGAACGAGATATATGTGTTTTTTACATATATATTTTTATATTGTTTCCCGGGGTCCCGCACATGGGCGGGAATATTCAGTGCTTATGACTTTGATGAGGATACCCCTGGAAGAGAACTAGGATTGCAGGTAAGTAACTTATCCTTATTGTTGCCCAATTCAATGGTACAGTATCATTGACCTCTGAAAGATCCAGTGCTGAGTCCCTGCAGTGCCCCAAGACCTCACAGATTTCACACGTGCATGAATGGAGAACCATGCCAGGCAGACATCAGTTCATTTCGCACCCCATATTGCTCCTGCCATGCTGCTAATCATACATCCCAACTACAAACCCTGACACTTGTGCAGCCATCTGCCCGGGATCCTGACAGGCGGCCACTCAGTTCTACCCTACACTTTGCCCCTGCTGCCAATCTACTAACCCTCACAGTTGTACCAGTGAGACAATTCAAGCTATTCCAGGTCCCCAAAATTGTCTGAATGTCTAGTGCAGCAGCCAATGATAATGGTAATGTATTTGAAATTATTCAGTGCCTGCTGTGGTCATCGCTCACATAGACAGCACCAACCCGTGGCGGGCTTTCCCAAGCGCTGGGGGTACAAATAAGTAACTGTGCCACGGACCAGAAATCGCTAGGTCAAATTTAGCACAGGTAGACTTGATGATGTAGGCCATTGCAGCATTCAAAGGACAAAACATGTTGTATGAAGGACACCCAAACATGCAAGCAGCAAGCCTCCATGTGGCTTTTTGATGCAGCAGACACATTACTTCTGGCGCACATGACCAGGAGCATGCTTCAGCCTTAAGGTTCATCCTCAAAAATATTTGACAAGCACCTATCCTTAATGACCGCCCCTTCTACCTGCAACAAGTACTTAATTAAAACAAGCATGTTCTGGGGTAAGAAGACTCCTCGCATAGCAATAGGGACACTATATGCGGATACGGAGCAAGGAGGTCATGCGTTACCAAACATCAAAGATTACTATAATGCCTATTTGGCACAATATCTAAATAGATTTAAATCCGAAACACAAGGCCCAGATTTATTTATCAATTTCTTTGTGGATTTAATTTGTCTTGAAGCTCAAATTCCCTCCCCGTTATTAGTGCCTAGATCTCCGAAACTCGTCAGATATAAGACTATGAACTGGCTCCTTAAAAGAAGAGATGGCATGCTTAAAAGATACTCTCTTCCACAGTTTAATCTTATGACTCATTTAAGACACGTTTGTGTACAGACTGAGACAAAAATCAGCTCGGAAATTGTAGGTAACTGGCACCGTGCAGGGTTCCATATATTAGCAGACTTTTGCAGGGATGGTAGGTGGATAACCCCGGTAGAGATGTCACGACTGATTCAAGGAAACTTCCTGTTCAGTGGCTTTTATATTAAGTTTTACAAAATGCTGAATCTACTTGATCTTAAACATATCAGCACCCCTAATCACATATGTAACATCACTGGTTAGAAAGCCGGGGGAATGGAAACACTTTCTCGCTCAGAGCATTGAGAAAGACCTAAGCATTAAAGCAATCAAAAAATGGCAGGAACATGAGAATCATAATAGATCTCTTAATACTTGGAAAACCCTAAATAAATTAAACTTCTGTGTATTGAGAGTGTCCAATTGGCGCAGAATGCTCTTTTTTAACAAATGGCTACTATATCGCACTCCAGCTCTTATCGCTAAAATGTATGCTAATACGTCTGCTACTTGTTTTAGATGTACACATTTTGCTCCCGCCAATTGGTCTCATATAATCGCACTATGTCCGAAAATCCTGACATTCTGGAATTAAACTTTTGATTTCCTTGGTTCCAATTACAATATGCGGATTGCTCACACTCCTTTATGGATATGACTCCGATCTTGGCTTGGCAGATCATTTGGTTAAACTGTTTTATATAGTCTCAGCTGTAGCAAGATCTCTGATACTACAGAATTGGCAGTCAATACAAGTTCCCTTGTTCCAGGAATGGTTAGACAAAATGAAAAGAGTCAGAAAGACCAGTTATTATGTGCACAACGAATCGGAGGGATTACAAAGTTTGATAAAATCTGGAAATCAGTTTTTGATTAATTGTACTTTTATGTTTGGTGTCTAAAAAGTATATTATGATTTCTCCTTGTATTTGTTATTTAGAATTGTTGATATCACTTTATTTCCCTTCTGTTGATTGGCCTTATATATGTTATTGTCTACTTTGATTCCAAAGTACCTCAATAAATCTTTAAAAAAAAAAAACAAGCATGTTCATCTATTGGGCAGATCCTCCCCATTTGACAGGCCAAATGAAGCTGAAATATTTCTACGCATAGTCCTGCGTCTTCGTTCATGCAACCAGCTATGTAATTTACTTGTAAAATTAAATCTACCGCAAGCCAGGACTGTTGACTTTGCCCCTGGTCGTTAATGCATGTAAATGACTTCAGTGCTTAAGTCTGGCTCATGGGCCAACAATGTGTCTGTGCAGGAGCTATAATGAGTCACTAACATACCAGCGTAGTCAATAATGTACCCCACTAAACTCCTAGTACAGTTTCCCTAAACTTTGCACAGCTAGACTTGCTCAGCATGGTGAATGCACCAAGCACTGTACCCTATCCCCCTGGGTGGCGTTCATATCATTTCAGTATGGATTGCAGTATACTACCTCATTGGCACCCTCCACAAAATCCAGTGAGTAGTGCAAAGGTAACCAGGTACCTGCTGTATGATATAGCTAGCACAGAGGCATCGCCATCTAGTGTTGGGCGGCAGCATGGGAAATAAGGCAGTCATGTGCTGCAATGGGTGATCCCTTGCTGCCCAAATTGGTGTCAATAAAACGTCCTCAAATGCCGCCCCCACATCCCAGCTGGCAGTTGACCAGCACCTGGCTACTGCCTTTTGAAGCTTCCACTGGGACCCGGTGTGAATTATTTTAGTCAACACCCCCTTACATCTTGCACATGTGATCTTGTAAACTGATGTTACCAGGTGTCAGTCACAGTTGTGGACCTGCGAGGAGTCGCAGTTTTGGCCTGCCCTAACACCTCGCGTTCCCCCTAAGAGCGTTCAGCACACCGGACCATTGTTGGTTCCCAACCACCTAATAACCGCCAGGGCCATAAAGCGCACAGAGGTGCCTGGGACGGACCCGCGGTGTCCCCTTTGCCCCCGCATCCCCTTACAGCCCCGTAAGCAGGGAATCGCACCCACAGTATGGCTTAATTTGTGCCAGCAGAATACTGTGCATATCATAGTGTGCCGCCCGACTAGTATTTTGATGTTTCCATCATTGCATCCAGTACTAATGCAGCAAGAATCATTCCCTGACCTGTCAGGGACTTGGCGTTGTCATGGGGATGGTTGCTTAGGTAATGAGCAGCAACTGAAGCGTGCAATAAAATTGAAAACTTTCACTTGCAGTGCATTGACACATGACACCTGACAGTCACGCCATATGCATTTTAAAGCCACATTCCATTTCTATTACCCTGGCGACCTCACATACACTGCCCCATGAGTAAAGCAGCAGCAGGAGGGGAAAGGCAGAACTCGCGGAGTTGTACCTCAACCTGAGCGCATGCCGGAATATCAATCAACCTCAACCTGAGCGCATGCCGGAATATCAATAAACCTCAACCTGAGCGTATGCCAGAATATTAATCAACCTCAACCTGAGCACATGCCGGAATATCAATCAACCGTCGCCAGACCCCTCTAACTATTACCAGGCATGTGATACAAACAACCCCCTGCCAGCTGGCCTCTGGTCCTATTAAGACCCACGCTGTCTCTGCTCTACTAGGTAGCAAAAGATGGCTCTTTACTACCCAAAAGAAAATGTAAATGTTTGATGACTCCAAGGCTTTAGAATGCGTTAATTAAACTTCTGTCAAACGAACATGTCCCCGCTTAAGACCTTGGCTGGCACGAACTGTTACTGTGCCAGTATTCCTCAACACCCCAGCCTAGGGTGATGGCACCCGGCCTCCAGCGTGACATGGAAGAGTGCGCTCCCGACCCTGAGGCTACCTCTTTAAAATGCACCCGAACGCCTTCTTAGCATTGCGCTCTGCCTCTCGCCACTGTGCACAACTGGCCCTAATGTGCACTGCCAGTTTGGGGCCTCGCTGCTGTCCCGGTGTACGTGGTCTTCATTTACCCTTGGCCCCCTCCCCTGGTAGCTGTATGCCCTCCACGACCAGGGGGGACAGACGGTGTGACGGGAAGGAGCAAAGGGGGGGGGGTTGCGAAACTGCAGGTGACATTTGCAGCAATGGAACCAGAGTGGGCTTCGGGCGACGCTCCCCGTCTGCCCCCGCGGGCGGATACGTATGTGAATTGGTAGGGTGGGCCTACGCCGTCCATGGACGGAGCGATGGCCCAGCAGCCAATTCCCCCGGTAGCCCGGGAACCTGGCATTGCGGGAAGGGGGAAAGGGCCCAACGTGCCTACTCCGGCCCGAGCCCCCAAGGCCCATGGGCTACCCGCAATCTGCTCCCCAGCTGTTGGGAACCTCGGTGCCCCATGCTGTCGACACCCCAACTGCTCCTGCCTCCCAAAGGGTGGGCCGGGGATGGGGGCGAGGTGCAGTGGCCGCTGCCCACCAATTGCAGCCGAAGGGGGGGTGGGGGGAATGCAACGGCCCCCGCCAGGAGATGGTTGTGTGCCCAAGGCACGTTGACCTAGTGATCCATTACGAGTCTCTAGTAGTGCGCATCACTTCTGCTATCTGCGCCCTAAGCTCCTGGGCTGCAGCGCTCTGCGCGAGCGGTGGGTGAGCAGTGCACTGGGATCTCCACGAGCAAGTGAAGATAACGGACCTGGTGCGGGGGGGAGTTGGTATATCTGGTACCCACGGGCCAAGGGAAAACCCTAAGGTATCCTTAAGTGCACCGCTGAGAGAGCGTGGGCACCAGGCCACACTGGGGGCAGGGCATACCCCCCCATTCCACCCGGGCAAACCGGGATCCCAAACCGCTAAAGGAGACAAGGACGCAGGGGAAGGAACCTGCCTCCCCACACACTCTCCGCCTGAAACTGACCCCCTCCCCTCTGAGTCGCAAGACCAGGGGGGCAGGGGACGGCGGCGTGCCTGGCAGTAATTGGCAGCGGCGGGCACCAGAGTCTCTGAAGAGACGGAGCCAAGCATAAGCGCCTCCCGGCAACTTGCTCGCGGGGCCGAGGCACTGGTGCCGGCCCAGCCACAGAGTAGTTCTGCAGAGGGGGACTCTGACGGAACCGGAAGGGAGCCCCTATTGTTCGCTGTTCCCCGCCTCCAACAACATGATCGCGCTGGCCGGTGGCCCGGTATCAACGACTGGCATGGTGGAGCATAGGAGGTGGTAGTCACTCGGCTCTCTCTGTTCCCCCCCCCACTCACTGTGTCTCCTGCCCCTTGGCCACACCAGGCTAGGTCCTGCCCTGACCGCGTGGTGGCGTAGTGGCATGGACCGGGCAAGAGCGGGAGGACAGCGGTCTGAATTGGGTTATGAGGCGCCTTTGCCTCACCTTAGCTATTGCACTCAGAGGGGTGCCAGCCGCCAACAACTTCCAATGCCTGGAGGGGGTTGAGCATCAGCGATCGCCAGATAGACGGTCGCACATCTCCTGCCACCCCCTTGGGGTGCCGGTTCTTTGGAAGCACGCTCCCCTTCCCAGGAGATGCCCTGCTGGGCCAATTCCTGGCTCTAGTCACAGGCCTGCCCGAAGGTGTTTGAGTTACATACACGGTCCCCGAACGTTAGCTCAAGGATGAGCTTCCTCCGTGAGGGCTCTGGTCTATGCCCCCTGGGAGCTGTAAACCCCCCCCCCGTAATGGGGCGGGTGAAGTGGGGGGAGCTTGACTCACCACAGAAACAGCTCCCGGAGGATCGCACACATCCAACGGCGCCAAGAAGAAGGGAAAAGACAGCGTGTTCCGCAAGGCAGCGTCCGCGCGTGTCCGGTGCGATGACAAAGAGGTTGTCAGCGTGGTGAGGGGTACATATATTCCCCTCACCCTGCCTCGCGCACCGGACATGACGCGGCACTGCCGGTGCCCAGGAGGGCCTCCCCGAGAGTCCCTGCCCCTTTAGGAGGAAAGGGGGTGTGGAATGCCCGATTGCACTAGAGGGCCGCCCTCTTGAGTGGCCTCCTGCGCTGGCCTCGGTCAGCCGCATTCATCATTCACCGCCAACAGATTATGCTTTGCTCTGAGACACAAACCTGTGCAGTCACATATGTACTGATACATTTAAAAGTTGGGAGACAGAAATTGTAGTTCAATATGCAATACTTTTCAAAGAAATTCCATGCCTGGGTAGATATCTGAAGCTACATCTATGTCAAGCAATTAGCACTTCGAAATATATCAAATTCTTATTTGAGCGGGAGCTTCACATAAAAGGGACTTAATAAGGTTTTGCTAAAATGTAAACAAGTTCTGGGTGGGCCTGTTGTGGTAAGGGTTCAGAAAGTTCAAATTAATTCCACCTTGCAAATTAATACCATGAACATGAGTGACAATTACAGTTAAACTTCAAGGTGAGCGCACCCAGGCAGACAATCAGACATCTGAAGTGAGCTTGAAAATGAACATTACTGTATCCATGCAGGCTTAAATATTCGGACACCACCAAATCAAAGTCACACAATAAAGCAGAATTGTCTACTTACCATGCTAAACTTCAGGAGGCTATAGTCTAAGAAGAGATCTGCAGAGGTAGACATGTTCACCCTGAAAGCATCTTGATTGGTTTCCAAATAATACTGACAATGGATCAATTACTGGAAAACATGAATTGCCTTTAACCCCTTCGATGCTTGTGACAAGGTCAACTCGTCATGGGTGTTACCTGCGCTGTGCTTATGACGATTTGACCTTTTCACATAACAAGGGAATGTGCTGTAGCAATGATGCGGTTAATCAATCAAAGTATTAGTAATCTTGCTTGATAATCACAATTTTGGTCCAAGATATTTCACTGTGGAAAACTATAACTATTTGTGATAACAAGGACTCGTGATTACCAGCAGTGTGCAGGATTTCTAGAATTTAGGGTGACCATCCGCCTGTAAATTTCACGGACCATCCGTTATTTGGGCCTCTTGTCCATGATGCTCTCTTTCTTGAACACCTTTTGTTCGCAATACTGGACAGTGGAGCGAACTGCACTGCCCCTAATCAATCCCCCTCCATCCCTTCCCCTCGCTAGAAGCCTGAGTTTTGTAACTCTTGCTATACAGGACTGCAGCAGCACCTCCCCAACCTGGCCCATTATCATTTTGATTGCCAGTGATTATCACAAACTGAATGATAATGGGCCTCTCTGTGCATGACAGCATATCCTGGGCCTCCATCTCCTCCTGTCCTAGTGGAGGGCATGGCATTTTGCTTTTATTCAGAGGCTGGTGTCACCTCACCAGGGGTCAAGTACTGGGGAGGTGAGGGTTGCATTTTGGCACTTCTTACAGGGTTAAATGCACAGACTTCAGATCCCTTGTGTGCCAGCAATTTATAGGTTAGGAATGTCGGTTTCATTCTGCTTATTAATGTATATGTTTGAGAGATTTGAGCTTTGTCTTTGCTGTGTTTTGTCTCATCATAAAGTAGCTCTTCAGGATAATGCGCCTCCAGCAAAGCTCAATACGTAGAATGCAGATCAAAGAATTGTTTTTTTTCTGTAGACAGCTCAGTGGAAGGCCTGTGCTTTGCTCGAGTTAAGTTAGATCTGTCAACCTTAAAAGATATGTGACTTGATCTTTATTTTGAAGTTCGATCTCAGTTTTTTATTTTTTATTTTACTTTTAGCTTGGTGAGGAACCAGGGATTGGAGTACTTTTTTTTGTGAGGCTGCAGATAGCAAAACTCTGCAAACCATTTTTCTCTAAACAATGCCCAACCTATGCCTCTACAGTTTATGTAGAGTAGAGTTTATGCGATGTTGGTGTATTCCGCAGTGGATGCAAAAGTGCATTAGTTTATTAAAAGGTTAAACATGAAGCAGGTTATGAATCTACCATTCTTGAACTGCACATTATCGAGCTCTTCCTTATTATGTCCACTGTGTGTTCACGTTGCTTTTTTATGGCTCCCCATGCCTTAAGCTTTATTTTGCAGGGTGATTTCTGATGATCATTTGGCCCATAGCTTTGCCAGTCTACTCTCATATATTTGGTTGAGTGACCAGGGTGATGTCCAGAGGTTTACGGTGTCTAGCATGCTGTCTTGTGGTTCACTGTGTGTCGAGGCTGCTGTGAAATGGTACACTGTGTTCAAGCTGCTGAATGATGATTCATGGCTTAATTAGGCTGGTATATGATGATTATCCAGTATTATGGGTATCTTTCATAGATTCACATGCCTGAATCCTTCCCCGTCGTCGGGGAGGGAGTCCCCGGTACATAAATAAAGTAATGTCATATAGACATATATACATAGTAATGGGCCAGAGGCCTCTCATTAGTAACATATCCATGTCCTTTTGTGAAAAGGGTCAAACTTTGGCCAAGAGCCAATCCGCTATCACCACCCTCAAGAACCTTCCTGGAAGGAGCTCTGGTCCCTCAGATTTTCTACCGCACGTCGTGCTAAGGGAGTCTCCACTGAGCTCTGCTCAGTTTTCCTTACTTCTCTGGATTTTCCAGTACTTTTCTAACAGAATTTCTTCAGTTGTGTGGGGTTTTCAGTTTACCATGGCTGATACTCCTAAAAAAGGACTTTTTAGACCTTGTGCCTCTTGTGGCAGGAAGAGGCTTCATATAGATGACAAACATAAGGATTGCCTTTATTGTCTCTACCCAGACCACTATTCTAAGGATTATAAGGTCGGTCGAACCTTTTCAACAAAGACCCTCAAGGACAGAGAGGGGCGTCTGTTGATATGACTACAGAGACTGAAGGATAAAGACCAGGCAGTCTCTCCAGGTGAGAGTGAGTCTTCCTTCAGGAGTCCACATTCCTCTCCTAAAAGACCTAGAGTAACATCCCAAGGACCGTCTTCAGAGCCACCTCAAAAGAAGACGCTGAAGTCTTCAGAGGTTCATTCTAAGGTCCTGCCTGTGAAGGTTTCTGGTCAGGGTTCTGCTTCCACCTTTAAGAAACCCTTCACGACCTCTTCAGCTCTGCCTGTGACTGCGTCGACTGCGACCATCTCCACTTCTGTGGCGTCCTCTTCATTATCCACGTCGACGTCTACAACATCCTCATCGTCGATGGGTAGGTCCGTTTCATCTATTATAAAGATTAAGACATCATCGTCGACGCCATCGTCGATGAGCGCTTCCACGTCGACGAAGTCCACATCATGGTCGTCGACGAAAGCTCCATCGTCGTCGACGAAGACATCATTGACGTCGACGAAGACATCATTGACGTCAACGAAGACTCCATCGACGTCGACGCCATTGCCGTCGACCAAGTCGTCGTCGACGAGACCGTCGACGAAGAAATCCCTGTCGACACCGCAACCGTCGCCGTCGACGATTCCTTCTGCATCAGTCGTCGACGTCCCTCCGTCGATGACCACCCCGTCAACGGGCTCAACGACGACACAGGAACCTACCTTGAAAAGCGCATATCTTCACTTTAAAATTACTAAGCGCACTTTGACACCGGATCTAACCTCTCCGAGCAGAGTCCAGGCGTTACCACCTGCGCATCTTCTGGATGAAGAAGACTCGGATGAGGGTTCTATGTTCCAGACAGCTACTAGCCCATCTCAGCTGCACCTAAAATATCACGAGAGTTCAGACTATGAAGAACAAGAGCAGAACGAACAAGTGGATTACCAGGAGGAATTCCAGCCTCCTCCTCCACCTCAACCTATTGTGTGTCTTCCTGCATCCATAGTCACAGATCTGCAGTTCTTGACTGCGGACTACAAACAGAGGTTTCCCTCTACACCTCCACCACCTTCTGTGGTTACGCCTCTGCCTAGACCTCGACCTCCGCCTCTAGTGCTCCACCCTTATCCTGCTCTTGCACAGCATACTCCATTCTCAGATGATGAAGAAGAGGAGCAACAGCAGGAGGAAGGGGAACTCCAGGACTCAAATGACGAGTGAGATGATTAAGTCATTCCATGTCCGGCATCTCCTGTGCCAACGCAAGCCGATTCGCCCCCGGAGGACATTGGGGGATTCCATAATATCTTAGAAAGGGCGGCTTTGCGTTTCAAGATTCCAATGACTACCCAACAACAAGACTGCTTCCTTCATGATTTCAAGGAACCGTTCAAAAAGGCTGTTAGGTCCATACCTATCATAGACTACGTTTGGGAACAAGGAGTTAAGATCATGCAAAATCCTTCTTCCTTGCCCCCATTTCTGCCCAGACTGGACAAGTAATATAGGGCTCCAGACACGGCTCCAGCGTGCCTTACTGGCCATCCCAAGCCGGACTCGGCCATTACCCAAGCAACGCAGTGCAAATCAAAAACTCCTTCTGCTGCTCTAACTGCGCCACCGGATAAGGCGGGACGAAAACTGGACAATATTGGGAAGTGGTTTTCATCAATGTCCGCATTGACAGAGAGAGCTGCAAACTCCATGGCACTGTTAGGACGTTACAACCGTCGAATGTGGGGTGATATCGCCCCATATTTGGGATCATTGTCAGAGGAAGAAAAAGAAGGGGCAAAAAAAAAGATTCTCTTAGAAGGCGAGCGCTCAGCCTCAGAGATGATTGACTGTGCGATGGACATCGTATCGACGGGTTTCCGCCAGCTAGCTGGGGCTGCGCTGTTGAGACCACAAGGCTGGCTCAAAGCAACTACCTTCCGGCTGGAAGTGCAAACTAAGGTGCTCGACATGCCTTACGATGGCCAACATCTATTTGGAGCACACATAGATGAGGCGCTTCAAGGTATAAAAAAAGATACCGATACAGCTAGGCACTGGGTACCCTCCAGTTAAAAAATCCTCCCTTTCGGGGCTCCAGAGGGAGAGGACAATCTTCAAGAGGAGATTTTCAAGGTTACCAGTCCTCGAACAGCTCAAATCAGCAGTACAAACCCCAATATCAGCAAAGACAACAACAACAGTCGTCCTACACAAAGTCTTCCTTTCGTGGTATAGGAGGAAATAAGAACACAGCCAGAAGACAATGACTTCTCTCTGCCACAGGTCTCCACTTCTTCTCTGCCCTGCAAAGTTGGAGGCAGGGTTTCATCTTTCCTACACAATTGGAGAAAAATCACTACGGATCGATGGGTCCTCCAACTAGTTCAATTCGGACACTCTCTGGAGTTCATAGAGACTCCGCCTCAAATTCCTCCTTGCCCAATGCTCCACAAGAATTTACATCTGCTGCAATTGGAGCTCTCACAAATGCTCCAGAAAGGTGCTAGAGAAAGAGTTTCTTGCGAATAGAGAGGCAAGGGGTTCTACTCCCGATTCTTCTTAATTCAGAAGAAAGAAAAAAATGGAGACCTATATTGGACTTAAGAAGCCTAAACAAGTATATCATTCCGTATGGTATCCATTCAGGAGGTGCTACAACTCCTCAATCCGAACAACTTCATGGTGTCTCTAGACCTTCAAGACGCTTATTTTCACATGCCTATCCACAGAAATTACAAGCAATACCTCAGGTTCGCTGTGGCAGGCAAACACTACCAGTTTCGGGTGTTACCCTTCAGCCTGAAGTCGGCACCACGCATTTTTACAAAATACCTGCCTCCAGTAGCAGCGTACCTCCGGCAACAACAGCACCAAGTCTTCCCATACTTGGACGACTGGCTTGTCAAGGCACCTTCCTTTGTGGGCGTGACCAAGTCCTTCAACGCCTGTCTTCAACTTTTCAACGACTTGGGCCTTACTCTCAATCGAGACAAATCCGTCCTTTAGCCTTCCCAGCGTCTCACTTTCCTAGGCGCTGTTTTAGATATGGCTCAGAAGAAAGCATTCCCTTCACAGGAGCGGCAATCCAAGCTGGCATCCTTGGCGACCCGTGTACAAACCAGAAGATCCCTCACGGTGCGCCTTTACAAGTCCCTGCTAGGGACTGCCGTCTTCATATGCGTCCTCTTCAGAAAGCGCTATCCACTCAATGGATCCAGTGTACAGGATCATTCAAAGATGTAATCCGAGTGACTCCTCGCATGGTAAAAGCTCTACAGTGGTGGATTCACCCACAGAACCTTATGCGAGGTATGCCGTTCCTGCTTCCAGTCTCGCCGCATATTATAACAGATGCGTCCCTGGAAGGTTGGGGGGCGCTCCTCCCAGAACTCAGAATCAACAGACAGTGGACCCCTGCCGAAACACAACTTCACATAAACGTTCTCGAGTTGAGAGCAGTTTACCTGGCGCTTCGAGCGTTCCTGCCTCGGATCAAAAACTCCCCGTGCTTGTGCGGACAGGCAATACCACCACAATGCACTATATCAACAAACAAGGGGCGACTCGGTCTCTGACGTTTCTCAAAAAATCTGGAACTGGCTACTTCTTCACAACATTTCCCTTCGGGCAGAATACCTCCCTGGAACGGACAATGTCCTTGCAGACTCACTGAGCAGACAGCGGTCTGTGTGCCACGAGTGGGAACTGGACCACCAACTTCTCAGTCACATCTTCTCCCGATGGGGCAGGCCTCACCTGGATCTGTTCGCAACCAGACACAACGCCAAATGCCAACATTACGCAATCTGGCGTCCCCAGAAAGGGTCACTAGGGAATGCTTTTTCGATTGCATGGTTCAACGTCTTTGCGTACGCATCTCCTCCATTTCCCCTGATTCCCAGGGTTCTCAGGAAGCTGAAGGCGAAACATTGTACCCTGATCTTGATAGCTCCAGCGTGGCCGCGCCAGCACTGGTTCACGGAGCTTCATCTCCTATCGCTGGAACCGCCGATCCCACTGAAGCCGTGCCCCAATCTCCTCACAATGAACCATGGACAAGTCCAGCATCCGGATCCAGCATCTCTCAAATTATCGGCTTGGCTCCTGAGTTCAGAGAATTCCAGGACTAAAACATCCTGCCAGATTGCAGAGCTGTTCTAGCCCGGGCTCGGGCCGACAGTACCAACAAAACGTATTCTCTAAAATGGAAAAGGTTCTGCATTTGGTGTAAATCGAAGAAAATACATCCCTTTTCTTCACCACTGTGAGAAGGTGGCCTGATATGCAGTGGTCACTATTCTAGTGAACACTATGTATCAGTCCAGCAACCCTTATTGATGATTGGTTGTAAGTCAACCTTATAGACCAGCTATCCTAGTAGCGTGGATACGAGCAGTCTAAGGCTAAAGACTCGAGAGGGCGTGTTAAGCCAGCTGTTATACCACATATACCCCTTGAACACCAAGTGAAAGGACACCACACAAGTGTTATGAAAATAAACAGTTATTTATTAAAGATCACAACAGCCCTGTACTCTTTATGAGGACAGGGTACTAAGCACAAACCAAAACTCTTACAAAAATACTTAAGTTAGCACAGTATATACAAATGCCCGAGGGGCACGGAAAACCATATACTTGAAAAGTGGAATGCGAAATTACTAGCAGGTAAGTATAGTACTAATAGGCTTTGGAATTGCTAGATCTTGACTATGGAATCGTTAGATTACTTCTAGGAGACCCAGGGGACTCGGGTGCAGAGTGTGCACTCTCACGCGGGATGCGGGACAAAGTCTATGGTAGCTAGAAATTGCAAAGTTAGTGTTCTCGGGCGAACCCGACCTGGTGGGAGGAAAACGAAAGTAGATTCTGACCCTTGGATAGTGAGGCTATGCTGGGGCACCGAAATGCCGAAGTTACCTAGCCCAGGGGCTGCAGCTGCATAGGACTCAAAAGACGTCGGGAATCCTCGTTGCCGGACCAGGAGCCTGGAAGAAAGAAGGTGCTGGCAGGCGACCAGTGAAGAAAGTTCGGTGGATCCAAGCCTGGATCGATGGAAGATGACACCTGAAAGCAGAGGGGACCAAGTTCGAGACTACTAGCCAGTAGTCAGTGGGCACCAGGAGGGCACCGGATGGTAGCCACCTCGACTAGGTGAGTGGGTGACGCTGTGCTCGAAGATCTCACGGACCAGGAGGCGTTGTCGGCGTCCAGGAAGGAGGATCGAGCTGTCCCACGAAGATGGAAGCTGTCGGCGTCGCTGGACCCAGGATTGGGCAACAAAGCCTTGGCAAATTCAAGCCCACGCGGTGGACCTAAAATGGCGTCTGGAGTGGACCAGGAGGGTCCGGGGTGCCTCTCTTCAAGAAGGAAGCAAGGGCCAGTCTGGAGCAACCAGACCAGCAGCAGTGATGTCGTCGGGCGTCGTTCAGAAGGCCACAAGCCAGCCGGCTAGTAGCCAAACAACGCGGTGCACAGCAAACAGCAGAAGGGCCCCACGCAGATCGTGGAGATGCAGGGAGGCTGACCTTGGGTGCTGGAGCTGCGCAGGGTCGGGGCTTCTCGGACCCCAAAGCACTCACCCGTGGAGGACACGGTGGGCTTGCAGTAAAGATGTCATGCAGTCTTGGCGATCGTCGGTCCCTCGAGGTCTCGTCGCACTCACGGT
The DNA here is from genome assembly GCF_964263255.1 of Lissotriton vulgaris. Taxonomy (NCBI): domain Eukaryota; kingdom Metazoa; phylum Chordata; class Amphibia; order Caudata; family Salamandridae; genus Lissotriton; species Lissotriton vulgaris. The sequence goes on from NC_141693.1 coordinate 1,960,996,778, forward strand.
TCTCAGCTTTGCTGTAGAGGTGAGTAGAGGTCAGAGGTGCCAGGGAAGCCGGGTCTCGTCGAGCTGGGTCGTCGGATTCGTGATGAAGGACTTGCAGCAGACCGCAGTGTTCTTTAGGATGGTGCCTGCGGATGCAGGGTGACTACTCCTTAGCCACAAGGGAGAATCTTGATGAAGAAATCGTGAAGTCCTTTCGCAGAAAGTCGTGTCTTGATTCCAAAGATGATCTAATTTGAACAGGGGGCCCGCTCCCATCTTTATACTAAAAAAGGGGGCTGACCCGGTGACTAGGTCCTGCCTATGGGTGGGACCAGGAGGGGGGTGGTTACACCCCTCTGCCATGCCGGACTTTCCCCAGGCCAGGGGCTGGTGTGCCCCTGGAACTGGTTCTGACCGGCCTATGCGTAGTGAGCACCGGGGTGCCACTCAGCAGTCACCTTCCTGAAAAGCCCTGCCTACCCAGGATACACAAAACCATGTCTGGGACGGTGCTAGCACCGCCCCGGACAGGAAACCCTTTGTCCAGGCCTCCCTCGCTGGAAGGACTCCCAGCAGCAGGAGGTCAGACTCATGTCTTTGGTGGCAGCATCCATTTTGTGGAGCTGAGGCTTCAGTTAACTTTAACCGGGGTTCACAGTTACATACATGTCGTGTCCCTCTAGAAGGGTGGAATGCTAACCCCGTCGCCAGAATTGGCGAGGGGTTAGTATTCCAATTCGTATGACACCTTACTCGACATGTTTTGATAAAGCAATACCAAAGTTAGCATTTAACCGCGAGGATTATAATGCACTTAAGAGTATATGGTATGCGATATCATGGAACAGCTATTAGGACTTGGTTCCGCAAGCTGCAGACAGGCTCAGCTCATGCCAGAGCACCATCTCACACGATTCCAAGCACTCTGCCTTCAGGATTGTTAAGGCCTGCCATAGGAGTGACTGATAGGAATCTGTGTGTCCATTTTAGGGTTAGGTATAGGTATACTACACCTACAGCAAAGGGTGATTACACGACTTTGCCCCAGCTGTCATGCAGCCAGTTGTGTCAAATTTAGGAGGCCAGCCAGGGGTGGCATAATACATGCTGCAGCCCCTGGCAGCCCTGGGTACACCTATGCCCTGAGTTACAGGGTCTGATAAGGTGGCCCAGTACCAATTGGTAAATGCACCTAGGGTACATGTCGTAATTTAGAAAGAGAACAGCCAGGCTGTGGGTCTGATTGGCAGGCCCACAGCCAGAGAAAGTCGTAAACCAGTGAAACAAAAGCAAAAAATCTGGGTGATCATAGGATTGCAGACCCTACTCTCCTACAACCACCTGCACATATCTTACCGTACCTTCTTCATTTGGCAACCTCAGGTCTGGCTCATGCTTCAATAAAAGTTCACCTGGCTGCCATATCTCGTTTCAGACGTTCATCAGCTGGTGCTTCCCTCTGGTCCAGCAGACTCATAAAACAATTCCTTAAAGGCTTGTTCAGGACATTTCCTCCGGTGAAGTCTTTACCGCCCGCCTGGCAGCTGAACATTGTGCTTGCTCAATTAACGAAACATCCCTTTGAGCCAATTCACAAAGCAGATATCAAATATCTTTCCTGAAAAACGGCTCTTCTATTGGCGCTTACATCAGCGAGAAGAGTAAGCGAACTCCAAGCCTTTTCAATTCAAGACCCTTTCCTCCAATTCAGGTAGGACAGAGTGATTTTAAGGACTAATCCTAAATTCATTCCAAAGGTCCCATCTGACTTTCACCTTAATGAGCCTATAGTACTGCGGTTTTTCTTCCTGAATCCACATTCCGCAGCAGAGAGGTCTCTCCACTCTCTTGTTCTCAAATGCTGTCTGAAGTTCTACATCCACAGAACAGAGACATTTCGAAAATCTAACCAACTCTTCGTTGCCTTTAGCAGACCTAGGAAAGGTCTCCCATTGACTAAGCAGAGCATTTCACGTTGGATCTCTGCAGCTATTGCTTTCTGTCATCAACAAGCAGGACATCCTCTGCATTCCAAGGTTCGTGCTCTTTTCACTAGAGCAGTCTCCACCTCCATTGCGCTCTTTGCGGGAGTGCCCATCATTGACATCTGCAGAGCGGCGACATGGAAGGATCCTCATACGTTCACCAGGCACTACTGCCTGGATACTGAACTTATGAAAGATGCAGCAGTGGGACAAGCTGTGCTCCGTCATCTATTTCACTAGAGGTGAGCCTTCTCTTTCATCCCACCTTCCTGCTGTCTACTTGCACATTCCTCTCTACTATTGCTTTTTGGTACCTTTTGCATTTCGCAATTGATATGTTATTATCTAGTGAGATTTACTGTTGTACCATTCGAAATGTGCTTGTTATTGCTCGCTACTCTGATTCAGGCATGTGAATCTATGAAGGATATCCATAATACTGGATAAGGAATGCGTTACTTACCTGTAACTGCAGTTATCCAGTATTGGTATCTTTCATTCCTTCTTTGTCTGTCCAGGCTACTTCATGTTTTTTCCTGTTGTAACTTGGCTTCTGCCCGAGGGCTACTTAGCCTTAGTGAGATGTCTGATGGGGAAATGTGACCAGGCTACTGTATGATGGTTAACAGTGTGATGTGGCTGCTATTGCATGCCAGTGCTGCTGTCACTCCGACCACTTTTATAGGTAGGCTGCTGCTTGATGTTCCATATGTGCCAAGTCTTGGTCGAGTTGTCCCACAATATGTTTCGAGCTAGTTCAGCACTTAGTATCTTTTAAACTGTTCTTCAGTATAGCTTGGGGCGTGCCTGGGGGCTATTTTGGAGGCTGTTTGTGCATATCTTCACTAACATGGAGTGCACTTGAAGAACCAGTATTTAAATTAGCCTAATTTGACTTGGAGAAAGGTAGTTGAGGCTAAAATTAATTGTATTAGGACAGCCTCTGTGTAGCTTGTGGTACAATAATAGGGTGAATACAAACAAATATAGATCCTGAAGGGAGGACTTTAGGCACATCACTGTTTGGGAGAGTTTCACGAAGGAGCGTGTGAATTAACAATTTATAGGTTAGTAGACTCTGGATGGCATGACAAGTATAAAACACAATCTGGGTACTGCAATACATAGTGGATTGCTTGAGGTGGGACATAATGGTATGGGAGAATACTCATGGATGTGTCATTATTTTTCAAATGGTTACTGTTGTGTAAGGAGTTAAATGTCTCCCCATCTGAGGACGTCCAACTTCAGTGGTGTACGAGTATGCATCAAGTTCCATTGATGAAAGCCCTCTTAAACTCATTATGATCTGAAGACTAGTACACAGATGTCTTACCCATCTTTCATATCAAAATAACTTGCAATGTCTGTGCTAATCTCCCCAGGATTAAACCACTCTACAATCCCATTCAAACATGATTGTATAATAGGAGGAACTTTATACAATTTGGAAATAAGGTGTCCGAATGTTTGAATTGGACATATGAGGCACATTAGAAATTCACCCCTCACTTTCTAGCCCGTGGTGGGTAACACCCTCAACGCAGGTTGCCAAAGTTCTGATTCACCTGTAAGCCCACTTGAAACAAGCCAAGATAATTTAAATTATTTACAGAGGCTAATAAACTTGGTCAGATGCTTTCATCCAGTAAGTCCCTCTTAACCTCTGCCACCATGTACTTAATTGACTGAGTCATAATTTAGGACATGTGTATCAATCCTGTTAATGCCACCATTAGCCTGGACCTTTTCTACAACAAAAATTGGGTACTGATAATGGTAAAATGTTCCTCATTGACAGAATTAACGAGATCATGAGCAACAGAACACCATGTTTCGCCAGCATTTAACATTTCATAGATTCACATGCTTGAATCTTCCCCATCGTCATGGTGGGAGTCTCACGGTATTAGAAATATAGCAGTATAAAAGAAAAACTCCATGAAAACCAATACAAATGCATTACATTTTGGTAACCCATCACCATCATTATATGGTCCAAAAGTCATCCAATGAGACGCCATCCCTGAGATCCCAATACCCTGCAGAGCCACCGTACCTCAGGTTTCTAACTGCATGTTGTGTGAGAAGGAGTCTCCCTGAGCCCTGCTCAGTTTTTCTCTCTAGGGAGAACTTTTGAACTGGCTTTCATCTCAGTCTTTCTCTGGAAAAGAGGTATTGTTACTTACTTCATTTGGGAAGATGTCTGAGGGCTCTAAGCAGAGACTATTCAGATCCTGCAGATCTTGTGGGAAGGCTACACTGTTCTCTGAGGATCCCCACAAAGATTGTTTATATTGCTTATATCCAAAGCATATTCCTAAGCAGTGTAAGCATTGCAGGACTTTCTCTGCAAAAACTCTCAAATATAGAGAGGCACGTTTGCTTCTGTGGCTACAAAATAAGAAATCAAGATCAGAATCTGGTTCAGAGAGATGGAAGAGGCTCATTCTACCCCAAAAGGGAATTAGAGACTACTGTTTCAAAAACTGACTCTAGTAATCAGGAGGTCAGTAAATCCAAGGACAAGGTGCCTGAATTACCTGCTCCCGAGGGGTTCCTAAAAAGTCTTCTTCTTCTTCAGTACCTCACACTCCTCATAAGAAATCTGTGGAGGAAAAGTCCCAGTCGACGGCAACCCCGTCGATGAGAGTGATGGTGTTGATGACGGTTATGCCGCCAGCGTTGTCGACGACAGGAACTTCAACTTTGACAACAACAGCCTTGTCGGCGGCTGCTATGATGACTGCACGGTCGACAGCATCTCCGTCGACGACCTCGATGACTACCTCAGCGACGATGGTTTTCAAGTCACCGAAAAAACAACATTCGTTGATGACCATTTCTTTAAAAATGTTTCCACCGTTGATGGGCTCATTGACGGAAAGAAAAAGATCCTCAGTCATGACTGATTCAGGAAGACTTTCATCGCAATTGGCATCCTGGATCAAAGTCTCACCACTTCCACCATCCCAACTGTTAGAAACGCAGGAATCAGAGGAGAAAGGTTCTTTTGGACCTGCGTATATTCCCTTGCAGCTCAAGGTAAAATACCAAGACACGGATGAGGAAGACTTCAGGACAGATCTGAATATTTGCATGAGGAGTTCTCTTTTAAAGATTGTCCTCCATCAAGATCGCAGAGGTACAATTCTTTTCAGGACACTTATGAGTACGAGGAGGAAGAAGATAATCCTGCAATGCCCAGAGAAGAATCTATGTCCGTGCCAATTCCCTTGGTCACAGATCTGAGGCACATGATTAAATACTATTCTAGATGCTTTCCGGAAGCAAATGCACCTTTGCCTAACACTTCAAGTAAGACACACAACACACCATCCGCTGAGAAGGCAACACCACCACAAGCCTCACAGAAGACGCGCCCTCCGACAGTAATAGCCATCAGAGATGACTATATAGAGAGCGATGTGGAGGAGCAACCAGAAGAAGGAGAGTTGACATTGGAGGAAGAGCTTGTGGTTGACAAATGGGATAAGTATATTGCTCCGTCATCTCTTTCACCCTCACCAGCAAATTCGCCGCCAGAGAATATAGGAGGTTTCTATGAGTTAATGGAGCGAGCCTCAAAAAGGTTTGATCTTCCTCTTCCAGTGAAAAAAGGCAGACTGTTTCCTGTACGATTTTAAAGATTCGACAAGGAAGTCAATCCGGACCATCCCTTTGGTGAGCTATATATGGGAGGAAGGCCTAAAACGTATGAGAAACCCAGCTTCTATTTTGGCATCAATCCCGAAACTGGAGAAAAAAATATAAGGTCCCAGAATCATCTCTGGCATGTCTGACAGGTCATCCAAGACCGGAATCCGTGTCATGCAAGCAGCACAGAGGTACTCTAGAAATCCGGCAGCTACTTGTTCTGCTCCATCAGACAAAGAAGGTAGAAATCTAGATGGCGCAGGCAAACGTTTCATATTAGCATCTAATGCTTTGGCAATAGCGAGCAGGTATGACAGACAAATGTGGTCTGATCTAGCGCCTTTGCTTTCTCACCTTCCTGAGGATAAGAAGGAAGAAGCAACGCAAATTCTTCAAGATGGGGCTAGGGCAGCCTCTGAAACGATTGACATAACCATGGACATCTCATCAGTGGCTTTTAGACAGATGGCAGGGGCTGGCGTGTTATATCCTAACCCTGTCCTCCCCTGTGCCCTGTTCACCTCCCTGACGCGATAGCTCCCTTGTCACCTTTCCCAATGACGCTGTGACCTGGTGTGGGGCTGTACTTTCGGAATAAACTTTTTGCTGATTTTCCTACTGCTTCTTGGTATATGCTTTCAACATGGCGCTCTTCGAAGACAGGGCTGCCTCAAAGCCACCTCTTTCCGTCCGGAAATTCAAACTAAAATCACTGATATGCCTTTCGATGGTGAGAATCGTTTTGATAAACACGTGGATGATGCTCTTCAGGGAATTAAGACTGACAGACATGGCACGTGCTCTAGGGATCCTTCAACAGCTACGGTTTTAGTCCTTTCATGATAGAGGAGCAAGAGGCCATTATCAACAAAGGCCGTCTTTCCAATCATATAGGGAACAACCCTACCAGCAACAGGGTATCAGCAATATCCTAATCAGCAACAGTTTCGATCAACCAATACGCCTTACCTTCAACAGGCCAATAGAAGGAAGACATCAGTAGGAGGAAAATCACAGGACAGCGGTAGGAGACAGTAAAACTATCAAGGGGCCAACCACCTTGTTAGAAAACAAACCTTAGCAGAACCACTACCTTTCTCAGTTTTACCAACAATGGCTGTCAATAACATCATGATTTTGGGGGTGGGGTAGCACACCGTAGTTCATCCAAAATGTTAAACCAGTTTTCTTTGTCCAAATCGTGTGCTCACTGGTGACGTGCTCAGCCCGTGCAGCATGTAATTTTCTGAACAAAATCTACATGGAACACCTTCAAGCTCCATCCAGTGGCACGGCTTATTTCAAATGCATGTGCAACCAATTCTTCACTTCTTAACGCTTTTCATAATTTCACGTTCATCTCTGTTCTTTATTTTTCCACATTCATCACTCTTTTCATTCACATGCCAGGAAACGGCATTTTTCCAAGTTTCCTATGTAAATGCACGGCCATCCGAACCTCTTAGCAAAAACACGTGCTGAAGCCAAAATCCATGAAAAGTAGTTTTATTGTAACCCAATGCATTTCAGGCCACTCAGGGCCTTTCTTCAGGGGTGACTGTAAGTACAAGATACATAAATTAGCCCACTATCCGTCATTCGTCAACCACAGTAATATGAACATCAATATTGTTCCCACATGTTAACTGTTATTCATTGAGTTTTCAAAAAGGCAGTAAGCATATAATGCGCAGAAGTTCTCCTTCACATACCAGTACTTCAGAGTTTGTATCGCCATCAGTTACCTCCCAAGAGCTTTTAAAACCGTTTTCTAGAAACCTTTATAGCCAGCCCTCCCACCGGAGTTTTACATTTCATATTATTGCCTGCTTCTTAAACATTCTAGCGCTTTTTGCTGGCTTACCTGCTCTCTATACAAACAAACTTCCTCCCACCACGAGCAAGGTTATTTCACTTTGTGTCTGTCAGCCACTTCGTTATAAACGTGACTAGCGCTCCTGCCTCCATAATCCGCCCACTAGAAGCAACATCATTAGCACCTGTGTAATACTTCACCTTCCTCGTTCACTCTCAGTTACTCTAACTCCCATGATGCACCAATAATATCTGCATGTTAACATGACTGGAATCTACCTAAATTTCATGCAAAATGTATTTTTCTGCACAGAAATTGAACAATGCTCTAGGGATCCTTCAACAGCTACGGTTTTAGTCCTTTCGTGGTAGAGGAGCAAGAGGCCATTATCAACAAAGGCCGTCTTTCCGATCATATAGGGATCAACCCTACCAGCAACAAGGGTATCAGCAATATCCTAATCAGCAACAGTTTCGATCAACCAATACGCCTTACCATCAACAGGCCAATAGAAGGAAGACCTCAGTAGGAGGAAAATCACAGGACAGTGGTAGGAGACAGTAACACTATCAAGGCGCCAACCACCTCATTAGAAAACAAACCTTAACAGACTGAGAACTACCTTTCTCAGTTTTACCAACAATGGCTGTCAATAACAGCAGACAAATGGGTGTTGGACATTATACACCTTGGCCACACCCTAGAATTCATTCAAAGACCACCAGCCCGACCTCCCATTCCCAAAAAACATCACCATCTATCATTACTAAAGAAATTGATTTTGAATCTCCTTATAAAAGGTGCAATAGAGGATGTTCCTCAAGATCATCGAGGGAAAGGATTCTACTCACATTTTTTTCCTAATAAATAAAAACCTGAGCACAAAATGGAGTCAGGTGATGAATCTAAGAGGTTTAAACAAGTATATCAGAAAACAACTCTTCAGAATGTTATCGCTGCAAGAGATTTGTCTAATGATGAACAGAGGAGACTACATGACAACTTTAGATCTATTAGATGCATACTTCCATGTTCCAATACACGTCAAACACCGATGGTATCTAAGATTCGAGGTGGCAGGTGACACTACAAATTCAAGGTATTGCCCTTTGGTCTCCCTTCCGCACCAAGAGTGTTCACGAAGTTCATGGCGCCAGTGGCAGCATATTTAAGACAACAAGGACACCAGGTCTATCCTCATCTAGACGACTGGCTGATAAAAGGTCCAACATATCATTGCACTCAGAACTCACTAAGTACTTGCAGGGAGCTATTGTGTCCCTAGGCTTGAAAGTAAACGTGGAAAAATCCCCTCTGATACCGCTACAAACTCTACAGTGTTTAGGGGCAGTATTGAACACAAGAGAAGCAAAGGTGTATCCTTCAGAAGAACTCATTCAGACAATTGTAAAGCTGAGTTCCTAGATCCAAAAACGGGAGTCAGTTTCAGTAAGGTTGTACAAGCCCATGCTGGGAATGCTCTTATCCTGCAATCTGTTAGTTCCTAAGTGCCGTCTCCACATGAAGGCACTTCAGGAACTTCTCGACCTACAATGGGTTCAGGCTCACGGATCTTCGAAAACCTAGTCCTGGTCACTCCTATGATAAGGAAAACTCCGTCATGGTGGGGGATAAGAAAATATTTCTCTGCAGGACTACTTTTCGAACCTCAACCTCCTAGGTACATTATGACAAAGGATGCATCCTTGCAAGGATGGGGGGCACATCGGCAGGACCTGGAAATACAAGGCCATTGGAGCTGGCAAGAAGCGTAGATGCACATGAATTAGTTTGAGCTAAAAGCAGTGTTTTTAGGTCTTCAGGCGTTCCTTCCCAGAATTCATGATTTCCCAGTCCTTGTCAGAACGTATAACAAAACCACTATGTTTTCTCTACTAAACAAGGGTGAACACGGTCAAAAACTTTATCAGCACAAGCTCAAGAAATCTGGCAGTGGCTCTTAAAGCACAATATCACTCTACAGGTTCAGCATGCCCCAGGAACCCACAACAAGTGAGCAGCTTCATTAAGCAGGTCGGCAAGCTTATGCCATGAATGGGAACTAGATCAACATCGGCTCCTTCAAATATTCCACCTATGGGGAACTCCAGGGTTGGAACTTTTTGCCTCTTGAGACAACAAGAAATACAAAAGGTTTGCGAGCAAATTCCAGCAAAAAGGATCATGGGGGGATGCTCTTCAGCTAGGATGAAGGAAAATGTTCCCCCATTCCCTCTAATTCCGAAGGTGGTGAGGAAAATAAAATTGGAACTGTGCTACCTGATACTTATAGCGCCGGCATGGCCAAGACAGTTCTAGTTCACAGAGCTTCTACAAATATCTGTGTCCCCTCGTGTTCAATTTCCACCGGTGCACGATCTAATATCGATGAACAAGGGACAAGTGGTACATCCACAAATAAGCTCGCTAAATTTATCGGCTTGGAACCTCATGAGCACGAATTACAATTCTTGAATATTCCTCAGGAATGTTGTGATATTCTGACTCACTGAAGAGAAATTTCCACCAATAAAACATATGCGGCAAAGTGGAAAAGGTTTTGCTAGTGGTGCTTGGATCACTCTCTGCTTTCAACACCAGATCAGATTCTACCATATCTGCTGTATTTAGCCAAAGCAAGATTAGCCCATGCATCTCTAAAGGTGCATCTTGCGGCGATCTCAAGATATCGCAGACAGCCGGGGCAACCTTCTCTTTGGTCTGATAGAGTAATAAAGGAGTTTATGAAGTGTCTGTTCAGGGTCTTCCCTCCAATAAAACGTTCGGCAGTGCCTTGGCAACTTAATACAGTCCTTGCACAGATGATAAAGCCACCTTTCGAACCCATTCATAGAGCTGTTTGAAGTTTGTGTCATGGAAAGTAGCTCTTTTTCTGGCTCTGACATCAGCCAGAAAAGTCAGTGAGAACCAGGCTTTTTCAATATCTGAACCTTTTATGCAGTTCAAAAAAGACAAGGTAGTGCTGAGAACGAATCAAAAATTAATTCCAAAAGTTCTGACGTCATTCCACTTAAACAAACCTATCGTCCTTCCTACATACTTCAAAAATCCAACTTCTATAGCGGAAAGATCTCTTCACACGTTGGATGTCAAAAGATGTTTTCATGGAGTTTTTCTTTTATACTGCTATATTCCGAATATGCTTTTAAATACCTGTGAATGACCTGTGCAAATGTTGCAAAACATATCACCAGTTAAGAAACCACAAAGTGACCATTTGTTTGTAATTCAGAAGTGTGCTGGAAACAGAGTATAGGATCAAAATATTCAAGACACTGTAATTGGTGATGTTCAAATGATACTTATTTGCTGAAACCACATTTCCACACATTATTATTTGTGCGCTATATCGTTTTATCAGTAAAACTGCATGTTGGCATTTTGATTCCATTTCAATGGAAAGTGTTGTACGTAAAAGGCAGTGCCTCCTTCTGACCTACAATAATGCCTCAACAATATTTACTGTGTCTAGTCCGCAGCACACTTCTGTGTATCAATGAGAATCTGCAGTTTACAGCTCCCAGAAATAAAATGGCCCAATCTGTATTCAGAGGTAAAATAAGGTGGGCTGATATATGGCTAGCCAGAGCATTATATAGTAATGTCAACGCCTATCTAACCATTTCCAACAATAATACTATAACACTCAACAGTGTGCAGCTAATTATAAACCATGCAGGGTGGTTACTATCTCCCTTTTCCTGCTTAATGCTCTTACCCTCACACATGACCTGTTCACTATGGGGTCTTATCCATCCCTCAGTACTGTACCAGCCCCTAAACCAGTCATCACCCGCTGAACAGACATGGAATACCTGAAGCGATCTGACACTAAACTGGCCACTCAGAAAACTGCACTCCAATAACGCATAGCAGGCCCCAAATAGCTACATTCTATGCATGCTGCTTTACATCTCACAGTGGCACTCAGATATGAGATGCTGATAACAAAGTCCATCTGAGCAGATCTTCCCGACCACTTCTCTCACAAAACATGCCTTCTCAGGACCATGAACTGTAAACAAAAATCAGATTGCACAACACAGTGCAGTAACCATATAAATAGATTATGATCATATGAAATACCACAAACAGACCTGCGCAGAGGCTCAAATCTGCATGCATATCAAAAAAACATGAAGTGCATGATTGTCTCGACCTAAAATAAACTTATTTTGACTTGTACTTATGTTGGTTGTTTATTTACTTACTTATACGCTATTGCGTGACCTCTGCTGTGTCTGTAAAGCTGACCTTTTGTTGCAAATGTTTGTCCTGATTTTTGACCTTCTGTCCTGAATTTGTGTACTGAATTTTGACCCATTCAGCCTGATTCATCATAGTGCCGTTTTGCGAGTTTGAAATAGCGAATCATAAGGAATCGCTATTCCAGACTCGCAAAACGGGATTCATGTAGGAATCGCAAAAATAAAAGCGATTCCTACATATTCCTTATTTGCGATTAGCAAATTGCTAATCGCAAATAAGGAATAACTCCCCATTCATTCCTATGGGCCAAAAGGCCCATAGGAATGAATGGGGAGTATTCCTTATTTGCGATTAGCAATTTGCTAATCGCAAATAAGATAGCGATTTAAAGGGTGCCAGGGGTGTCCAAAGGACACCCTGTAGCACCCCTTAAAAGTAAATACGAATAGGTGTTGCGCACACACATGTCCAAAGGACATGTGTGTGTGCAACATGCAACTTAGAAAAATGCTTTTAAAAGCATTTTTCTAAGTTTTCGCTATTTACCATGAGGTTTGACCTCGCGGTAAATAGCGGGCCGAAATTGCGATTTCGCAATTTTACAATGGATGATGAATTGCATTTAAGGAATCTCAAATTGAGATTCCTTAAATGTAATTCATCGCAAAATAGCGAAATCGCTATTACCAATTTTTGCATTTGGGATGATGAATCCCAAATGAAAAAATAGAGCTCGCAAAGGGCCAGATTCTCAGAATCTGGCCCTTTGCGAGCCCATTTCGGCTTGATGAATCAGGCTGTTTGTCCTGAATTTTTAGACTCACCATCCTGAATTTACACCCATGCCAGTTGGTCACCCTAGATGGTACAATTATAACAGCAGTGGGTGTTCAATCGGACCTTTGCGGTTCAGGGTCGGTCTCAGTAAGGCTTTCTTTTGACGGTTTCCCCTGCCCCTGCCCAATGTTGAGCTGCAAACCTTTTAGTTATCTCACACTGAACAGTTTGGAAGGGAAACGGATTGGAGATCTAACTGTAGTGAAGGAAAGTTGGTAACGTTCCCTACGAAATGGAAGTTGGACCACCATGTACATCAAGGCACTTATTGTTGGTCTCCCAAGATGTTAACCTCTTTTGGACATAGTAGATGGGAGGTAAGCAGAGACAATTGTGGTGAAAAAATGAGAGGATGAGACCGAAAGGGGAGGAGCAACAGACCTATCACATCTACCCAACACCCTGCCTCATGTAGTTTTTCAGACTCCTCTGGTCTCATTAGCTTTATACTCACTTGTGGTACGGCGGTAGATAGTTAAATTTGCAAAATGATGGGAAAAATGTTAAAATGAGACATTGGTAGACATGGTTGTTGGCAGTAAGATCACCACATTTGTTTCAGCACACTTAATATTGGTGTTTTTTCTCTTGCAGTTGGTTCGCATGCAAATATGTCTTGCAGCCCGTCTCCAAACTGCATGGCCATGAAGAAAGCTAGCATTCAGCAAGTCTAGTTGGCCGATGATTGACAGAGGAGAAGAGAAATCCCTTCACACAATACACCTGGAAAATAAAATAAAACATTAAAAAATGCTCTCTGGCGCGTACTTGTTTGTTTGGATGATAAGGCATAATTTACAGAGATGAAAATCGTTGGGCAGCGAATTTTTGTGAGTGGGACCCCAAGCTGCGCTAACTGACCAATTTTTGCAGCAGCAGGTGACCTGGATTCAGCAGGAAATAACACACTTTCTCAGCAAATTTAAAATTAATTAACACGTTAGTGAGGATGGCACTCTAACCACTTGAAAAATCTCAGGAAAAGAACCAATACATAATGTATAGCCAGTTATCAAGTGATTTGCAACTTTAACCACCTCCCCCAATGTTTCAGCTGTATCTTAGACAGGACAAACACTTCTTGGACCTCCCACTAGCGGAAAAGTTATATCCCATTTGCTAATGGCAGCAACACATTCCCCCCTCTGGAGGGATTGAATGTCTCCCTAAAACAATAAGTAAACCCAATAAAGACCTGCATCTCCCAGAAAGAGATTGTTGCTAGAAATGTTCTCTTCCTTTGAAATCATCAAAACAGAATACTTATTGGGGCGAATTAAAACACAATGCACATGAATGTCCACCCTGAAAATACAACAGTCACAACCTATGCTAACAATTATTAAACAATGAGTAAGAGATAATGAGTACAAAGGCCAAGGCTATGCAGTGTATCTACATCAACAATGGTCAACATATCTTCTTTAATAGACTTGCATGGTTTACTTTAAAGTGTTCTTTGTGATCTAGCTGAGCATCATTGTAGTATATTAATAATACAGCAGCGTTAAAGTAATAGCATTTAATACAAAGGCCTAGCCACCTCATTATTTAAGACTTTCTTTCTCCTCTTGCATTGGAAACGCTTGGAAAAGCTGTGATAATTTTGAGAATTTTTAACTATTAAATTCAGCACATAGACCGGGCAAGATATTGTGATTAGGACATTTTCCTTTCTAATGACATTTCCTGAAGATTATCCATTCTCTGAGGCTGTAATTTAAAATGAAATTTGTATAGCGCATCTAATAAGTGACGGTGTCTAGGCGCTGACTCAGAGAGAAGAACTGCCATGAGGGAGAGAATAGAATTATTGGTTAAAAAGCCAAGTTTTAATTGCTTTCCAAAGGCTAACAGGTCAATTTTCATTTTCAGTTCCAGGGGAAGGGAATTATACAGTCTGCCACCGCAGCCTGCTTTTTTAGGTCTCGCCTAGCGTTGCAGTTCGAATGCGCTGCAATCGCTTTGCAAGGCATGCAGTTTCTCCAGTATTAGGGGTGTCTTTCATAGATTCACATGCTTGAATATTCCCCGTCGTCGAAGTGGGAGTCCCACAGTAAATAAAATAGCAATAATGCTAAATATATGTAAATATATAAAATATATAAGTACATATAATACATGAAAAAGAATAGGAAACATAATAGAAACCTCAAAAAACTATTCCTACATAGGAATGCATGGTAAAAAGAAAAAACTACCTGTAACACATTAGTGTCATTATGTTAGTCCAAAATACAGCCAATCAGGCGTCAGCACCCTCTAGAACCTTCTCCTCAGAAGCTCAAGCCCTCAGATTTTCAACCGCACGTCGTGTGAAGGGAGTCTCCCTGAGCTCTGCTCAGTTTTCACTTTTACTCGTCTAGTTCCAGTGTTTTTTCACAACATGCCAAGTAAGAAGTCTTTATTTAGACCTTGCTCTTCTTGTGGGAAGCTGCGCCCTTTTGAAAAGGACCCCCGCCAGAAGTGTATATACTGTTTATACCCTGATCATGAGGCTAGCAGCTGCAAGTTCTGTAGAACTTTTTCTACAAAGACTCTGAAGGACAGAGAAGGCCGCCTTCTCCTTTGGCTTCAACGTCTAAAAGACAAGGATTCAGCCCTGTCAGACGCAGAAAGTTTTCTTTCTGGACTTTCTTCAGCAGCATCCAAGCGTGGTAGTTTACAGGATGTTCCATCTCCTTTCCTCAAGAAGATGAAGTTGGCCTTGCCTCTAGCTTCTGTGGCGTCTTCAGCCACCCTTACCACCTTTACGCCCACGAGACCTGGCTCTCAGGTGTCTTCTGCTGCCTCTCGAGGTGTTTCCACGCCTCTCAAAGTTCCGCCGTCGACGGGAGCGTCGACGAGCGCTCCGACGACGAGAACGGCATTTGCTGCATCCTCGACGACAACGCTGACTACTACCTCAGCTTTTTCTTCGCCGACGACGGTTTCGTCGACAGCATCCACGTCGACGAGGGTTGCCTTGCCTTCCAAGCCAGTTCCGTCGACGATTCCCATTTCCTCATCGACGAACAAGAAAGAATCCTCGTCGACGAAAGTCTCCAAGAAATCCCCATCGTCGTCGACGGCGACTCCATCGACCAAGATCTCGTCGACGAAGATACCGTCGATGAAGGACTCGACGACGAAGACATCGTCGACCAAAGCCTCGTCGACGAAGGCTCCGTCTACGGAGGTTCCACTAGCATCGACGACCGTTCCGTCGACGATTGCTTTATCAACGGCCTCGTCTACAGCTGGTCAACAGTATCCCCGACGACGATTTCTCCAAAACTATCTTCGTCGACGAGCAAGCCAGTATCGTCGACGTTAACGACGACGCCACCGTCGACGGTGGCACCACTTTCCTTTGCCTCGTTGCCGTTAGTGCCTTTGAAGACTTCAGAATCTCGTCATCGTCGCGACAAGGCTCTGTGTCACCAGCTCTCTGATCCAGAGCTGTAACCACCTTCTCCAATGTTTGCCACTACATCTGAGCCTGACACTGACTCAGAACAAGAAGGGGATACCTTTGGAGTGGCACAATGTCCATCTGACTTAATAATTAAGTGTCAGGACTCGGATTCTGACGAAGGTGACGGTGATCAACAGTCTCAATCTGACGAACAGCTGGTCCAAGTCCCTATGGCTACCATTCCTTTAACTCTGATCTCAAATCTCCAGCATAGGCTGGATGACTACAACCGACGTTTCCCAGCTACACCACAGAGTACACCGGCACCATCTCCGGCTACCGTAGCACTGCCTCCACCTTTTCGGCCGCCTGTGTTACAACCTACAACTTCTTCTCAGGTTCAGGAGTCTATTAGGATCCATACAACAGTTTATCCACAGGATGCAGATGATGAGGCGGTCCCGGAGCGTGAAGACGGAGAGGTCCCAGACAATTCGGATGAAGCAGGCGTCCCGGATATGTCGGACTGGGATGATTATCGGGCGCAGACGCCCTCACCTCAGCCAGGGAACTCTGGAGATTCGCCTCCTGTAGATATCGCCAGTTTCCATCTTTTAATGTTCAAGTTCAAGTTCAGTAATTTGTATAGCTCACTACTCACCCAGAGGGTCTCAAGGCATTTGGGGGGGTGCATTATTTATCGAATAGCCAGGTTTTAGGCTGCTTTCTGAAGGAGAGGTGGTTCTGTGTAAGGCGGAGGTGAGTGGGGAGAGAGTTCCAGGTTTTGGCTGCTAAGTAGGAGAAGGATCTTCCTCCCATGGTGACTCTATTGATGTGCGGAATTGCGGCGAGGGCTTGATTGGATGAACGTAGTTGGCGGGTGGGTGTGTAGAAGGACAGTCGTTTGAGGCATTCGGGTCCTAGGTCGTAGAGGGCCTTGTGTGCCTGGGTGAGGAGACGGAACGTTATTCTCTTGTTGACGGGAAGCCAGTGGAGATCTTTCAGGTGACCGGAAATGTGAGCTTGACGGGGGATGTCCAGTATGAGTCTGGCTGAGGCGTTTAGGATGCGTTGGAGTTTTTTCTGTAGTTTGGCTGTGGTTCCAGCGTAAAGGGTGTTTCCATAATCTAGTCGACTAGTGCGTGGGTGACTGTCTTTCTTGTTTCGGTGGGGATCCAGCGGAAGATTTTTTTGAGCATGCGTAGGATGTTGAAGCAAGATGATGAAACGGCGTTGACTTGTTTGGTCATCGAGAGGGAGGAGTCTAGGATGACGCCCAGGTTCCGTGCGTGATCTGTAGGTATGGGTGATGTGCCCAGTGCTGGTGGCCACCATGAGTCGTCCCATGCAGAGGGGGACGATCCTAAGATGAGGACTTCCGTTTTGTCCGAGTTTAGTTTTAAGCGGCTGTTCTTCATTCATTCGGATACTTCTTTCATTCCTTCGTGTAGATTGGTTTTGGGGGTGTTGGGGTCTTTGGTGAGGGAGAGGATTAGTTGGGTGTCGTCAGCGTAGGAGATGATTGTAGGAGAGTAGGGTCTGCAATACTATGATCACTCCAGATTTTTGCTTTTTGCTTCACTGGTTTACGACTTCTCTGGCTGTGGGCCTGCTAATCAGACCCACAGCCTAGCTGTTCTCTCACTAAATTGACACGTGTACCTTAGGTGCATTTACCAATTGGTACTGGGCCACCTTATCAGTCCCTGTACCCAGGGCATAGGTGTACCCAGGGCCTACCAGGGGCTGCAGCATGTATTGTGCCACCCCTGGCTGGCCATCTAAATCTGACACAACTGGCTGCACGACAGCTGGGGCAAGGTGGTGTAATCACCCTTTGCTTTAGATATAGTATACCTCGCAGTCGTGTTTGTTGCCTGAAGCGTGGAGGAGAACCCTTTCTACTGTTACCCATCTCCCCACTGGGACCCTTGAACGCTGAGCCCGTGTGCTCCACCGCCGCCGGATTGACTGTGCCTGGGGAAAACGGAACTCTGCCTGAGCCCATGTGCTCCACTCCAGGGGTGCTCTTACCCTCACACATGACCTGTTCACTATGGGGTCTTATCCATCCCTCAGTACTGTACCAGCCCCTAAACCAGTCATCACCCGCTGAACAGACATGGAATACCTGAAGCGATCTGACTCTAAACTGGCCACTCAGAAAACTGCACTCCAATAACGCATAGCAGGCCCCAAATAGCTACATTCTATGCATGCTGCTTTACATCTCACAGTGGCACTCAGATATGAGATGCTGATAACAAAGTCCATCTGAGCAGATCTTCCCGACCACTTCTCTCACAAAACATGCCTTCTCAGGACCATGAACTGTAAAGAAAAATCAGATTGCACAACACAGTGCAGTAACCATATAAATAGATTATGATCATATGAAATACCACAAACAGACCTGCGCAGTTGCTCAAATCTGCGTGCATATCAAAAAAACATGAAGTGCATGATTGTCTCGACCTAAAATAAACTTATTTTGACTTGTACTTATGTTGGTTGTTTATTTACTTACTTATACGCTATTGCGTGACCTCTGCTGTGTCTGTAAAGCTGACCTTTTGTTGCAAATGTTTGTCCTGATTTTTGACCTTCTGTCCTGAATTTGTGTACTGAATTTTGACCCATTCAGCCTGATTCATCATAGTGCCGTTTTGCGAGTTTGAAATAGCGAATCATAAGGAATCGCTATTCCAGACTCGCAAAACGGGATTCATGTAGGAATCGCAAAAATAAAAGCGATTCCTACATATTCCTTATTTGCGATTAGCAAATTGCTAATCGCAAATAAGGAATAACTCCCCATTCATTCCTATGGGCCAAAAGGCCCATAGGAATGAATGGGGAGTATTCCTTATTTGCGATTAGCAATTTGCTAATCGCAAATAAGATAGCGATTTAAAGGGTGCCAGGGGTGTCCAAAGGACACCCTGTAGCACCCCTTAAAAGTAAATACGAATAGGTGTTGCGCACACACATGCCCAAAGGACATGTGTGTGTGCAACATGCAACTTCATTTTTCTAAGTTTTCGCTATTTACCATGAGGTTTGACCTCGCGGTAAATAGCGGGCCGAAATTGCGATTTCGCAATTTTACAATGGATGATGAATTGCATTTAAGGAATCTCAAATTGAGATTCCTTAAATGTAATTCATCGCAAAATAGCGAAATCGCTATTACCGATTTTTGCATTTGGGATGATGAATCCCAAATGCAAAAGTAGAGCTCGCAAAGGGCCAGATTCTCAGAATCTGGCCCTTTGCGAGCCCATTTCGGCTTGATGAATCAGGCTGTTTGTCCTGAATTTTTAGACTCACCATCCTGAATTTGCACCCATGCCAGTTGGTCACCCTAGATGGTACAATTATAACAGCAGTGGGTGTTCAATCGGACCTTTGCGGTTCAGGGTCGGTCTCAGTAAGGCTTTCTTTTGACGGTTTCCCCTGCCCCTGCCCAATGTTGAGCTGCAAACCTTTTAGTTATCTCACACTGAACAGTTTGGAAGGGAAACGGATTGGAGATCTAACTGTAGTGAAGGAAAGTTGGTAACGTTCCCTACGAAATGGAAGTTGGACCACCATGTACATCAAGGCACTTATTGTTGGTCTCCCAAGATGTTAACCTCTTTTGGACATAGTAGATGGGAGGTAAGCAGAGACAATTGTGGTGAAAAAATGAGAGGATGAGACCGAAAGGGGAGGAGCAACAGACCTATCACATCTACCCAACACCCTGCCTCATGTAGTTTTTCAGACTCCTCTGGTCTCATTAGCTTTATACTCACTTGTGGTACGGCGGTAGATAGTTAAATTTGCAAAATGATGGGAAAAATGTTAAAATGAGACATTGGTAGACATGGTTGTTGGCAGTAAGATCACCACATTTGTTTCAGCACACTTAATATTGGTGTTTTTTCTCTTGCAGTTGGTTCGCATGGAAATATGTCTTGCAGCCCGTCTCCAAACTGCATGGCCATGAAGAAAGCTAGCATTCAGCAAGTCTAGTTGGCCGATGATTGACAGAGGAGAAGAGAAATCCCTTCACACAATACACCTGGAAAATAAAATAAAACATTAAAAAATGCTCTCTGGCGCGTACTTGTTTGTTTGGATGATAAGGCATAATTTACAGAGATGAAAATCGTTGGGCAGCGAATTTTTGTGAGTGGGACCCCAAGCTGCGCTAATTGACCAATTTTTGCAGCAGCAGGTGACCTGGATTCAGCAGGAAATAACACACTTTCTCAGCAAATTTAAAATTAATTAACACGTTAGTGAGGATGGCACTCTAACCACTTGAAAAATCTCAGGAAAAGAACAAATACATAATGTATAGCCAGTTATCAAGTGATTTGCAACTTTAACCGCCTCCCCCAATGTTTCAGCTGTATCTTAGACAGGACAAACACTTCTTGGACCTCCCACTAGCGGAAAAGTTATATCCCATTTGCTAATGGCAGCAACACATTCCCCCCTCTGGAGGGATTGAATGTCTCCCTAAAACAATAAGTAAACCCAATAGAGACCTGCATCTCCCAGAAAGAGATTGTTGCTAGAAATGTTCTCTTCCTTTGAAATCATCAAAACAGAATACTTATTGGGGCGAATTAAAACACAATGCACATGAATGTCCACCCTGAAAATACAACAGTCACAACCTATGCTAACAATTATTAAACAATGAGTAAGAGATAATGAGTACAAAGGCCAAGGCTATGCAGTGTATCTACATCAACAATGGTCAACATATCTTCTTTAATAGACTTGCATGGTTTACTTTAAAGTGTTCTTTGTGATCTAGCTGAGCATCATTGTAGTATATTAATAATACAGCAGCGTTAAAGTAATAGCATTTAATACAAAGGCCTAGCCACCTCATTATTTAAGACTCTTTCTCCTCTTGCATTGGAAATGCTTGGAAAAGCTGTGATAATTTTGAGAATTTTTAACTATTAAATTCAGCACATAGACCGGGCAAGATATTGTGATTAGGACATTTTCCTTTCTAATGACATTTCCTGAAGATTATCCATTCTCTGAGGCTGTAATTTAAAATGAAATTTGTATAGCGCATCTAATAAGTGACGGTGTCTAGGCGCTGACTCAAAGAGAAGAACTGCCATGAGGGAGAGAATAGAATTATTGGTTAAAAAGCCAAGTTTTAATTGCTTTCCAAAGGCTAACAGGTCAACTTTCATTTTCAGTTCCAGGGGAAGGGAATTACACAGTCTGCCACCGCAGCCTGCTTTTTTAGGTCTCGCCTAGCGTTGCAGTTCGAATGCGCTGCAATCGCTTTGCAAGGCATGCAGTTTCTCCAGTATTAGGGGTGTCTTTCATAGATTCACATGCTTGAATATTCCCCGTCGTCGAAGTGGGAGTCCCACAGTAAATAAAATAGCAATAATGCTAAATATATGTAAATATATAAAATATATAAGTACATATAATACATGAAAAAGAATAGGAAACATAATAGAAACCTCAAAAAACGATTCCTACATAGGAATGCATGGTAAAAAGAAAAAACTACCTGTAACACATTAGTGTCATTATGTTAGTCCAAAATACAGCCAATCAGGCGTCAGCACCCTCTAGAACCTTCTCCTCAGAAGCTCAAGCCCTCAGATTTTCAACCGCACGTCGTGTGAAGGGAGTCTCCCTGAGCTCTGCTCAGTTTTCACCTTTACTCGTCTAGTTCCAGTGTTTTTTCACAACATGCCAAGTAAGAAGTCTTTATTTAGACCTTGCTCTTCTTGTGGGAAGCTGCGCCCTTTTGAAAAGGACCCCCACCAGAAGTGTATATACTGTTTATACCCTGATCATGAGGCTAGCAGCTGCAAGTTCTGTAGAACTTTTTCTACAAAGACTCTGAAGGACAGAGAAGGCCGCCTTCTCCTTTGGCTTCAACGTCTAAAAGACAAGGATTCAGCCCTGTCAGACGCAGAAAGTTTTCTTTCTGGACTTTCTTCAGCAGCATCCAAGCGTGGTAGTTTACAGGATGTTCCATCTCCTTTCCTCAAGAAGATGAAGTTGGCCTTGCCTCTAGCTTCTGTGGCGTCTTCAGCCACCCCTACCACCTTTACGCCCACGAGACCTGGCTCTCAGGTGTCTTCTGCTGCCTCTCGAGGTGTTTCCACGCCTCTCAAAGTTCCGCCGTCGACGGGAGCGTCGACGAGCGCTCCGACGACGAGAACGGCATTTGCTGCATCCTCGACGACAACGCTGACTACTACCTCAGCTTTTTCTTCGCCGACGACGGTCTCGTCGACAGCATCCACGTCGACGAGGGTTGCCTTGCCTTCCAAGCCAGTTCCGTCGACGATTCCCATTTCCTCATCGACGAACAAGAAAGAATCCTCGTCGACGAAAGTCTCCAAGAAATCCTCATCATCGTCGACGGCGACTCCATCGACCAAGAGCTCGTCGACGAAGATACCGTCGATGAAGGACTCGACGACGAAGACATCGTCGACCAAAGCCTCGTCGACGAAGGCTCCGTCTACGGAGGTTCCACTGGCGTCGACGACCGTTCCGTCGACGATTGCTACAGCTGGTCGACAGTATCCCCGACGACGATTTCTCCAAAACTATCTTCGTCGACGAGCAAGCCAGTATAGTCGACGTTAACGACGACGCCACCGTCGACGGTGGCACCACTTTCCTTTGCCTCGTTGCCGTTAGTGCCTTTGAAGACTTCAGAATCTCGTCATCGTCGCGACAAGGCTCTGTGTCACCAGCTCTCTGATCCAGAGCTGCAACCACCTTCTCCAATGTTTGCCACTACATCTGAGCCTGACACTGACTCGGAACAAGAAGGGGATACCTTGGAGCGGCACAATGTCCATCTGACTTAATAATTAAGTGCCAGGACTCGGATTCTGACGAAGGTGACGGTGATCAACAGTCTCAATCTGACGAACAGCTGGTCCAAGTCCCTATGGCTACCATTCCTTTAACTCTGATCTCAAATCTCCAGCATAGGCTGGATGACTACAACCGACGTTTCCCAGCTACGCCACAGAGTACACCGGCACCATCTCCGGCTACCGTAGCACTGCCTCCACCTTTTCGGCCGCCTGTGTTACCACCTACAACTTCTTCTCAGGTTCAGGAGTCTATTAGGATCCATACAACAGTTTATCCACAGGATGCAGATGATGAGGCGGTCCCGGAGCGTGAAGACGGAGAGGTCCCAGACAATTCGGATGAAGCAGGCGTCCCGGATATGTCGGACTGGGATGATTATCGGGCGCAGACGCCCTCACCTCAGCCAGGGAACTCTGGAGATTCGCCTCCTGTAGATATCGCCAGTTTCCATCTTTTAATGTTCAAGTTCAAGTTCAGTAATTTGTATAGCTCACTATACAAATTCTCAAGGCACTTGGGGGGGTGCATTATTTATCGAATAGCCAGGTTTTAGGCTGCTTTCTGAAGGAGAGGTGGTTCTGTGTAAGGCGGAGGTGAGTGGGGAGAGAGTTCCAGGTTTTGGCTGCTAAGTAGGAGAAGGATCTTCCTCCCATGGTGACTCTATTGATGTGCGGAATTGCGGCGAGGGCTTGATTGGATGAACGTAGTTGGCGGGTGGGTGTGTAGAAGGACAGTCGTTTGTTGAGGCATTCGGGTCCTAGGTCGTAGAGGGCCTTGTGTGCCTGGGTGAGGAGACGGAACGTTATTCTCTTGTTGACGGGAAGCCAGTGGAGATCTTTCAGGTGACCGGAAATGTGAGCTTGACGGGGGATGTCCAGTATGAGTCTGGCTGAGGCGTTTAGGATGCGTTGGAGTTTTTTCTGTAGTTTGGCTGTGGTTCCGGCGTAAAGGGTGTTTCCATAATCTAGTCGACTAGTGCGTGGGTGACTGTCTTTCTTGTTTCGGTGGGGATCCAGCGGAAGATTTTTTTGAGCATGCGTAGGATGTTGAAGCAAGATGATGAAACTGCGTTGACTTGTTTGGTCATCGAGAGGGAGGAGTCTAGGATGACGCCCAGGTTCCGTGCGTGATCTGTAGGTATGGGTGATGTGCCCAGTGCTGGTAGCCACCATGAGTCGTCCCATGCAGAGGGGGACGATCCTAAGATGAGGACTTCCGTTTTGTCCGAGTTTAGTTTTAAACGGCTGTTCTTCATTCATTCGGATACTTCTTTCATTCCTTCGTGTAGATTGGTTTTGGGGGTGTTGGGGTCTTTGGTGAGGGAGAGGATTAGTTGGGTGTCGTCAGCGTAGGAGATGATTGTAGGAGAGTAGGGTCTGCAATACTATGATCACTCCAGATTTTTGCTTTTTGCTTCACTGGTTTACGACTTCTCTGGCTGTGGGCCTGCTAATCAGACCCACAGCCTAGCTGTTCTCTCACTAAATTGACACGTGTACCTTAGGTGCATTTACCAATTGGTACTGAGCCACCTTATCAGGACTTGTACCCAGGGCATAGGTGTACCCAGGGCCTACCAGGGGCTGCAGCATGTATTGTGCCACCCCTGGCTGGCCATCTAAATCTGACACAACTGGCTGCACGACAGCTGGGGCAAGGTGGTGTAATCACCCTTTGCTTTAGATATAGTATACCTCGCAGTCGTGTTTGTTGCCTGAAGCGTGGAGGAGAACCCTTTCTACTGTTACCCATCTCCCCACTGGGACCCTTGAACGCTGAGCCCGTGTGCTCCACCACCACCGGATTGACTGTGCCTGGGGAAAACGGAACTCTGCCTGAGCCCGTGTGCTCCACTCCAGGGTTTTACCAGCAGCTGAGGGAGTCGAGGCAGCCAGCGGGAGCGGGACTGCGAGGCCCAGAGGTGCTTGCGCCAGGTAATCGCGCGCACCTGGTGCCTCTTCCCGCCCCCTCCTCCCTGTAAGCATTTAACGACTCCGCTCGCAGTCGTGTTTGTTGCCTGAAGCGTGGAGGAGAACCCTTTCTACTGTTACCCATCTCCCCACTGGGACCCTTGAACGCTGAGCCCGTGTGCTACACCGCCGCCGGATTGACTGTGCCTGGGGAAAACGGAACTCTGCCTGAGCCCGTGTGCTCCACTCCAGGGTTTTACCAGCAGCTGAGGGAGTCGAGGCAGCCAGCGGCAGCGGGACTGCGAGGCCCAGAGGTGCTTGCGCCAGGTAATCGCGCGCACCTGGTGCCTCTTCCCGCCCCCCTCCTCCTCCTACTTAGCCCAGCTTCCAGACACGTACGCGGGACGTGCGCGGACGGAAGCGCGGGCGAAGACCGGGCAAAGAGCGGGCCGTTGTGTGGCCGGGGAGGCTGGGCTGGGCCCTGTCTCTTTCATTCTCATTTGTTACCCCTAGACCTGTGTTCTCTACATATATAACAGTACTGACACCTTCCCTGTGTGTAGCACCGCGTTGGTGATTTTACCATTCTGGGCTAGTTATTGTCTCAATACCACTGGTTGGCTAGGTCGTTTTTTCCCCTTCCATTTTTTCTACCCCTCCTAGGACCAAAGCTTTTTCAAGTACCTTGTGATTCTGAATAGATATTCCTGCTCAGGCCCCATAGCTGCGTAATCCCCTGCCAATATGGACACTGCTTCACCTGGTATTACGGGGGGAAACCTCAATAAGGGCACTTTAGATAATTACTTTAAGAAATCAACTTCTGATATTGAAAGGGAAGAAGCCTTAGCTGAGAAAAGGGTGGAGCACCGCCGCTCCATCGAGGGTTATAAAGCTAGACTCTCTCTGACACCTACCCCGCTTATCATAACATCTAGCTCAGGGGTGGCCCCTATCACTGAGGATCCCTTTGCAACCCAGGGAATTCCTGAACTTTTAAGGGACACTTCTCCCCTACCATCTTCACCTAGGGCCCTAATTAGCTCCCCTACTATCGCTCCCTCTCCATCCTGTAATTCTGACGTAGGCCAGGAAGTTACATCAGCTGCCCTCCACACTGTTAAAATCACCGCCAAAAATCAATCGAGGAAGATAGAGGCCCCGAAAGTTCACGGTCCACCTCCCAATAAGAGAAGGAGGAAGGGGGGTTCTCTTCAAAAGGGCAGAATTAGCCACTCTGAATTCGGCAAGGGGAAAGGGGGGAGTGCAGTTTCCGCCCCTAAACCAATAGTGGATACAAGACCCGTAATCACTTTAGTGACTACACAAGAAACATCACCTCCAATCTCCACTGCACCTACACCAATAGTGGATACAAGACCCGTAATCACTTTAGTGACTACACAAGAAACACCACCTACAATTTCCACTGCCCCTACAAGTGCTAACACCAAGGACACTCAGCCGTTCGCCCCCACCCTGGAGCTTCTTGAGCAAATGCTCAGGACGCTCACTTCTCCTATCGTAGACAGATTACTGGCTATCGAACAACGGCTGGGGAACTTGGAACAGGCTATTCTCAACAAGCCGGACAAACACAAGGCCCCTCCCATTCCTAATCCAGCATTGGCTGCGGTCGGTTTACCCAATATCCCAAAACCTACTTCAGCCAAGGCTGCTCATACAATATCCACTACCACCACAACGGCCTTATTCCCTAAGTCTAATGCCCCTACTAAAACAGTGACCCATAATCCCCAAGGGTTTACAACCTCTACCATTCCTTCAAGACCTGCCATGCAAGTGGATGGCGCCATCCCGAAGGGTGGAAACAGTTCGGCTGCAAGACCATCGCGGCTGGCTGGAGAGAGGGAATCCCTAAGTAGAGTAGCAAAACGTAGGATTCCTCAGGTTGAACTTCCTCCGGAAGCACTACCCTATGTGGTGGTGCTTACGGGTGTTCCCACCCTTGACCCAGACAAACGAGAAGGTCCTCAGCAGCTCAAAAATAAAACCATGTACTGGCTGTCCAAGAATAGGCCACTCCCGGGCAATATTAATGGGGACATTGTGCACGTGCGCCGACTCCCCTGGTTGGGGGGCTGGGAGAAAGACATTGAGGGCGACTTGATTGTGATCAACTTCAGGGATCCTGAAGCTGTTAGGCATATTTTGAGCTGGATGCCTGGGAACCTAGGAAAATCAATCATGCCGTGCGACCTTACTTATTTCTATCCCAGAGTCCTAGTAGCTCCCATGTCATACCCCTGGCCACCTATGGCCCCGCCAGCCACCTTAGGTCAAAAACAAAACATTCATTATTTCCCCCCGCTGCCTGGTCCCACGGTCCCAAAGAATGCCTCTGGGTGGGAATCCATCCCGCAAAGGGGCTATGGAACCAACCTTAGGAGGTCGGACTATCCTCTTGAAACCGGGGGGATGGATCATCTGCTTCCTTTCACTCCTCTGGAAGTTAGCAATAGATTCGAAGCTTTTTCTGGTTTGGACTCCTGTGATTGACGCCTGGGCACCTCCCCTAGTCATCCTGCTCCAGAGAGGGGGTTAAGTGTACAAGATGTTCAATCTTACTTCTCTGGTGCACACTCCCCTCCACAGATGCCATGTGATTCCCACGGCACGACTCCAATTCTTTTAGTCACAACTAACCAGAGTCCATCTCCTCCTGGGATTTCTATCCCGCATGTAAGTAGTGATAGTGACATTACGGGGATGCAGGGACCCAAATCTAATAATTCTTCTAGAGCCCTGAGGGTATTGTCATGGAATGTTGCATGCATTGCCAACAAAATACACACTGAAGACTGGGATTCCCTAATAACAAATAGTGACATCTGTCTCTTTCAAGAGACATGGGCGAGGGAACCCGTGCTCAAAATTGGCTACGCAATCTTTGAAATTAAGGCTACCTGGAATGGCAAGGGGAGGCCCTCGGGTGGTCTGGCGGTGTGGATAGCGTGTCACATTGGTTGCACAGCGGAAACCACAGCCACGTCCTCGCAAGACATTCAGTGCGTCGTACTGAATTGGCCGGGTGCCCCTAAACTGGCCATCATAAACGTTTACTCCCGCCCTGTTGGCCCAACGGCGGAGTCCACCACACTAGAAGATCTTGCGTCCTTTCTGGGTCAGTTGCCGACCGACTACAAGGTGGTAATGGGTGGAGATTTTAACTGCCATTTCGAGCCCTTAGAGGGCTTGAGGGAAGGGGCCCTTACGGCAGAAGACGACTTCTGGGGTATTCCAGTGTGCCAATCGCCCCACCCCAGATCCTGGTCCCCACTTGCGGTCCAAATTACGTCCCTGACCCTTAATTTTGCGTTAAGAGCTTGCAATGGACGTACACCCTCAGACACTCCCTCAAAATGTACATTTAATAGAAAAAATCATGAGTCACGACTAGACTACATCTTTGTAGATACCAGTCTCTGGTCAAAGGTAGAGGATTTTAAAATAATCCCCCGTACAGATAGTGACCACAATGCTCTCCTACTTTCCTTGGCCCATCTCCCAGCATATCCCAGACCACTACCCCTTGAGGATAGAGATGATCGGGGTAATCTGGTATTAACCTCCAATAGGCGTAGGGTGAGATGGGAGAAATTTTCTAAGTCTGAAGAAAATATTGGGGAAATCTACGATCTCGTGCTGCCAAAATTCGAGGCTCTGGGTGAGCTAGTTAGCCAATCCAGTTCCCAGGATTTTGACAAAACTCTAGCTCTTATCCATGAAGACCTAGTGGGAGCTCTAGGTGAGGTTCTCTACCCTGAGGTGCCTAAGCCCAAGCAAAAGACCAGAACCTCCTCCTGGTACAACCCCGAATGCAGTAAGGCCAAATCTGACCTTATCACCGCAGTTAAAGATGGTGTCGCTCGGACCAGGGTGGCCGACCTGCGGCGCCAGTATAAGGCCACAATGGCCCGTGCGAGGTCAAATTGGGACTGGGATAGATGGCAAGATCTTTCAGCAGCCCTAAGAACCAAGGACTCAAGAAGATTCTGGTCACTAGTTAATACTGGCTCAGGAGAACCCAAAGCTGCAGTTGAAACCAATATTGCAGCATGTATATGGGAAGATCACTTCAGTAAACTTTATGCAGATACCCTAGAGAATACTGATGGCGTTGTTGCAGCACTCCTATCCCTTCCTGGAGACACCTTGGAGTTCACCTTAGGGGAAGTGGTCAGTGCAATAGATGGTCTTGCGTTGGGAAAGGCCCCGGGCCTCGATAAATTACCAGGTGACCTCTTTAGGTCCCAACCAGAGATCTGGGCGTCCTACCTTCATATCCTTTTCAATTCAATTGCACGTGGAATGGCGATCCCCTGTACTTGGTTGGGGGCAGAGATAGTCACTATCTTCAAGAAGGGCTGTTCTCTGCTCCCATCCAACTCCAGGCCGATTAGCCTCATAGATGTCCCCCAAAAGCTTTATTCTCGACTTCTATTGGACCAACTCCTGGACTGGATGGAGGAAAACGAAATTCTAAGCCCCCTCCAGGCTGGCTTCAGGAAGAATACGTCCACCATGGACCGAATCTTCTGCCTCGTCCTCCTTTTTTGGAAATCAGTGAGTATTGAGGGAGGGAGATTGTACATGGTGTTCGTAGACCTGAAGTCAGCATTTGACTTGGTACCACGGAAAAAACTCTGGGAGGTCCTTAAGGAGATGGGAGTTCCCACCAACCTACTACAGGCCATAATAAGACTCCATCAGGGCAATTTTGCCCAGGTACGATGTGGGAGGGGTGGAGTTCTGTCAAAAAGGTTTCCTGTTTCCAGGGGGGTTAGGCAGGGATGCGTCCTGGCCCCTACTCTCTTTTGTCTTTACGTTAATAGTGTCATTACACACTTAGTTAACGTTAGGGACAATGATGCCCCGGTTTTGGCTGGCAGGAGGGTGCCGGCAATTATGTTTGCTGACGACACCCTCCTGCTCTCCAAATCCCCTATGGGAATTCAGCGAATCCTAGATGGATTTGGTCTTTTCTGTAGGCAGTATGGCCTCGAGACCAACACAGGGAAGACCAAATTCATGATTTACAACCCCTCCCCCACAACTAGACCCAACCCATCCCTGAATTCCATGGTATTGGAGAGGGTTAAAACATTCCAGTACCTGGGCGTAACCCTACACGAGAACCTATCCTGGGGACCACAGATTTCAAGTTCACGAATAAGGCTTTCTCAACTCTCTGGGGCTATTTTAAGGGTTACGAACACCTCAACCTACAAACCCATAGCTCCTGCAGTTGAGATGTACAAAACACAAGCGAAGTCAGCTGCACTTTATGGCAGTGAATTATGGGGACATCAAGCTGCAAATGAGTTGATGTGTGTCGAAAACAACTTTCTGAGGCGTCTTCTGGCCCTCCCAACTGCAACTCCTCTGTTTCCCTTACGCTTAGATTTGGGTTTACCGTCCATTAGGGAGGACCTTGAATCTAAACCACTAAGATTCTGGCACAGACTTTGGTCAACAAATGAGCTCAGACATTACAGGCAAGATCTTGTGCATGTTATGAATTTAAATCACAGTGACAAGATCCCTTGGCTATCCTTTGTTAAGCAAGAACTGTTCCGGCTCGGCTTCAATGAGCTGTGGGAGGCCCCGGAATCAGGCTGTAATAGGGTCCCTCGGAAAAGACTTGTGGAAGCTTACAAGGAACAAAGTCTTGCCTCTCAGGTGCTTGCACCCCGCACTGGCACTTTAACTCATCGTTTTACTGAATCCAAAAATTCTTATAAGTTTGAAACCTTTATGGATTGTATTTACCCGACTATGGCAAGGAAGCTATTTATACAGTGGCGGTTTGGCACCCTGACCCTACCCATTAAATCCTTTACTAGCAAATGGACCAATGGAGGGGACAAAATATGCCCTGGCTGTAATTCCTGCGATGAGGAGGAAATCCATGTTCTGTTTTTCTGCCCTTCCTACAAGTCACCTAGGAAATATTGGCTTGTGCCCCTATGTAGGAATATCGGCATAAGGAACTGTGTAACATCGTTCAGAATATTGAAAACTGATTCCTCCCCTCACATTGTTTTCGCAGTTGCAAAATATCTTTTGGCCATGTGGCGCATTAGGTCCAAGTTGATCAAGGCAAAACCACCATAGGATTGTATGCCTACCCCACTTTGCCATTGTAACCTCTAGCTTTCGCCGACACTGTCTCCTATTACATTTTGTATTACCCTCACTCCCAATGATATGAAATGTTGCTTGTTCCTTGTATGCACTTTATATGCCCGAATTTTAAATGTTATGAAATGTGCTACTTGTTCCTTGTATGCACTTTATATGCCCGAATTTTAAATGTATGTATGTTTTTTATGCATCTTTTATGGCCTAAACGGCCGAAATAAATCATTTTTGGATTGGATTGGATTGGAGTATACCTATATCTAACCCTAAAATGGACACATGTATTCCTATCAGTCACTCCTATGGCAGGCCTTAACAATCCTGAAGGCAGAGTGCTTGGAATTATGTGAGATGGTGCTCTGGCATGAGCTGAGCCCGTCTGCAGCTTGCGGAACCAAGTCCTAATAGCTGTTCTATGATAACGCGTACCATATACTCTTAAGTGCCTTATAATCCTCGCGGTTATTTGCCAACTTTGGTATCGCTTTATCAAAACATGTCGAGTAAGGGGTCATACGAATTTGAATACTAACCCCTCGCCAATTCTGGCGACGGGGTTAGCATTCCACCCTTCTAGAGGGACACGACATGTATGTAACTGTGAACCCCGGTTAAAGTTAACTCGAGCCTCAGCATCACAAAATGGATGCTGCCACCACAGACACAAGTCTGACCTCCTGCTGCTGGGAGTCCTTCCAGCGAGGAGAGCTTGGACAAAGGGTTTCCTGTCAGGGGCCGTGCTAGCACCATCCCAGACAGGGTTTTGTGTATCCTAGGTAGGCAGGGCTGAATAGGAAGGTGACTGCAAGTGGCACCCCGGTGCTCACTGTGCATATGCCAGCTTGAACCAGTTTCAGGGGCACACCAGCCCCTGAGCTGGGGAAAGTCCGGACAGGGGAGAGGGGTGTAACCACCCCCCTTCCTGGTCCCACCCATGGGCAGGACCTAGTCGCGTACCAGCCCCTTTCTTTAGAATAAAGGTAGGAGCGGGGATCCTTCCAAATTAGATCATCTTTGAATCCTGAAACTACTTTCTACGAAAGGAACTCAAGACTTCTCAAGATTTCTCCCTTGTGGCTAAGGAGTAGTCACCCTGCAGCAGCAGGCACCAACTAAGTATCTTGCGGTTTGCTGAACATCCTTCCTCCGGAACCAGACCGACCAGCACGACGAGACCCAGACTCCCTGCCCTCTCTGACCTCAACCTGCCTCTACAGCACAGCTGAGAATCGTGGGTGCGACGAGACCAGAGGACCCGGCTATCAACAGAACTAGCACGACACTGAACCAACACGACCACCGAGGGTCCCTCGAGCGGGTGCACTGGGGTAAGAGAAGCCCCAACCCCAAGCAGCACGAGCACCGAAGTCCAGCCCCCCAGCATCCACTTTTGCTTCTGTGTCGCTTGCCACATTATCCGGTCACTTGCCCGTTGGCTAGTGGCCCTCCAGACGACGTCCTATGTTTGTTTCACCGCTGGTCTAGCTCCCCTAGACTAGCCCTCGTCTCCTCTTGAAGGGGACCTTCCTCGGACCCTCCTGGTCCACTCCAGACGCCATTTTGTGCCGCCACGTGGTCTTGCCTTAGCCAAGGCTTGTTGCCTCCTTCACTGGATCCAGCATCGCCAGCAGCAGACATCCGACGTGGGACAGCTCGCAGACCTCCAGCCTGGTCGACATCAGCGCCTTGGTCCGTGCAGCAGCAGAATCCAGTGTCACCTCTTCGCCTGGCTGAGTGACCTCGTCCGGTGCCATCCTGGTGCCAACCTAATCACTGGCTAGTGATTCAGAACTTGGTCCCCTCTGCTTACAGGTATCCTTCTTCACTGATCCATCCTTGGATCAGCCCGGAACATCTTCACTGGTCGCCTGCCAGCAACTTCCACTTCAGGCTCCTGGTTCGTCAACGAGGATTCCCGACGACACTTGAACCCTATGCAGCCGCGGCCCCTCGGCTAGGTAAACCGAGTACCACGGTGCTCCAGCGTAGATCCACTCTCTAAGTGTCTAGATCCACTTTCGTTTTTGGCCTACCTAGTCGGGTTCGCCCGAGAACACTAACTTTGCATTTGCTAGTATCCATAGACTTGGTCCCGCATTACGCGTGAGAGTTTCCACTCTGCACACAGCGCTCCTAGGCCTCCTGATTCTAATCTAAGGGTTCAGTATTGAAGGCCTAGCGATTCTAAAGTCTCTGAGAATAGTTACTTACCTGCTAGCAATTCGCATTCCGCTTCCATACTATATGGTTTTTCGTGCCCCTCGGGCATTTGTGTAAATTGTGCGACTTTCAGTATTTCTTTAAGAGTTTTGTATTGTGCTTAGCGCCCTGTCCTCATAAAGAGTCCAGGGTTGTTGTGTTATAAATAAATATCCTTTTATTTTCATAACAACTTGTGTGGTGTCCTTTCACTTGGTGTTCAAGGGGTATATGTGATGGTATAACAGCTGGCTTAACACGCCCTCTAGAGTTTAGCCTAAAGACTGCTCTTGTCCATGCTACTAGGATAGCTGGTCTATAAGGTTGACTTACAACCAATCATCAATAAGGGTTGTTTGGACTGATACATAGTGATCACTAGAATAGTGAGCACTGCATATCAGGCCAACTTCTCACATTGGTGAGCAGCGGTTGGGATTTGAGCTTGCTGTTGTTTTACCACACGTATCCTAAGAATATCATTTGAAAGATCACATAAGTACAAAGGTACATATAACTTAGCTTAGAATACTCTGAGTTCTACTGAACCAGCTGTTGTAGTTCAACAGGGCTTAGCACACCCTGCCTACAACTCTTAGCAAGGGATCAGTAGGCAAACAAATAGTGTAGGTAAGTGCACCACTTACACCTCCCTAGAAAAGCATGTCAGACAAAGGAGGGAACTCAGAGGCCCCCCTTGTGTCAGTTGACCCTCCACAGGTCATATCAAGATATGCAGCTCTTAGCTTCCAGGAGATGAGACAAATGTGTACCTCCAGGAAGCTAAAACAGGGTTCTAACCCTACCAACCCATTCCTGATTGGTCTCTTAGAGACTTATGATGCCAAGAGGGCTTCTAACACAAGCCCTCCTAATCCAGATGGGAGCATGCCCCTCTTAGAGGGAACCCTTGGGGACCCTGACCTCAACCTCAATGAAGCAGTTAGTGGTGGTGAGGAAGAGGATCAGGAGTTGTCAGGGAATGAGGCAGATAAGGGTCAGGTAGAAGTCAGTAGACTCACCAGGACCAACTTAAGTAGGCATGAGAATGGATTTGGGGGACCCCCAGGCCCACTCTCAGGCAGGCTTAACATTGGGAATGGACGAGTTAGGTCTCTATCAGATCCATTCGAACCAATGGCTCTCAGACCTCTTCTCACAGAGGGATGACATCCCCTCAGAGGAGAGAGCATGAGGCCAAGATGAGGGAAGTCAATCTGAGGATTGAAAGGGAAGAACTTGCCCTGGCCAAAGAGAGACTTGCCTTTGCTAGAGAGCAGAAATTGAGTGGGGCAGACCCCACTGGTGGCAGAATTTTACCTAGAGAAAAGGACAGGAGTTTAGACACTAGACACCTGAGTAAAATAGTGCCCCCCTTTAAACAAGGGGATGACATCCACAAATGGATGACTGCTTTGGAGAGGGCCTGCACTGTCCAGTCCGTCCCCCACAGTCAGTGGGCAGCTATCTTGTGGCTCTCCTTTGAAGGCAAAGGTAGAGATAAGCTCCTCACTACTAGAGCTGAGGATGCTAACAATTACTAAGTCCTGAAAAATACACTGATTGATGGGTTTGGCCTAACCACTGAGCAGTACAGGTTGCTGTTCAGGGATACCCAGAAAATTCAGTCTCAGGATTGGTCTGACTTTGTGGATTGTGCCACTAAGGCTTTGGAAGGCTGGTTGCTGGGCAGTAAGGTTACTGATTATACAGGGTTGTACAATCTGATCATGAGGAACAGATTTTAAATAACTGTCAGAGCCAGTTGTTGCATCACCACCTTGTTGACTCAGATCTGACCTCTCCCCAAGAATTGGGAAAGAAGGCAGACAGATGGGTCAGAACAAGGGTTAAGCAGAACCAGGCTCAGAACCAGGGTGGTCAGAAGAAAGCAGACCAAAAGGGTAGTAATAAGAATGAACAAAATGACCAGAAGTCTTCGACAGGCCCCCAACAAACCAAAGAGGGTGGAGGTCAGGCTTCACAGCAGAAAAAGAAGACTCAAGAAGGCCAGTCTAAAAAGTGGTGCCAATACTGTAAAAGTTAAACTCACTGGTTTAGTGAGTGCACCAAGAAAGGAGGGCAAACTCCTACCACTACAGCCCCTAAGGCACCTGCACCCCCTAGTACAGTCAGTAGTGGTAGTGCACCTCTCAAGGGATTAGTTGGGTTAACCTTGGGATCTGAGGGGTATGACAACCTAGTTGGCACACTCACTCAGGCTGTCCTTGTCTGATGCAAGTCCCAATACTTTGGGCAAATACAGGCAGACACCTTTTATAAATGGAAAAATGGCTCAGGCCTACAGGGACACTTGTGCCAGTGTCACAATGGTGACACCTTACTTTGTGGACCCTGGACAGATCATACTAGGTACAGACTACCTAGTGACCAATGCCAGAAATGTCACTACCCACCATAGTATGGCAATTGTTGATTTCTCCTGGGGAGGGGTAAGTGGCCAAAAGAAGGTTGTGGTTAGTTCAGACCTCCCAGTTGAATGTTTGTTGGGCAATGATTTGGAAACATCACTATGGTCAGAAGTGGAGTAGAGGACTCACATGGAAATGTTAGGCTTGCCAGCACATGTGCTTGCTGTGACTAGGTCACAGGCCAGAAGATGCCCCACTGAACAGGTGCTGGATCCTGGAACAATGGACCAGACACCTTCCAATAAGAAGAGCAGTAGGGTTAAGGCATTGCCTTCCCCCTTGCCCCAGGTTGTGGATCAAGTCTCAGAGGAGGCTGACCTCAAAGAGCTGAGGGAAACTGAGCCTAAAGAACTTGAACCTGATCAGGTTGAGTTTCTGGGTTCAGGGGGACCCTCCAGAGAAGACCTGGGGAAGGCACAGTTAGACTGCCCTTCTCTTGAACCCCTCAGACAGCAGGCTTCTGCTGAGGCTGCAGGGAACGCCAGGGTGCCCACAGGGTATACTGGGATGATGGACTCCTGTACTCTGAGGCAAGAGACCCCAAACCTGGTGCAACCAGGAGGCTGGTTATCCCCTTGTCTCAGAGAGGTTTCCTTCTTACCTTGGCCCATGAGATTCCCCTTGCAGGACACTTAGGCCAGAATAAGACTTGGGACAGACTTGTCTCACACTTTCACTGGCCTCACATGAATGAAGATACCAAGGAGTTTTGTCGCTCCTGTGTCCCTTGCCAAGCCAGTGGTAAGTCAGGTGGCACAACAAAGGCCCCCCTTATACCACTGCATGTGGTGGGGGTACCCTTTGAAAGAGTGGGGATTGACATTGTTGGTCCAATGGAAACCCAGACAGCATCAGGGCACAAGTTTATACTGGTGGTGGTGGACCATGCCACCAGGTATCCTGAAGCTATTACCCTTGGGACCACTACAGCACCTGTTGTGGCAAGAGCCCTAGTTGGATTGTTCTCCAGAGTGGGCTTCCCTAAGGAGGTTGTCTCTGACAGAGGTGCAACCTTCATGTCAGGATATCTGACTGCTATGTGGAAGGAATGTGGTGTCAACTACAAGTTCACCACACCCTATCATCCACAGTGCAATGGGCTTGTTGAAAGGTTCAACAGGACCCTAAAAGGGATGATTCATGGACTACCTGAAAAGCTCAGGCGTAGATGGGATGTCCTGATACCCTGCCTTTTGTTTGCTTATAGAGAAGTCCCACAGAAGGGGGTTGCCTACAGCCCTTTTGAACTTTTGTATGGACATCCTGTAAGAGGACCCCTGTGTTTGGTGAAGGAAGGATGGGAGAAACCTCTCAAAAAGCCTGCAACCAACATAGTGGACTATGTACTTGGTCTCCACTCCAGGATGGCTGAGTATATGGAAAAGGCTTCTAAAAACCTTGAGGCAAGCCAAGAACTCCAAAAAGCTTGGCATGACCAAAAGGCTGTCCTGGCTGTGTACAAGCCTGGACAGAAGGTGTGGGTGTTGGAGCCAGTGGCCCCAGCAGCACTCAAAGACAAATGGTCTGGGCCCCACACAATCATTGAGCAAAAGGGAGTGGTCACCTACCTGGTGGACCTTGGAACTCCCAGGAGCCCCCTCAGGGTGCTCCATGTGAATAGGCTCAAGGCATATGTCGACAGGAAGGACATGAGCTTGCTCATGGCCACAGATGAGGGACAGGAGGAGGAGAGTGACCCTCTCCCAGACCTGCTCACTCAGAACCCTGATGATGGGTCAGTAGATGGTGTTGTCTTTTGTGGCAGCCTCTCTGAGCATCAGCAAAAGGATTGCAAACAAGTTCTTCAATCCTTTAGACCAGGGGTCTTCAAACTGTGGGGCCCGACCCACAGGGGGGTCGTGGAGTGATAGAAAGGGGGTCCCACCTTCCAGGTCACACTTCTGTTTATTATTACTATTTCCAAAAAGGTGTCTTGGGGCTAATAACTATCTGCTGGCTGAAATGGCAAATAAGAAACACACAGAGGGGAAAGGAGAACCAGCCAAAGGGGGTAACCCACAGGGTACAGGACCAGGTTTTTATAGCTTCCTAAAGGATAATTGATCAATGGTGGAGTGAAGCAAAGGTGGGTGAAAGTTCCACAACTGAGCGGCCCGCACCAAAACAGTGAGGCCGACTATTCATGTTTTTTTGCAGTAGGGAACAATAAGAAGATTGGCACAGGCCGAGAGGAGCATACGGGTATGCCCAGTGAGGAGAGATGAAAGGGTGAGAGTAGATGGGATGAGAGAGGACAGCATAGGAGCGAGAGGATTAGATTGAAGAGGTCAGGGATGAGGAGAAATGTGAAGTGCTAAAGAAGTGCGGAAACGCAAGAGGAGAAGTGAGTGTGAGCGAAATGTGAGGGCACAGAGGCGGGATACTGTTAAACGTGAGAGAAGATAGCTGAGTGACGATCTGTGACATAAAAAGAGAATTTGGTACGATGTGGGTGAGGGACAACAGCGATGAGGGAAGAGAGGGAGTACTGAGGTGGGTGCTGAGGTAATAGGGGAGAGGGACTTTGTTTCAAGAAGGTGTGGAAGAACAAAGGGAAATGTGAAAGATGAATGGTGGACTGGAGAGGGTAAGATACAAATAGACAGAAATTTTAAGGGACCCTTGCTGCTCCCGGACAGTGCCAGGTGAGCTTCTAATGTGGCAGCACTTATTCCTGCGGAGCGGAAGGCCCTTCACAAAAGTTAACCAGACATCTTTCTGTTGTTTATTGCTGTATTTTCATTATAAACTGGTACAGATGAGATGAAATCTTTTTTCCTCAAGGTTACTGTGCGTACAAATGTCAAAATAATGAAGCAATACTATCCCAAAATATGCACCATCACATAGTATTATTTATTTTTTCTTACCATATAATTTAGTCAAGCCTGCTGCATAATTTGGTCCTCACCTGCCTCATAATTACAGTAGCTCTGCCTATAGGTTTAGAATTGTTTGTCAGGAGGGGGTCCTTACACCTGAAAACTTTGACTGGGGGGTCTCGACAACCAAAAGTTTGAAGACCTCTGCTTTAGACATATGTTCTCTCTGACACCCAGCCAAACCAATTGGTGTACCCATGAGGTTGACACTGGTGACAGTCTGCCAGTTAAGAGTAAAATCTACAGATAGCCAGATAATGTCAGAGACTGCATTAAGACAGAAGTGCAGAACATGTTGGAGCTGGGAGTCATTGAGCCCTCAGATAGCCCTTGGGCTAGTCCAGTAGTTCTAGTGCCAAAGCCTCACACCCAGGGTGGTAAGAAAGAGATGAGGATTTGCTTAGACTAAAGAGGCCTCAATGCAGTCACTAAGACTGATGCCCACCCAATACCAAGGGCAGATGAACTTACAGATAGATTGGCTTCTGCCAACTACTTAAGCACATTTGACCTGAAAGCTGGGTATTGGCAAATCAGGTTAGCTGAGGAAGCCAAGCCCAAGACAGCATTTTCCACCCCTGGTGGGCATTATCAGTGTGTGGTAATGCCCTTTGGTTTAAAAAATGCACCTGCCACCTTCCAAAGGCTGGTGAATCAAGTTCTCACTGGGCTGGATGAATTCTGTGCAGCATATCTTGATGATATAGCTGTCTTTAGTTCCACCTGGGAGGATCACCTGGTCCACCTGAGGAAAGTGTTCGAGGCACTGCAAGCAGCAGGTCTCACTATCAAGGCCACAAAGTGCTAGATAGGGCAGACACAGGTTGTATACCTGGGCCACCTTGTAGGTGGAGGCCAGGTTCAGCCACTGGAGAGCAAGATACAGTCCATCAAGGACTGGGCTCCTCCAACCACCCAGACTCAGGTTCGAGCTTTCTTGGGCCTGACTGGTTATTACAGGAAATTTGTCAGAAATTATGGATCAATTGTGACTCCACTTAATGACCTGACAAGCAAAAAGATGCCAAAGAAAGTTCAGTGGACAGCAGGCTGTCCAAAAGCATTCGATGACCTAAAGCAGGCCATGTGCACAGCACCTATCCTAAAGAGTCCAGACTACTCCAAACCATTCATTGTCCAAACAGATGCTTCTGAGTTGGGTGTGGGAGCTGTTCTATCTCAGCTGAATTTTGATGGTCATGACCAGCCCATTGCTTTTATTAGCAGGAGGCTGACCCCCAGAGAGAAAAATTGGTCAGCTATTGAGAGGGAGGCCTTTGCTGTGGTTTGGGCCCTGAAGAAACTGAGGCCATACTTGTTTGGCACTCATTTCAAGATTCAGACCGACCATAAGCCCCTCTTGTGGCTAAATCAAATGAAGGGTGAAAACCCCAAACTACTTAGGTGGTCCATCTCCCTACAGGGGATGGATTTTACAGTGGAGCATAGACCTGGCACTGATCATGGTAATGCAGATGGGCTCTCCAGGTATTTCCACTTAGAGCAAGAAGACTCACCTGGTCAAGGTTAGTTTATTGTCCCAAAGTTTGAGGGGTCATGTAGGAGAGTAGGGTCTGCAATCCTATGATCACCCCAGATTTTTGCTTTTTGCTTCACTGGTTTACGACTTCCCTGGCTGTGGGCCTGCTAATCAGACCCACAGCCTAGCTGTTTTCTCACTAAATTGACACGTGTACCTTAGGTGCATTTACCAATTGGTACTGGGCCACCTTATCAGTCCCTGTACCCAGGGCATAGGTGTACCCAGGGCCTACCAGGGGCTGCAGCATGTATTGTGCCACCCCTGGCTGGCCATCTAAATCTGACACAACTGGCTGCACGACAGCTGGGGCAAGGTGGTGTAATCACCCTTTGCTTTAGATATAAGGTATACCTATATCTAACCCTAAAATGGACACATGTATTCCTATCAGTCACTCCTATGGCAGGCCTTAACAATCCTGAAGGCAGAGTGCTTGGAATTATGTGAGATGGTGCTCTGGCATGAGCTGAGCCCGTCTGCAGCTTGCGGAACCAAGTCCTAATAGCTGTTCTATGATAACGCGCACCATATACTCTAAAGTGCCTTACAATCCTCGCGGTTATTTGCCAACTTTGGTATCGCTTTATCAAAACATGTCGAGTAAGGGGTCATACGAATTGGAATACTAACCCCTCGCCAATTCTGGCGACGGGGTTAGCATTCCACCCTTCTAGAGGGACACGACATGTATGTAACTGTGAACCCCGGTTAAAGTTAACTCGAGCCTCAGCATCACAAAATGGATGCTGCCACCACAGACACAAGTCTGACCTCCTGCTGCTGGGAGTCCTTCCAGCGAGGAGAGCTTGGACAAAGGGTTTCCTGTCAGGGGCGGTGCTAGCACCAACCCAGACAGGGTTTTGTGTATCCTAGGTAGGCAGGGGTGAATAGGAAGTTGACTGCAAGTGGCACCCCGGTGCTCACTGTGCATATGCCGGCTTGAACCAGTTCCAGGGGCACACCAGACCCTGAGCTGGGGAAAGTCCGGACAGGGGAGAGGGGTGTAACCACCCCCCTTCCTGGTCCCACCCATGGGCAGGACCTAGTCGCGTACCAGCCCCTTTCTTTAGAATAAAGGTAGGAGTGGGGACCCTTCCGAATTAGATCATCTTTGAATCCTGAAACTACTTTCTACGAAAGGAACTAAAGTCATAAAGTCATAAAGTCATAAAATTTGTATAGCGCACTACATACCCAGAGGGTTTCAAGGCGCTTAGGAAAGGGGGGAGGATTATTTGTCAAATATCCACGTTTTAAGTTGTTTTCTGAACGCTAAGTGGTTCTGGGTGAGGCGAAGGTAAGCGGGGAGTGAGTTCCATGTTTTAGCAGCCAGGTATGAAAAGGATCTGCCTCCCATGGTGGTCTTGTTGATGCGAGGTACAGTGGCGAGGGCTTGGCTGGAAGAACGTAGTTGGCGGGGGGGGGTGTAGAAGGACAGACGTGCGTGGAGGCAATCTGGTCCGATGTCGTAGAGTGATTTGTGTGCGTGGGTAAGCAGTCGGAAAGTGATCCTCTTATTTACGGGTAGCCAGTGGAGGTCTTTAAGGTGACCAGAGATGTGTTCGTTGCGTGGGATGTCTAATATGAGCCTGGCCGAGGCGTTTTGGATTCGTTGGAGTTTCTTCTGGAGTTTTGCGGTAGTCCCCGCGTAGAGGGTGTTTCCGTAGTCCAGTCGGCTCGTGACCAGAGCGTGGGTGACTGTTTTCCTTGTTTCGGGGGGGATCCAGCGAAATGTTTTTCTGAGCATGCGAAGAATGTTGAAGCAGGATGAAGAAACGGCGTTGACTTGTCTGTTCATTGAGAGTGAAGAATCCAGGATGACGCCAAGGTTCCGTGCGTGGTCAGTCGGGATGGGTGCTTTTCCGAGGGCTTCCGGCCACCAGGAGTCGTCCCATGCAGAGGGGGATGTACCCAAGATGAGGACTTCTGTTTTGTCTGAGTTCAGTTTCAGACGGCTTTGTTTCATCCATTCGGCAACTTCTTTCATTCCTTCGTGTAGGTTAGTTTTGGCGGTGCTGGGGTCATTGGTGAGAGAAAGGATCAGTTGCGTGTCGTCCGCGTAAGAGATGATGTTGAGGTTGTGTTGGCGTGCGATGGCCGCGAGTGGGCTCATGTATACGTTGAAGAGAGTGGGACTGAGTGAGGATCCTTGTGGTACGCCGCAGATGACTTCAGAGGCCTCGGACTTGAATTGAGGAAGGCGGACTCTCTGGGTTCTTCCGGTGAGGAACGAGGTGATCCATTCAAGTGCTTTTCCTTGGATTCCGATGTTATTGAGGCGTTGTAGAAGGGTGCTGTGGCAGACTGTATCGAATGCTGCAGAGAGGTCGAGGAGGATGAGGGCGACTGTGTCTCCATTGTCCAGTAGAGTTCGAATGTCGTCTGTTGCTGCGATGAGGGCGGTCTCAGTGCTGTGTTTTGCTCGGAAGCCAGATTGTGAGGGGTCGAGGGATTTGTTGGCTTCGAGGAAGGCGGCGAGCTGGTTGTTGGCGGCTTTCTCGATGACTTTGGCCGGGAATGGAAGAAGCGAGATGGGGCGGTAATTTTTGAGTTCGGTGGGGTCAGCAGTGGGTTTCTTCAGAAGGGCGGTGAGTTCAGCCTGTTTCCAGTCTTCTGGGAAGGTGGCGGAGTTGAAGGAGCAGTTGATGACGTCTCGGAGGTGCGGTGCTATGACGGAGTCTGCTTTGTTGAAGATGTGGTGAGGGCATGGGTCAGTGGGGGATCCTGAGTGGATGGAATTCATCAGGCGGATGGTGTCCTCAGTGGAGATTGGGTTCCAGGCATTAAGGGTGTTTACGGGGGGAAGATGGTCAGCAGATGGTAGGGTGGGTTGGTTTCCGGGTTGGTTGTCAAAGCTGTTGTGGATGTCTGCAATCTTGTTGTGGAAAAAAGAGGTTAGGGAGTCGCAGAGGGTTTGAGAAGGGGTGATGTCGTTGGAGTTGGCTGAGGGATTGGAAAATTCCTTGACGATGTTGAAAAGTTCCTTGCTGTTGTGGGCGTTGTTGTCAAGTCGATCCTTGAATGCTGTTTTCTTGGCTTTTCGGATCAGTTGGTGGTGAGTGCGGGTGGCGCTTTTGAAGGCTTCCTTGGTGCTGGTGGTTGGGTCTTTTTTCCAGGCCTTTTCAAGGGAGCGGCAGAGTTTCTTGGACTTCTTGAGATTATCGTTGAACCATGAGGCTAAGGAGTAGTCACCCTGCAGCAGCAGGCACCAACTAAGTATCTTGCGGTTTGCTGAACATCCTTCCTCCGGAACCAGACCGACCAGCACGACGAGACCCGGACTCCCTGCCCTCTCTGACCTCAACCTGCCTCTACAGCACAGCTGAGAATCGTGGGTGCGACGAGACCAGAGGACCCGGCTATCAACGGAACCAGCACAACACTGAACCAGCACGACCACCGAGGGACCCTCGAGTGGGTGCACTGGGGTAAGAGAAGCCCCAACCCCAAGCAGCACGAGCACCGAAGTCCAGCCCCCCAGCATCCACCAGATCTGTGTGGGGCCCTTTTGTTTCTGTGTCGCTTGCCACGTTGTCCGGTCACTTTCCCGTTGGCTAGTGACCCTCCAGACGACGTCCTATGTTTGTTTCACCGCTGGTCTAGCTCCTCTAGACTAGCCCTCGTCTCCTCTTGAAGGGGACCTTCCTCAGACCCTCCTGGTCCACACCAGACGTCATTTTGTGTCGCAACGTGGGTTTGCCTTAGCCAAGGCTTGTTGCCTCCTTCACCGGATCCAGCATCGCCAGCAGCAGACATCCGACGTGGGACAGCTCACAG
Organism: Lissotriton vulgaris; assembly: GCF_964263255.1. Classification (NCBI taxonomy): domain Eukaryota; kingdom Metazoa; phylum Chordata; class Amphibia; order Caudata; family Salamandridae; genus Lissotriton; species Lissotriton vulgaris. The sequence continues at coordinate 1,961,040,466 of NC_141693.1, forward strand.
ACCTCCAGCCTGGTCGACATCAGCGCCCTGGTCCGTGCAGCAGCAGAATCCAGTGTCACCTCTTCGCCTGGCTGAGTGACCTCGTCCGGTGCCATCCTGGTGCCAACCTAATCACAGGCTAGTGATTCAGAACTCGGTCCCCTCTGCTTACAGGTACTCTTCTTCACTGATCCAGTCCTTGGATCAGCCCGGAACATCTTCACTGGTCGCCTGCCAGCAACTTCCACTTCAGGCTCCTGGTTCGTCAACTAGGATTCCCGACGACACTTGAACCCTATGCAGCCGCAGCCCCTGGGCTAGGTAAACCGAGTACCACGGTGCTCCAGCGTAGATCCACTCTCTAAGTGTCTAGATCCACTTTCGTTTTTGACCTACCTAGTCGGGTTCGCCCAAGAACACTAACTTTGCATTTGATAGTATCCATAGACTTGGTCCCGCATTACGCGTGAGAGTTTCCACTCTGCACACAGCGCTCCTAGGCCTCCTGCTTCTAATCTAAGGGCTCAGTATTGTAGGCCTAGCGATTCTAAAGTCTCTGAGAATAGTTACTTACCTGCTAGCAATTCGCATTCCACTTCCATAGTATATGGTTTTTCGTGCCCCTCGGGCATTTGTGTAAATTGTGCGACTTTCAGTATTTCTTTGAGAGTTTTGTATTGTGCTTAGCGCCCTGTCCTCATAAAGAGTCCAGGGTTGTTGTGTTATAAATAAATATCCTTTTATTTTCATAACAACTTGTGTGGTGTCCTTTCACTTGGTGTTCAAGGGGTATATGTGATGGTATAACAGCTGGCTTAACACGCCCTCTAGAGTTTAGCCTAAAGACTGCTCTTGTCCATGCTACTAGGATAGCTGGTCTATAAGGTTGACTTACAGCCAATCATCAATAAGGGTTGTTTGGACTGATACATAGTGATCACTAGAATAGTGAGCACTGCATATCAGGCCAACTTCTCACAATGATGTTGAGTTTGTGTTGTCGCGCGATGGTTGCGAGGGGACTCATGTACACGTTGAAGAGGGTGGGACTGAGTGATGATCCTTGTGGTACGCCGCAGATGACTTCCGTTGCCTTTGATTTGAATGGGGGGAGTCGGACTCTCTGGGTTCTTCCTGCGAGGAACGAGATAATCCAGTCCAACGCTTTTCCTTGAATTCCGACGTTGCTGAGGCGTTGTATGAGGGTGTTATGACAGACTGTGTCGAAGGCGGCGGAGAGCTCAAGAAGGATGAGGGCGACTGTTTCTCCGTTGTCCAGTAGCGCTTGGATGTCGTCTGTAGCAGCGATGAGGGCGGTTTCGGTGCTGTGTTTGACTCGAAAGCCGGACTGTGAGGTGTCGAGTGAATTGTTGGATTCAAGTAAGCCGGCGAGCTGACTATTCACGGCTTTCTCGATGACTTTGGCAGGGAAGGGGAGGAGAGAGATGGGGCGGTAGTTCTTTAGTTCGGAGGGATCCGCTGTGGGTTTCTTCAGAAGGGCGCTGAGTTCGGCATGTTTCCAGCTTTCTGGGAAGGTGGCGGAGTTGAAGGAGCAGTTGATGACATCGCGGAGATGGGGTGCGATGATGGAGTCTGCTTTGTTGAAGATGTGGTGGGGGCATGGGTCAGTTGGTGAACCTGAGTGGATGGAGTTCATCAGGCGGATGGTGTCTTCAGTAGTGATTGTGTTCCAGGCGCAAAGGTTGTTAGAGTAAAGTTTTGGTTCGGAGGTGGTTGGAGTGGGTTGTTCTTCGGACAAGTTTTCAAAGCTGTTGTGAATGTCGGCTATTTTGTTGTGGAAAAAAGAGGATAAAGAGTTGCCGAGGTCTTGGGAGGGAGTGATATCGTTGGTGCCGGCGGTGGGGTTGGTAAATTCTTTGACGATGTTGAATAGTTCCTTGCTCTTGTGGGCGTTATTGTCGAGTCGATCCTTGAATGCTGATTTCTTGGTGGATCGGATCAATTGGTGGTGTTTGCGGATGGCATCCTTGAAGGTGGTCAGGTTGTTAGTGTTTGGGTTTTTCTCCAGGTTTTCTCGAGGGTACGACATAACTTCTTGGATTTCTTAAGTTCATCGTTGAACTAGGGGGCCTTTTTGTTATCTTGTTTGATCTGGTGGTTTTTCAAGGGTGCTAATTCGTCCACGCTGTGGGTGATCCATTGTGTGAGTTTGGTGGCAGCTTGGTTTGGGTCCGATGGTATGGCGGGGGGTTTTGGTTAAGCGATGTTAAGAGTTGGTCGGTGGAGATTTTGTTCCAGTTTCTTCGAGGAATAGGTTGTGGTGGGATGTGGGTTGTGGTCTTTTTGTAGCTGAAGTGAACGCAGCTGTGGTCCGTCCAATGGAGAGCTGTGGTGTGATCGAAGGAGATGTGTTTGCTGGAGGTGAAGATAGGGTCGAGCGTGTGTCCGGCTAAGTGGGTGGGGGTGTCAACAAGTTGTTTGAGTCCGAGATTGGCCAGGTTGTCCAGAAGGGTAGTAGTGTTGCTATCGTTATTCTTTTCCAGGTGGAAGTTGAGGTCTCCCAGGAGAATGTAGTTCTCGGAGGTGTGCGCATGTGGGCTGATGAAGTCAGTGATGTCCTCGATGAATTGTGTGCGGGATCCTGGTGGTCTGTAGATGAGGGTGCCTCTAAGTGTAGTCCTGGGGTCGGTGTGGATCTGGAAGTGAAGGTGTTCGGCGGTCGCGAGGTTATCGTCTGAGCTAGTCGTGATTCGGATGGTGTTCTTATGGACGATGGCGATGCCTCCTCCTGTTTGGTTGGTGCGGTCTTTTCGGATGATCTTGTAAGTGTCCGGGATGGCAATGGCGATGTCGGGTGCTGATGAGGCGTTCATCCAAGTTTCTGTGAGGAATGCGACGTCCGGTGATGTGGTGTCGAGTAGGTCCCAGAGTTCAGTGGCGTGTTTGTGGACCGAGCGGGTGTTCAGCAGGATGCACTTCAGGTGGTTAGAATCGGAGCTGTGTTTGGAGGAGGAGGACTTGGTGTGGTTCCTGATGCAGGCGAACTTGCAGGATTGGCAGACGAATGGCCCGTGGGTGTGTCCCGGGGTAGAAACGCAGCATTGTGGGGTGTGTGTGGGGTTAAGGGCATGGAGAGTAGCGGCGTCATACGTTAAGCGAGTGGAGAGGGTATTGCAAGGACCAGGGGGTCTGGCGCTGGGCGCGGTCCAGGCGCGGACGGGCGTAGACGGGCTTACCTTTGGCGCACCTTCGGGCCGCATGGGGCGCGACCGCTGCGCGTGAACGCTTCGCGTAGAAGCATCTGTCATATGTGGATAGTGGATGGGGAGGGGCGAGGGAGGGTCAGCTGGGAGGTGGGAGCGAGGCTGAGAGGACGGTGCTCCGAATCACATTAACAACAAGATGGCAGCAAATTGAAACCGGGAACAGGAAGGGGCACACAGAGTAATTGAGGATCTGTAAACACTCTCTGAAGAAAGCGCTACAAATTTAAATGCATAAAAGCGAGCAATGCTTAATTAGGATCAAGGCTATGAAACTAAACAATGAGCCTGGGCATATGATTCAACAATTAATATGAAACACTCGATTAAGCTTCTACCAGTATAGCGCTATGGCAAGCAAGCTTCTACCAGTATAGCGCTATGGCAAGCAGCAGCTAGTGGACACGATTGCAAAGAGCAAAGCAATGAATGCAGCCCACAATACCACTGAGACCACTTATAAACAGACCCACACAATTCCTATCATCGATTTTGTTTGGAAGGAAGGAATTAAACTCATGACTGCTCCAAACTCCTTACCTGCACAGATACCGCGCCTTGAGAAAAAGTACAAGGCCCCGATTGGCTCTCCGGCTTGCCTGCTTTCTCACCCCAAGCAGGACTCGGTAGTGACTCAGGCCGCACAGCGTCGAGCCTGGAACCCAGCAGCTCCTATCACAGTCCCTCCGGATAGAGAAGGTCGACGCCTGGATGCTATTGGCCGCAAGTTCTCAACGATGGCTTTCACATCTGTCCGGGCAGCCAATGCCTTAGCCATCTTGGACGTTATGACCGACAGATGTGGTCAGACATTTCAGATCTGATAGAACTTATACTGGATGCTTCCAAGCCTGACACTCTACAGATCCTTCGCGATGGACAGAGAACGTCAGAAGAAATGATCGACTGCGCAGTCGATGTTGCTAACACAGAATTCCGTCTGCTTGCAAGTGCGGCTGCACTCCGACAACAAGGTTGGCTAAAGTCCACATCCTTCCGGCAGGAAGTCCAATCCAAAATACTGGACATGCCCTATGATGGGGAATCTCTATTCGGTTCCCATATTGATGACGTCCTGGAGTCCATTAAGAAAGACACCGATACGGCAAAGTCTTTGGGCACATTACAATTTCGGAAGCAGTCCTTTTGAGGTGTGCACGGACGCGGCACTTCTTCCAACTTTCGAGGTGGGCAGCAATACCGCTCATAAAATCAGAGCGGCCAACGTTACACGCCCAATCAGCAATCTCGCCAGCAGTCATCCATGCCTTACAGAGGAAAGTCCTCTTACCGGGGATCCAACTCTAAGCGCCAATGACTCTTCTCACCATCAAAGTGTTGGAGGTCGAATCTCTCTGTTTTACTCTCAGTGGTCCTCGATCACCTCGGACCGATGGGTTTTGGACATTGTACGACGGGGTCATACCCTAGAGTTTGTAGAGATTCCTCCGTGTACTCCACCTCATGGCCCACCTCATCCACACCTCGAGGAGCATTTCCATCAGGTTTGTCTTCTTGTGTTAAAAGGTGCAGTCGAAGTGGTCCCGAAACATCAAATAGGAGAGGGGTTTTACTCTCGATTCTTCCTCATACTCAAGAAGACCGGAGATTGGCAACCCATTCTGGATCTGTGGGCTCTCAACCAGTTCCTAAAGTCCCAATCGTTCCGCATGCTGACGTTACAGGAAATCCTGCGTCTTCTATCCAGCGAGGATTTCATGACCACCATAGACCTTCAAGACGCATACTTTCATGTCCCTATTATTCAACAACATCGCCAGTACCTGCGTTTCAAGGTGGGGCCAATACATTTTCAGTTCAAAGTTCTGCCCTTCGGGCTGCGATCAGCTCCTCGTGTGTTCACGAAGGTACTGGCCCCTGTGGTGGCTCACCTGCGTCTACAAGGCGTTCAAATCTTTCCATATTTGGACGATTGCCTTCTGAAATCTCAATCCCACCATCAACTATGTCAGGACACTCGCCTTTGCCAGCAGGTGTTTCAGTCCCTGGGGTTGACCATCAACGTCGAAAAGTCACAGTTTGCACCTCTGCAGACCAGATCCTTCTTGGGAGCGATCCTAGACACAAAGCTCTCAAAAGCATTCGTCTCCAACGAGCGACGTCACAAGATCCTTAGTCTGGTCTCCCTCATTCGAAGAAAACAGTCCGTTTCTGTTCGAACGTTAAAATCATTCTTGCGAATGGCTTCATCTTGTATCGCACTGATCCCAAATTGCAGGTTGCGCGCCCGTCCCATTCAGGAAGAACTGGACTTACAGTGGCGTCAGGTCTCCGGGTCCTTCAACGACCTTGTCGCAGTCACCACCCGCATGAGAAAGAGCTTGCTTTGGTGGGCACAACCTACAAACCTGGAAATGGGAACGTCCTTTCTCGTTCACGGACCAGATCTCACGCTGACGACAGACGCCTACCTGGAGGGGTGGGGCGCTCATCTCCAGGGCCTATCCATCAAGGGCAAGTGGACTCCGCCCCAGCGCAAGTGCCATATCAACAGTCTAGAGTTGATGGCGATCTTCCTAGCCCTCAAGTCATTCCTCCCTGTAGTTCACGGAGAGTCAGTGCTGATCCAAACGGACAACACCACCAGTATGCACTACGTAAACAAACAGGGAGGAAGCAAGTCTCCTCATCTGTCTCACTTGGCCCAGTCGATCTGGGATTGGGCTCTCCGCCACCAGATCACCCTGACAGCCGTCCACCTTCCGGGCGTGTCCAACATTTTGGCGGACTCTCTGAGCAGGTCCACTTCCTCAACACACAAATGGGAACTGCACCAGCCAACTCTAGATCTTGTCTTTCGCCAGTCGGGTCACCCAGATCTAGACCTCTATGCAACACCGGAGAATTGGAAGTGCCCGTCTTATGCAAGTTGGCATCCCCACCCCGGGTCGTGCGGGAATGCCCTTTTGATAGACTGGTGCAATCTATTCGCTTACGCTTTCCCGCCGATCCCATTAATACCGCGGGTGCTGTGGAAGATGCGGAGACAACCTTGCCACATCCTGTTGATCACACCTCGTTGGCCCAGACAGGCATGGTTTTCAGAACTACTTCTGCTGTCCCAATGCAATCCGATTCCTCTGCGCCCTCGTCCAAACCTACTATCAATGGACAGAGGCCTAGTGTGCCATCCGGACCCCTCCACGCTGCAACTGTGGGCATGGAACTTGAGCACCTTGAATTTGCAGATTTGAACTTATCTCAGGAATGCAGAGACATCCTGGCTTAAGCTAGGGCTCCGTCTACCATCAAAACTTATAAACTCAAGTGGAAGAGATTCTGCCATTGGTGTGTTGCATCCAATGTCCATCCCATCCATTCCACTCCAGAGCAGCTTCTTCCATTCTTCTTAAGCCTTGCTCAGTCAGGACTCTCTCATTCTACCCTGAGAGTTTTCTTAGCTGCAATATCTTGTTTCCGACACGATGGCTCTTCTTCCCTCTGTTCGTCCAGAATCATATGTCAATTCTTCAAAGGACTTTTCCGCAAGTTCCCACCTGTTCGGTGCCCTCCTCCATCTTGGCACCTCAATGTTGTACTATCCCAACTTATGAAATCACCATTTGAACCTATCCATAAAACGGATATCAAATTCCTCACCTGGAAGGTTGCGCTTCTTTTGGCTGTGAAATCATCTCGTCGCGTGAGCGACCTTCACGCTTTCACTATCAAGCCTCCTTATCTTCAGTTCAGGCCTAACGGAGTGGCGCTCCGTACCAACCCCTCTTTCCTACCTAAAGTACCGACAGACTTTCATTTGAATGAGCCTGTGTTCCTGAGAACTTTCTTTCCGGACCCTAAGTCTCCGGCGGAGCAGCGCTTGCACTCTTTGGACATGAAACGATGCCTTAAATTTTACATTGCCAGAACTGCCTCCTTCCGCAAGTCCGACCAGCTGTTCATTGCCTATGGACGACTGTGTAGGGACATTCAGTTTCCAAGCCAACTATTTCTCGATGGCTTTCCTCAGCCATTGCCTTCTGCCACCAACAAGCTGGTAAACCATTGCAGTCTTCAGTGAGGGATCATTATACGAGGGCTATGTATTTATCCACCGCCTTGTTTGCTGGTGTGCCTCTTCATCAGATTTGCCGTGCAGCGACATGGTCCAGCAGGCACACTTTCACTAAGCATTACTGTTTGGATGCCGTCAATGAAGCGGATACTGCTGTGGGACAGGCAGTGCTTCGCCATCTGTTTCAATAAGGTGAGCCTATGTTTCCCCCCCCTCCTTGATGCTTTACTGTGATTGCTATGATGTGCAACATGACTGTATTATTCTGGTACTGTCTTGGTTTCTTCCATATATTTGCCTAGCAATCTCAGTTTTCGGAGGTACTGCTTTCTATTCTATTCAAGCATGTGAATCTATGAAAGACACCCCTAATATTGGAGAAGAACAATTGTTATTCACCTGTAAACAGGTGGTTCTCCAGTATTGGTGTCTTTCATAGATTCACATGCGACCCACCCTCCTCCCCTCAGAGGCTCTCTTCTCCTCATGCGCTCTTTGTTACTTGTGCGATGAAAATCTGAGGGCTTGAGCTTCTGAGGAGAAGGTTCTAGAGGGTGCTGACGCCTGATTGGCTGTAATTTGGACTAACATAATGACACTTATGTGTTACAGGGAGTTTTTTCTCTTTACCATGCATTCCTATGTAGGAATAGTTTTTGGAGGTTTCTATTATGTTTCCTATTCTTTATCATGTATTAGACAGACATAATCCTCCTGAGGCGAAATAGCCGGGAGACGCTCCATATTTTAAAATAATTGTATATTTGTGTTCACCTGTGTTGTGTTCCGTTTTTAAAAGCACTTCACTCGCGTTGACCCAGCACCTCGCACAGCTGATTGGAAGCTGTCGCGAAGGGAGGGACGCCCACCCTACAGGCCACGCCCCCTTCGACCTTTACAAAAGCGCGCGCTGATTGAAAGCGGCGCTTAGACAGACATAATCCTCCTGAGGCGAAATAGCCGGGAGACGCTCCATATTTTAAAATAATTGTATATTTGTGTTCACCTGTGTTGTGTTCCGTTTTTAAAAGCACTTCACTCGCGTTGACCCAGCACCTCGCACAGCTGATTGGAAGCTGTCGCGGAGGGAGGGACGCCCACCCTACAGGCCACGCCCCCTTCGACCTTTACAAAAGCGCGCGCTGATTGAAAGCGGCGCTTAGACAGACATAATCCTCCTGAGGCGAAATAGCCGGGAGACGCTCCATATTTTAAAATAATTGTATATTTGTGTTCACCTGTGTTGTGTTCCGTTTCTAAAAGCACTTCACTCGCGTTGACCCAGCACCTCGCACAGCTGATTGGAAGCTGTCGCGGAGGGAGGGACGCCCACCCTACAGGCCACGCCCCCTTCGACCTTTACAAAAGCGCGCGCTGATTGAAAGCGGCGCTTAGACAGACATAATCCTCCTGAGGCGAAATAGCCGGGAGACGCTCCATATTTTAAAATAATTGTATATTTGTGTTCACCTGTGTTGTGTTCCGTTTTTAAAAGCACTTCACTCGCGTTGACCCAGCACCTCGCACAGCTGATTGGAAGCTGTCGCGGAGGGAGGGACGCCCACCCTACAGGCCACGCCCCCTTCGACTCCTCCTCTCCTCTATAGATATGTGCAACCATAGGACGCGCAGCGGACGAGCGCAGCGGGCGCGCCGATTGCGCGCCGAAGGCGCGCTTAAGGCAAGCTCGTCTACGCTCGTCCGCGCCCGGCCGGGCCCAGGGGCCACGCCCTCTGGTTTCCCCAGAGGCGACAGACTGGTATACAGCCGAGACCTCTTATGCCAGCTACGGCCACCTATCTCTCCTAAATGCGCTATCCCATTACACCCCTTGGAGATTCCTCGACGCTGTAAGTACTGTAATTTACACCTATGCATTCCAACCACCAAACCATCAGGCGAGCTAATGGCCTACTCCATGTTTCTTCTAAACTGTAGGTCCCTCGTAAAACACTGTCTAGAGATCTCCCTATTACTAGAGGAATACTCCCCAGATGCTATGTTCCTGACTGAGACTTGGCTGAACCAAGACTCTCAGCCAGACCTGGCACAAGCTATCATCCCAGGGTACCAGATAGCACGCGCAGACCGACCTAAGGGCAGAGGTGGCGGCCTCGCAATTATATACAAAGAAAGCTTCATCTGTCGTCACTTATCGGAAGATATTGAGGACTGCGAAAACCTCTCTTTTGCCATCGAATTCTCTCCCAATGCCTGCTTCACCGGCATTCTCATTTACCGCCCTCCCGGTCCTATAGGACAATTTAATACTTCCTTGCTCTCTGTGACCTCTCAGTCGGTTGTCTCCCCGTCCAACTTCTCCCTACTTGGAGATTTTAATATTCACTTTGACAACTCACTAGACCTGTCGGCACAAGAGACCAAGTCAAGCCTGGCTGCATATCAACTCGAGCAACGAGTTCCTTCTGCCACACATGAAAAAGGACATCTGCTAGATCCTATTTTCAGCAACTGTGACCAGCTTGAAGTGGGAAATATAACCAGACTCCCCTGGTCAGACCACTTCTTAATAGCCTTCAACTGGACCACAAGCAAACTACCCTCCTCCTCATTTACTATTAGGAAAACCCGTAACTGGTCCAAACTCCCCATTGACAATTGGGTACAAGCTCTAGGCACCATGAAACCCTCCCTTTCCCAAGACCCAACTGTTAATAACAAAAAATATGAAGAATGGATAACCACCTCTCTGGACCAGGTCCTCCCAGAACACGCACCCAAATCTAAGAGACATAGTAAAACAGCTCCCTGGTACACAGAAGAGCTCAGGAACCACAAACGTCTCTGCAAAAAACAGGAGAGAAAGTGGCGCACCTCATACAACCCTGAAGAAAAGGCCACATACAGGGAAATGATCAGGAACTATAAACTGGCTATTAAATCTTCGCAAGCTGCCTTCTACAACCTTAAAATAACCACGGCAAAATCTAAATACAAAGAAATCTACTGCATAGTTAACTCCCTGATCAAACCCCCGCCCCCAGTCACAGATAACAACAACTCACCAACCAAATGCAATGATCTGGCGGAATTCTTCTTCCAAAAAATTAATAAAATCTATCTTTCCTTCCCCAATCCCCCCTCTGACTCCCCTGGCCAGAACCTGCACCTGACTTCTAATTCATCCAAGTGCCTAGAGTCTTTCCCCTTGATAACTTTGGAAACCGCACAGACACTGGCACAAAAAATAAAATCCGGCTCCCCGTGCGACCCTGCCCCCCCAGGCTCACTGAATCTTGCCAGTACTGCTATTCTCCCCACGCTCCTGGAGCTCACGAACTCCTCCATAATCAGTGGGACAGTCCCTCCAACATGGAAGCATGCTATGGTGCGGGCCCTGCTGAAAAAGCCTTCTTTAGACCCAGCTAATCCTAGTAATTATCGTCCGATCTCGTTACTCCCCTGGGCATCGAAAATTCTGGAGAAACATGTCAATACCACTCTGACAATGTTTTTTGAAGAAAACCATCTCCTCGACTCCTCCCAAACAGGTTTCCGTACCAAACATGGGACTGAGACGGCCTTACTGGCTGTGACTGAGGAGGCAAGACGGCTCCTGGATCGAGGAGGATCAGTGGCAGTGATCCTCCTCGATCTAAGTGCCGCATTTGACACGGTGCATCACAAGATCTTGCTAACTCGTCTTGCCAACTTAGGAGTGACCGGAGATGCCCTGACATGGTTCAATTCTTTTTTGTCCAACAGAACCTTTCAGGTCTTCGATGGCACATCACGCTCATCCATTCGTCCCTTGGGATGTGGAGTCCCCCAGGGCTCCTCCTTAAGCCCTACGCTCTTCAACGCTTACATGAGGCCACTGGCTGAGGTTGTCCGTCCGCATGGTGTAAAGATCATTTCCTATGCGGACGACACCCAGCTGGTGGTCTCCCTGGCAGAGAAGAGCGGCCTCCAGGCGCCACCAGACCTAGTGGCTTGTCTGGAGGACGTAAAGAAGTGGATGATGAGCTCCTGCCTAAAGCTGAATGACGACAAAACTGAGCTGATGATCCTGGGCACAGCCTCCCCCGTCTCCATAGAGCCGAGCTGGCCATCAAGCATGGGAGTGGCTCCACCCCCCAGAGACAACATCAAAAGCTTAGGGGTCTGGCTCGACAAGTCTCTGAGCTTTAACACACAGGCCACTAAGATCTCAGCCACCTGTTTTGGCCTCCTCAGAGTGATCAAGAAAGTCCTTCCCCTCCTCTGCTTCGAGGCCAAACAGATAATTATACAGGGCCTTATCCAATCCCGCTTGGATTTTAATAACGCCCTATACCTGGGAGCCCCGGATTACACCCTACAGAAGCTCCAACGCACCCAAAACTGTGCTGCCAGAGCACTGTTGGGCATCCCCCGGAGGACCTCAGTGAGAACCAGCTTGAGGACCTTGCAATGGCTACCTATCAGGGACAGAGTAAGATTCAAATCGCTCTGCATTGCCCACCAGACTTTCTGGGAAACGGGCCCAGACATCAATCGACCCCTGATTTCTCCCTATAGGCCGAATAAATCCCTCCGCTCTTCTACAGCATTCCTGGCCGAGATCCCCAGAACTCGCAGAGCTAGAGCAGGAGGACGCTCCTTCTCGTATAACGTTTCCAAACTCTGGAACTCACTCCCTTTGCAGCTAAGAAACAACCCCAACCTGACCACTTTTCGTAAACAGCTAAAAACCTTGCTGTTTAATGCCTAGCTAGTAACCTCAAGAGGGCCCCATCTGTTTTCAGCGCCTGGACGCCTCAGGGCAACTGTAGCGCTTTATAAGTCACATTTTCATTTCATTTCATGTGTACTTATATATTATATATATTTATATAAATTTAGCATTTTTGCTATTTTATTTACTGTGGGACTCCCCCTTCGACGATGGGGAATATTCAAGCATGTGAATCTATGAAAGACACCTATACTGTAGAACCACCTGTTTACAGGTAAGTAACAATTGTTCATACACTAAAGTGTGGAAGCTTCGTGGAAGCTCCGCCTACTCTCCGGCCCATCTTCTTCATTGGTTTAGGTTATAAATGCTGCCTTCCGATTGGTTTTAAGCTTGTTTATCCCTCCCCATGACAGCCATGTCAGTCATTTGTATTCTTCCATGGCTAATGGCCCCTTTACTGCACAGACAACTTTCTTCCCTTCCCTCCCTACCCCCCTCCCTTAGAGACTTCTTGGGGCCAGTGGTGTTGCGCTCTAGTCTCCAGCGCACGGCGTGATGACGTGCCGCGCCGGAGCAAGAGCGGAACACCGGCGCATGCGCGCTAGATGCGAGGAAAGCGCGCGAAGACAGAATAACGGGCAGAAGCGACCGGAGCTGGCAGCAATTAGATGCTCGGTGCTCTGTGTATTAGCGCACCTATGGTATTGCAATAAACGCTTGTTCCTGCACACTACCAAGTATCCTGTGCTCTGTGGGGGAGAAACTAACAACATTTCAGTGGCGACGAGGACTGGGAGCACCCCACTACCCCACGCAGCCACACAGGAGACGCAGCATTAAGAGGACAAGAAGGCTACAGCAAGTCAGAGGCTGTACACAGGGGCACCTCAAGGTGAGCTCGCCCAGGGCAGCAGTGCTATTTACAACAGAGCGTGGCAGCAGCGCAAATCCACTGAAGCCTGCAACCACGTGGCACCAAGCCACTTCAGAGCAAGTCAGAACCAACACAGCGCGCAGAGAGGCACGTAGCTGAGACCCTGGCAGAAAGAAGGGACAGTGATAAGGAGGTAGGAGGAGTGAACCTCCCCAGCGCCACACAAGGGGGCTCTAGCAGCGCTCCAGGCAGGAGGACTGGAGGGAGTATTTCAAGAACTATGTGGAGGCCTTGGAAGACGAAAACGGTGAGCCATACCCCAGCACTAGGAAGAAGAGGTTGCTACTGCATAACCTGGGCCCGGAAGGAGCACGTGTGTTTGCGAACATTATGCCCAGAGACCAGACACAGAGGATGACGTCTTCAAGAATGCTCTAGAAGACTTAGACAACCACTATCGACCGGTGGTATGCGTATCCATCGACCGGTACAACTTCCAGCAAAGAAAGCAGGTAGAAGGAGAGTCGATAGATGACTATGTGGCAGCCTTGAGACGCCTAGCCATCACGTGCAAATATGGGCAGCTACAGGACGAATACATCAAGGATCAAATAGTCATGCACACCACAAACAAGTCGGTCCAGGACAAGTTGTGGGCACAGGGTGAAGCGTCGCTGAAAGACGTAATTGCTATGGTAAAGAAAGCAGAACTTTCGAAACGCTGCGTGGACGCAGCCAAAAAGGAGAGCGCGCAGAAGCAGATGGTCAATAAAATTGATGAAGCTCCGTCATCCTATAAGCAAAAGGGATCCACGGGAGAGAGGAAACAAGATTCCAGGTGGACAGGGAAACAAACATCTCCAGGTAGACAGCCCACGGACAGTAAATTTTCGTGCTACAGGTGCGGGAGTACTGCTCACTCTGCGCAAGACAAACAATGCCCAGCGTTTCGCGCCAGATGCTCCTTCTGTTGCCTGGTCGGCCATTTTGAGAAAGTATGCCGCAAGAAAGGGAAGAGACCTAAGGTGAAGTGCATAGGGCAGTCCCAGGCGGAGAACCTGACTGAAGAAGACCTGGAAGACGACGACATGGTTTTATGCGTTGATGACCAGGTGTTAGAGGTGAAAGACAAGCGCTCAGACAAGCCGCGCACGGACATGCTCATAGGAGGAGTGAAAGTGCACATTGCAATCGACTCAGGATCTCCTTACTCCATAGTACAGCGATCGGTATGGGAAGAAGACTTTGTGCCTACCCTGGGTCCGAAGCTACACCCTCCGGACATCCGTCCCATTCCATACACCAGCAATGCTATTCCCATGGTGGGTTTCCGCGCCTTGAAGTTCGAATTCAGAGGCAGATCGGCCATCTGCAAGCTATATGTGGCGGAGCGGGGGCCCTCTGTACTAGGCTGGAGGGACCAAGGAGACCTGGGAATCAAGTTGGATGCAGGGGGCAAAGAGCAAATCCTGTTAACTGAAGACAGCCGCTGACCTCAGCAAGACAAACTGAAGCAGGCCTTTCCCAAAGTGTTCGGAGACACAGTAGGAAAACTGGATAAATTTGTGCACAAGATACTCCTCAAGGAGGACGCCCGCCCGGTGTCCCACAAGGTCAGGAACATCCCCATTGCCATTAAAGACACAGTCCAGCAGGAGCTCCAAAGATTAGAAGAGCAGGGTTTAATTGAACCGATTGACAGCTCAGAATGGTTGGCCCCGTTGGTCGTTGCCAGGAAACCCAATGGCAAGGTACGTTTATGTGTGGACCTCCGCGAGCTAAACAAGTGCTTAATAGTGGAGAAGTTTCCCCTACCCAGGATCGAGGAAATGTTGGCAAGAACCAAAGGAGTGTCATGGTTCTCTACAATTGACCTCACATCAGCGTATCATCAGATTGACTTGCACCCATCGAGCAGAAAACTAACCTCATGCATCACACCCTTCGGGTGTTATCAATTCCGGTGCATGCCGTTTGGTCTGGCCTCAGCGGCTGCGGTGTTCCAGAAGTTAATGCACCGTCTATTTAAAGATCTACCAGGCGTCCAGTACTTCCAGGACGACATCCTGATCATGGGAACAAACCAAGAAGACCATGACAATAAACAAACAAAGGTACTGACAATACTACAAGAAAAAGGCCTCACCGCTGAGTGGAGTAAGTGCAGGCTGGGCATGTCATCCATCACATACCTGGGTCATGAAATAGGGAGTCAAGGAATATCCCCCAAAAGGCAGAACGTGAAAGCCATTTGCGACGCCAGAGCACCAGTCAACAAGGAAGAAGTGAGGTCATTCCTCGGAATGGCGGAGTATTATAGTAAATTTGTGAGACACTTTGCCACCAAAACTCATAAACTCCGTCAGCTCATCAGGGACAAGTCGTCGTTCAAGTGGGATGAAGAGGCACAGAGCGAATTTGAAGGTCTGAAGAACGACATCAGTGGAGCAGTACCCCTACATCAGAGGTCTTCAAACTTTTGTAGGTTGAGCCCCCCCTGCTTAATTTTTTTAAATGTCAGGCCCCCCCACCACCTGACAAATTTCTGCAATCTGGTACACTATATAATTGATCGCCACCCGCGTGTCCCGGCCCATATCCGGTAAATAATGTTCAACGCAATAAGAGTTTAGTTAACTGTACGTTTGTGAGTGGGTGTGGTTAAATCACAGAGGCTTATTACACAGCTCAAAACAAAATTTTTCAAGATAAAATGTGCGTAAATTGTTTTTACTAGGATGCTTTGTTTTACAAATGACAGTTTTATAATAACACCACGAACATTAATGTGATGGGTGTGCCTGTTTTTCACCACAGAGACGGTCAATCTGCGGATGGATTTTTGCCACTGCCATCCTCAGGTTGTGTTCCACATCCAGTCTTGAACGGTACTTGGTCTTTAGTACCGCAAGTGCTGAGAACCCAATCTCACATAAATAGGACGAGCTGAAAGGCAAGAGAGTTTTGATGGCAGTTTCTTGCAAAGCTGAATATTCTGCAGAAATTTTCAGCCAAAACTCTCCCAGTGAGACTTTGCTGAAATGCATCTGCAGAGTGCGGTCACTTTGGAGATCAATCAGTTCTTCCTGCATACGGATTGGGAGATGGCTTGTCACCTCTGCCAGAAATGGTTGAAAGACCCAGTCATTGAAGTGATCGTTGTCCTCCGGAAAATACTTTTGCAAACTGTCCCTGAGAGAAGTCAGATGCTTTTTTATTACCTCAGCAACACTTGGAAGTTCATATTCAGTCTCCGCAAGAGCATCTACTAAACATGGAAACTGCTCAAACAGGCCTTCTTCAACTAGTCTTCTCCATAATTCAAGCTTGTTCTTGAATGCAGTTATTCTTTTATTCATGTTAAAGGGAGTCATGTCAGCTCCTTGCAGAGACAGATTCAGGGCATTTAATTTCTCAAAAATGTCAGCAAGGTATGCTAGAAGTACAAGCCAGCGGGGATTGCATAGTTGTTCTGCTTTGCCGGGGTCCAAACACAGAAGAAACTGCCGTACTTCATTCCTTAATTCAAAGATGCGAGACAGCACTTTGCCCCGGGATAGCCACCGCACTTCTGTATGAAACAGCAAGCCATCATGCTCAGCTCCCATTTCTGCACATAAAATTGCAAACAGACGAGCTCTTGTGGGATGGGTCTTTATAAAATTTACTATTTTTACGGCAGAATTCAGCACATCCTCTAGTTCGCTGTCCATGTTTCGAACAGCAAGGGCTTCCCGGTGTATCATACAGTGGGTCCAAAGAATATGTGGAGCCACTTTCAATACGTTAGCTTTTAGGCCAGCCCTAGCACCACACATTGAAGGAGCACCATCTGTGCAGATTCCAACACAGTTATCCCATTTTAAGCCATGGATATTCAGGAAGTCATTGATCATGGCAAACAAATCGGATCCTGTTGCCCGCCCCTTGATTGGCTTGCAAAATAAAAAATCTTCTAATACAAGTGTTTCATAACAGTAACGAACATATGCAATTAAGTGGGCATCCTTTGACACATCAGTTGCTTCATCCAGCTGTAAAGCAAACAAACTTGATTTCAACCTGGCTATGAGCTGTCCCTGGATATTTTCTGACATGTCAGCGATGCGGCGGCAAACTGTTGTATCTGAGATTGGTATACTTTTGAACTTCTCTGCTGCTTTTTCACCAAGCATTGTCCTAGCTACGTCGAGCAATGCTGGGAGAATCACCTTTTCTCCATCTACAAAGGGCCTTTTGTTTTTGGCAATGTGGTATGCTACTTGGTATGAAGCTTTTAATGCATTTGCTGGAGTACTTGCCACATGTTTCACCGCTTCTTTCTGCTGGGTTATCTCCGTCAACTTCCTGGCAAAAAAATCTCTTCCTTTTCCTGCTAGAGACCCATGTTTTGTTTCAAAGTGCCGCCTTAGTTTGGTTGGCTTCAAGCTGTCGTTAGCTAAGATCACGCCACATATCACACACTGCGGTCTACTTTCTCCACTAACAACAATGCAGGTGAAACCAATATCCAAATAGGAGGAATCATATTTCCTTATTTTTGCAGCTTTTCTCTCTCCGTCGCTTTCTGTTTCAGCCTTTCGCTTGAGCACTCCACCATCTTTTCGGAGCATAAAACGATCCATATCAAATGTTTGCTTACCCTAAGATACAAAATTTGAAGCTGCATGTTAATGAATAGTAAATGGCTGCAATGTTACAGCTGCCGGAGGTACAGGAGGTCTTTAACTTTGTAGTTGCAAAAAAAAATCTTTAAAAAAAAATCTTATGTTTTAAATAAAATAAATTTGGATAAAAGCATAATTCTGTGGTAAGTGGCAAAAAAGTAATTCCAGCTCATCCAGCCTTTACGTAGGTGCTCCCAAAATTGCTGCTGTATGTATATACTGTATACCACCGATGAGGCTCTGGGAGTTACTTGTTCAAAGGTTAGTGAGGGCAAACTTCAGCCCTGCCTCTTCACCCATCACTCAAAGACAAATGCGTACCTTCTTATTCACTTCCTCAGATGTTTCTTCTGCTTGAATGGGAGTCCTCAGCCTAGCGACCAAGTATCTTTTTCCCTTGCAATGAAGAGAAAATGTTGAAGAAATATTACTTGCATGTTCTCAAGTTATTAGTTGACGTCCTGATGACTGGTAAGATCAACTTCAGGTCTTAGTTGTGGTTTTTTGACTGTTCACTATGGGTGCAATATTACAGACGGACGGCCAGGGCAAAAGAGCACTGGGGAAAAACACGTAATCTACAGCATCAAAAAGTGTTCATACAACATGTGCAGCTGAAAGGCATCTGGAACAGAACAAGGAGGGCTCCTGGGATACTCCGTACTGCCACTCTATACCTTTTTGAAATTTGTATTCAAAATATAAAGCTAAATATGCCAAAGCTATGACTCCATTGGTTAAGATACGACCTTGATATATTGGGAAAAATCCCAGGCGGTTCAAAAAAAGCAGCCACTGAATTTTCAGCACGTATCTGTGCATACTTTGAATAGCAAATAGAAATAGAAAGCACTTTACATTGTGTTCTAGAGCTGCCTGAAAGATCTGTGACTGAAAGGAAACAATGACAGAAAAGTCACATTACAAATGAATACATACTTCGTTCTACATTCCCCAAATAATTACAAACAGGTTTGGAATGGTGTAATTTAGCTTCTTTGCCAGAACCAGGCAACTGGGCATGAATGTGTCAGTTGTCTGTTTAATTTTGCCACGCATCCATTCTCAGAGGTGGACTGGACAGTGATGGAACCCTTCTGTTTTCTCGAAAGGCGGCCACCAACATAATAAGTGCAGGTGCCCAAACTTTTGCTTAGAAGCCCATGGCCCACGCTATCGGAGGTAGGAACGCAGAATACCAGGGCTGCATAGTCTTGCATCCAACCCATGCCTCTTTAATCCGCCACCCATCACTTCTTCACTCTTATCAGGTTCCTTTTCCATTCCTGCTTTCTCACTGTTTTTCCGCCTTTCTCCACACAACAAAAGGTCACATTCAGGCGCAGGGGGATTAAGTGATTTGCCCAGATACACAGGATGTGGGTGCGACCCTGAGGCTCGGACCTTTGTTTCCAGCACCAAAGTCATCAATCTAGCTGGCGAGACACATACTCACCTTCTTTCCCCCTTGTGTGTTTTTGTCTCTTTCTCGGGGTAAAATTCTTTTGGGGGAAAATAAGTGCTGGTCCCTAAAAATAAGTGCTACTAGGCCCCACCTGCAAGCGCCAGTTCAAATTAAGCACTGGGCAGGCACATTTTAAGGGCACCAATAATGTGAGGGAGACAGGCCACTGCCAGACATGTTTGACTTCAGCAGACCCTGCATCACTGACTTCACAGAGAAATCCATTCTCAGACTGCTTGCTGCCACCAGCGTTCAAGTGCAAGGAAGCCTCGCTCGTGTACCCCCCGCACCCCTCTGACTGCACGCTATGTACAGTACACACAAAAACGGCCGGAACACCCCCCCCCCGCTGACTTCGCGCTATGTACAGTACACCTCCTCCAGAGACACCTCCAAAAGTAATTCACGTCCTCTTGCTATTTGTGAGGAAGACTTCCAACTACTGATAATTTCTACTTTCCATGACCATGGAAGTGCCTTCCCAGTGTAGGCCTGTGGTTGGAGGGTCTGCCTTTTTGCAGTATTTTCCATGTACTTGTGTTCGGTGCCCTCTTGTAACATGCACACACCACTCTGCCCTTGTAACACACGGTTGCTTCCTCTCACATATTTTTAGCTTTTGATACTTGCACAAGTACCACCTTGCCCACATAACGCTTGTTCTTGTGCCTGAGTGTCTAGCACTTATTGCCGTACTATACCTCAAATTATACTCTGTTTTCTCTTATAATTGCACACTTGTCACTTTCCTCTTGTGCACTTTTGACTACCTCATGTATTTATGGTCGCTCATAATTTTTACTCAAGTATTTTGTTTGCTCACGATTGTCACTATTACCTTTACTACCTCATGTATTTTTGGTTGCTCACAGTTTTTACTACCTCATGTATTTTGTTTGCTCATAATTGTCACTATTACCTTATGTAAGTAACGTATGTTTTTGCAATCTGTTCTTTTGTAATGTCTCTCATTATGTTTCATTTCTGTTCCTAATGTGAAGCGCTTTGACACCTTCGGGTAAAGTCCGCGCTATATAAAAATGCATAAATAAATAAATACACACAAAAACGGCTGGAACCCCCCCCCCCTTCGCGCTATGTACAGTACACACAAAAACGGCCAGAACACCAAGCCCCCCCCCCCCCCCGCCCCCCTCTGACTTCGCGCTATGTACAGTACCCACAAAAACGTCCGGAAACCTCCCCCCCCCTACACACACACACACACTTCTACAAAGTCCTCTTACCAGCAGTCCAGCGATGAGGGCAGATTCCAGCGATGATGGGGGCACACAGATTCCAACGAGATGCACACGCAGAGGAGAGGCGATGAGGGGCCGATTCCAGCAGCCTTCACAGCGAGGAGGCGATGAGGGGCACAGAGTCCTTTGCACAGAGTCCTTTCCGGCGATGAGGGGCCGATTCCAGCAGCCTTCACAGCGAGGAGGCGATGAGGGGCACAGAGTCCTTTCCGGCGATGAGGCGCCGATTCCAGCAGCCTTGACAGCGAGACGAGGCGGAAAACGTCGAAAACGAAAAGCAGGAAAGGCAGCTACCTTCTATTGCAGGGGCTTTAAAGCCGCAAATTTCGCGCCACTTCCTGGAATTGCAGCTGCTGCCACTCCCATTGGTGGAACGTCGCTGGTGACGTTCTACATGCTGATTGGGACAAGCGGGAGCAGCGATGCTGATTGGGACAAGCGGGAGCAGCGCCAATCAGAGTTTATGACTCCTTGCGTGACGAAAAGAAAAACAACTCCACAAAGAGAAGCTTTTCGGCAGGAGTGCCGCGCCCCCCCTGGAATGGCGGTGCGCCCCCCCTGGGGGGCGCGCCCCACAGATTGAAGACCACTGCCCTACATGGATATGACCCAACGGGCAGCACCATATTAACGACGGATGCCAGCGAAAAAGGATTGGGAGCAGTGCTGGCACAAGAAAGGAAGGATGGCACAATAGAAACTATAAGTTTCGCATCCAGAGCGCTATCCCCTACTGAGCAGAAATATAGCGTCATCGAAAAAGAGATGCTGGCGGTTACATGGGCGATGGGGAAATTCAGACAATTCATTTGGGGCACCCGCTTCAAACTACAAACAGACCATAAACCGTTGGTTAAGGTGTTAACATCCTGCGGGCACGACACAGCCACTCCACGCATCGCTAAGATGACACTCAAGTTACTGGACTTTACTTATGATGTGGAATATTTGCCGGGTACACAGAATAAAGTAGCGGACTATTTGAGCAGAGCCTCCGCCATGGAGGACGCACCAGTGACCCCACCTGACGTAGACGAGATGGTGGCAGAAATGGCCGACTCGGAGAGAACGATCAGCAGGCAAGAATGGGCCCAAGCGTATGAGAAGGACAGCGAGATGGAAGAAGTCAAACAATATCTCGTCTCTGGTTGGCCAGAAAAACGGCACCTCAAAGCGGACCTGAGGAAGTACTACGAAATAAGGGAGGAGTTGTCGATGAGTGACTGTGGCATTTTTATGTACCGGGGTGATAAAGTGATACCTCCTGTGACTTTAATCCCGTTGCTACTGAACCAGCTTCATGAAGGTCACCTAGGCATCGTGAAAACGAAGGTCAGAGTAAAACAAATGTACTGGTGGCCAGGAATGGACAGTCAGATAGAAAAGCAAGTCAGAGAGTGTGTCCAGTGCCAAGGAGCAGATAAAATACTGAGACCCCTAAGGCCGGCGCTGGGGGAATTTGAGCGGCCCCAGAACCCCTGGGAAGATATCGCAGTGGACATACCAGGTCCTGTCCTCGACAACAGAGGGATAGCCAAATACTTGTGCGTGGTCATAGACAAATACTCCAAATGGCCTGAGATAGATGTGCAAGAATCCATGGATACGGACAGTGTTGAGATTTCTCACCTCACTGTTCTTGAGGCAAGGAATACCGAGGACGATATTGAGTGACAATGGGCCACAGTTCAACTCGGATAAATGGAACAAGTATATGGAGAGGAATGGGATAAAGTCCAAACACACAGCAGTATACCATCCTGCATGTAATGGGCAAGTGGAACGGTTTAACCGTGTACTGATGGGGTCCATACAGGCAGCCTTAATGCAAGGGAAAGAGTGGGAATTGGAAGTCCAAGGCATGCTGTGGGCATACAGGATCACACCGACGGTGCTCGGATACAGCCCCTTCCAAATCCTGAGAGGCAGGTTCCCCTTCACAAGAGACAATGTGGTATTGAGAGAAAAAACAGTGACTAGCAAATGGTCGCCTGCAGTTGTCCAACACAACCTGGAAAAAGCCCAAAAAGTGTACGCTGCACATTACAACAAGAGGCACAACACCAAAGACACCATCCTGGAAAAAGGGGAATGGGTGAGAGTTAGACTCCCAACTCTCCAAAAGAAAGGCGGAAGCAAGTACAGCAAACCCCTACAGGTTCAAGAAGTGTATGGTAGAGTGTGGTCCCTCGACCGCATGGCTAAAGTCAACAGGATCATGCAGTGGCTGACGGACAAGGAAGAAGAGACAGAGGAACAGAGGCAATCCAATGGAGAGGAAGAGACGGAGACAAGTAAGGAGAGGCAGAAGGAAAGACCTGCTCTCGAGGGCAATGAAAGGAACGACGAATCACGAACAGAGGAAGGAGCAGTGACAAACACGGCCCCGGCTGGGGAGAAGGAGAAAGACACACAAAAGGATGGAAGGAGTCTTCCCGGTGAAGGTAAAAGGGAAGAGCTCACTCCGATAAGACGAACCCGTACCGGGAGAGCAGTCACACTGCCCCCCCCGTTTCAAAGACTATGATATGAGTGACTATTGAACTGCACCACCAATTATGTTTATGGTATTGGTAAAAGGAGGAGATATGTGGTGTTGCGCTCTAGTCTCCAGCGCACGGCGTGATGACGTGCCGCGCCAGAGCAAGAGTGGAACACCGGCGCATGCGCGCTAGATGCGAGGAAAGCGCGCGAATGCAGAATAACGGGCAGAAGCGACCGGAGCTGGCAGCAATTAGACGCTCGGTGCTCTGTGTATTAGTGCACCTATGGTATTGCAATAAACGCTTGTTCCTGCACACTACCAAGTATCCTGTGCTCTGTGGGGGAGAAACTCACAACATTTCAGGGCCCCCTCCCTCTCCCGTTCGTGCTCATGCCTTCTCGTGCCCGCCTGCACTCCTGTTTTAAATGCAATAGGTCTCGCGTAAATGCGGGTCCTATTGCATTACCAATGCTTGTTTAAGTACTGTAGCCGAAGTGCAACATCTGATTTCCAATGGAGTCCAAGGCCTGTCATTTCAGTCTTAGATTCACTGAGGTTGGAGGGGGATGGACAAATTTGGTTGTGCGGTCATATACGGCGACAGTCCTGCCTGGGCAGGGCGTCACTAGGGAGGGCATCGCAGGTTCCGCCCCCTTGTGAGATTAGTAGCTTTCTGATTGAAAGCAAACCTGACGGTTTCTTTATTAAGGAAGTGGTGTGTGTCTCCTGACCACTAGATGGTACCAGATGCCATGTTTTGTATTTCCCTGAAACATGTTTTGTTTTCATACTTAGAAACAGGTGCTGCACGAGGCACCTGGCCGAATCTACAGGCCTCGGAACTCACGCTTATTTCTGTGATTTGCTTGCTCGAGGACAGGAAATCACAGCTGTAGTATTTAATGCTGAGAATAGCGAGCGCAGTCTTACGCATAGGAGAGGTGGCGCCAGGTCCACGGTTCGCTGTTTAGAACACTTTTGGTTGGCGGGATTCAGTGACAGAGGCCACCTGACAAAGGGTTTTCTAACTGTTCACGGTCACCTAGCAACAACCGAAGATAACAATAATTGTTAATGCCCGCAAATTTCCATCAGCTACTAAGACATTTGATATAACTAATAAACTAAGGCTGCCTGGACCATTTCTATTTGTTTGTAAGGTGATACATATTCTAGCTGTATCTAAACAGTGTATCCCACACCACTTAAAGGAGTCAGCCTTGAGAGTGCAGCCTTGAGTGTTCAACCTTGCTGTGCCCTGAGAGCCAAATCCTCAAAATGAGGAATTTGACAATTCCGAGTGCTTGCAGAAGGAACCAGCGTTTGCAATGCCAAGGACATGTGCAAGAGAAAGCACCGCTGCCTCTGGCTTCTAATGGATGGACCTTCCCACCTGGGCCACATCGCGGGATAGCTCGCCCTGCTAGGTGTAGGTGGGGCATTTAAACAACAAGCATTTACAATGCAATGGTTTTGCCTTTGTTAAAGTTAGAGCTATTGGCATTGCTCTTGACCTTATTTTTATTTATGTTTTTTTTAACATAAATAAATGGCATTGTCATTTACAATGCCAATAGCTTAATCTCTCGCAAATGCCACACACAAACACCCACAGAGAGCCCCCCCCACACACACACACAGAGCCCTCCACACACACACCCACACAGAGCCCCCCACACACACAGCCACACAGAGCCCCCCACACAGAGCCCCCCCACACACACCCACACAGAGCCCCCCACACACTGCGAGCCCCCCCACACACTGCGAGCCCCCCCACACACTGCGAGCCCCCCCACACACACTGTGAGCCTCCCCCACACACTGTGAGCCTCCCCCACACACTGCGAGCCCACCCCACACACTGCAAGCCCCCCCCACACACTGCGAGCCCCCCCACACTGCGAGCCCCCCCCACACACTGCGAGCCCCCCCACACACTGCGAGCCCCCCCACACAGGAATGACTGGAGAAGGCCAGGCAGTGCGGCAAGTAAGGATGGTGGGGAGGGGCTTTTCTGCGTGGCCAGAGTCCAGTGGCAGTACATTTCTGGTCATGGGCCATTGAGCACAGCTCCCAGGGATCCAGCGACCGGACAGTCTCCACTGTGTAGGTAGGCAACAAGGCGCAGAGCAGGCACCAGGAAGGGCAGTCGGAAATAGCCAGTGCCCGCTTTGTCTGAGAAGGCCGCCTAGGAGCAAGATAGCAACGCAGCCCACGGCCAGCAGAGCAGGTAGGCCCCAGCAGAGCTGTAGGGGTCTCCCCCTAGACTACAGGAGCCGCACCTGCACCTGGGGACGCCCGCCCCTACTCCCTGAACCACCTCTCACAAGGGCGAGGTGCCCCGCAACAGATGCTAGAAGAAAAGGGGCCCGGTGGTGTAGCAGCGCCGTAGGTACTGCGTCCCCGCCGGGACACCGGTTGGATAGTCATTTGATTCGAGCAGTGTGTATGGTGAGTGTCCCGGGCCTCAGGCACAGCAGTGGGCAGGGATATATTTCACGGTGCTCACAACTCTCCGCACCTAGACTCTGGTCAGTAGGCTCCTCCGTGGTCTGGCAGGGAGCAAGTTAGGGCCTGTGATGTGCCACGTTCGCCTGGTCCCGCCAGCTGTCCCTAGCCAGACACCTTGTGGCAGCAGGCCTTGATTAGGGTCTCTGCAATAGTCCGCTTGCCAACATTAAGCAGCATCGCAGTAACTGCTTCAGCTGCAGGGTGACTCCAAAGTCAAAACCGGGGACACAGGTGCTTCAGAGGTGTATTGGTTGCCAGGATTAATGTCGGATAAGGGGCAGCAGTGCGGTGCTTCGTGGCCTAGGGTGCATCCGCCATCTTGGACCTACTAGCCAACACCCCGCCCCCCTTTCCTCCCACCTCCCACCTCGCCCCTTTCCCCACCTCCAAGGGGAACATTGCTGATAGTACAAAAGTGCCCTGCCTCCAGATATGGTTAAGTCCCAGCAAGTGGCACATAGGACAGACATGTTAAACAAGTGAGATAGGGGAAGAACCCGCTATAGAAAGAGACCTGCCTTGACGAATCAATTCTCCACATGATTTCATCTCACACAGCACTGAGAAAGTAACACCAAAGGCAAGCTGCGTGGCAAGAAACGAACGCCCACACACCAGATCAACAAGGCATAGGGATGCGACAGCAAAAGAGGGCAGTGGTGCCAGCCTAGATCGGAAATTCAACCCCTTCACAGAATCCTTAAAACAAAGACACGGAGAGCGGGAGGGGGGCGGGAACGGGGCCGGAGACATGGAGAGCAGGAGGGGAGCGGGAGGGGGGCGGGAACGGGGCCAGAGACACACACCAAAGTGAAGCTGCGTGGCAGGAAACGAACGCCCACACACCAGATCAACAAGGCATAGGGATGCGACAGCAAAAGAGGGCAGTGGTGCCAGCCTAGATCGGAAATTCAACCCCTTCACAGAAACACGTGAAACAAACATGAAAAAGACATGAGACAAGGGCAACAAAGATAACACCACGGAGTAACGGAAAACATGGAGAGGACATGACAGCCGACGAAAGCATTCCATTGACGGAAAACAAAGACAACTGCCACGCTCGGTGCAGGCTCCGGTCGCCCCGATCTCGTCCTGGCTTTGCGGGCCTTCCTTCAGGCTCCCTCACTCATCCGGGAGCAGGCCGATCTTCCAGTCGGCTCCTACACTCACCGGGGGCAGGGGCAGATGCCTCGGAGCTCCGGCGACGGCTTCCTAGGAGCGGAGTCTTGCTTCGGGGGCTGGGCCAATCCCAGCGCGGCCCTGCGGCGAGCCTCCGCTGACGTCAGCGCTTCCTAGGCCAATCAGGACGCGACTTCCTCGTCGAGCCCTCCGCCAAGGCCCAATCAGTGCGCGGCTTTCCCGGGTCAGCCGCCAATCAGCAGGCGGACCCTTCGGTGCAGTCTTCGTACCAGGCTTCGAATCTCATACCAGGGAAACACTGAAATAAGCGTGTATAGTGTCACAAAAGAACTGAGTGTTCCGTTTCCTATAGCCAGCTGATGTACTTGTGGGGGCATATATATATAACAAGAATGTGCCCCGGGCTCACGGAGAGCGGGAGGGGGGACGGGCACACGGAGGGGGGGAGGGGGGATGGCGGGAGGGGGGACACGGAGGAAGGCAGGACCACACGGAGAGCGGGAGGGGGGAGAGTGGGAGGGGGGGCAGCGGGAGAAGGGACACGGAGGAAGGCAGGACAGCAGCAAGCACGGCCCGGCCGGACCAGATTCGGGGGCGTTCCCGGCTTTTGGCTGACGTAGCATGACGTAGCCAAAAGCCAAAAATTCTTGGGAACGCCCCCGAATCTGGTCCTGCATTGATGGACAGGCCAGTCTTCCAATGGCTAGCCTCCATTTATGGAGCTAACCAATGGATGACGGGGGCGGATTCCAACCCCTATACTATACTCATTAAGTTTTTTCTAGCGAATGCTTACTTCGTAAGCATTGGCTAGGCAAAACCTAAAAATGGGGTGAGGTTAGGTGAAACGTTCAGTGTCCCTTCCTGGACCTATGCAAAGCCAGGCAGCATTTTGTATTGCCAATGGATCTAAGGGGAGTTAACAGACACTTTTGGGGGGACAGTCACTAGCATGTACGCTCCCAAACAATCCTCTTGTTTTTTTATCAGGGCTCTTGCTCACTGTGGTTTCCCTCACAGCATGTTTCATTATCGAGTTATTTCCCTGAATCATAGAGGTATCTGGATGAGCTTAACCTTGAAACTCGAGGGATATCTTTATTGTCTACTGGAGGGATCTATCATTAAAATTACCTCTGGGTGTCCTACAATATCACTCCATGTTTTGAACCAGCTTATGGCCTCCCTGCCAAGGTTAAAACCAAGGGTTGATGGTAATGTGGGAAATAATCTATTCCTGCATCTAAGGTCTACATATTTCGGCCTACTGGTTGATTGCCTTTCATCAGGACCGAGTAGTCCAAAACCTACTTGCAACTGCATTTGAAATTATTTAAGCTGTGCCCCATACTCAGTGCCACATCCTTTACAACGAGTTCTGAGGTTAAGAGAAAAAAGATATTCATATTGCTAGCCATCACAGCTATTATTCGGTTTTCAGCGACTTATCAAGTGAACACTGCAACAAGAATGTTTGTACCATGTGGAATACACCATGCTCTCTCATTTAGTATTTGTTCTGAAAGGCTACTACTTACTCAAATGGAATATCCTGATGTAATGCAATCGTTCGTAGCATGACGTGTCTGTGTATCCCAAAACGTTTTTGTTTTTTTAAAGTAATCCGGGTGCCGATTCAACCTTTGCGAATTTGCAGCATGCAGATGCAGAGCCAGAACGCACAAAAGCTTTCGTATTTTCTTGTGTCGGGCTGCATAGGAATGTTGGGAGGTATCGACCTTTTATTCACACACTGCAGAGAGAACCCAAGGTAAACCAATGTAGTTAAGTTTGTTTAAAAAAAGGAAAAAATAGGCTGAGGTGTGTTACTATACAGCTCCTCCTAATTGGGACATACTTCATCAAAGGTCTCATCTCCGTGTTATTTCTTGGTCCGTGGCGTCTTCCGGGTCACGTGACTCCCTCTGCCCCAGTCATACCATATAACGACGCAAACCAACATCTTTCGATTTCAAACCTGCCAACTCGCACGCAGCCACCGTGCGCCTCACGATTTCGATTCCTTTTACACGGCCCAAAGCCCCGCCCCGCCCCTACCTTGATAGCCAGCCACACCCCCGCAGAAGCACTTTGAGCTTCAGAGGTAATTGGACTTAAAGATCTGCCCCCTCGTCTCACACGGCGAATTTTATTAGGAGTTTGGATGGTCTGTGATTATGTTGCCTCTCTGCGTTTTTAGCCGAAATGAGTTATTATTGCTCTAGTTAGTGGGTGATTTATTTATTTATTGTCATTTACTAGAGCACTGAGATAATTACTTATAACACCTATGCAGTTACTTCCTTTGATAAGCACTTTGCACAGTAATTCCTCACATATGTTAATCAATACGTCTAAGTATGGGTTGTATACCAGAAACATTCCATTTGTTGCACTTCCATTGTTTGTATCTCACCATACATCATTTATCACAAAACTGCTGTCCTGGTCAATTGCTCTTTTTATCTTCAGTGGTTGCTAGCTTCGTGATTGACCACTAAAGGTGCTAGCAGCAGGACCACTCTTTATCTGTTCATAGAGACCCGTGGAATATCCTCGCTCATGCCCTGGATATGGGTGTAGAGGTGGTGAATCCACCTTTGCTTCCTCTCAAATAGTACTCTTTCAGGGTTCCTGTTCATAGAGACCCGTGGAATATCCTCGCTCATGCCCTGGATATGGGTGTAGAGGTGGTGAATCCACCTTTGCTTCCTCTCAAATAGTACTCTTTCAGGGTTCCTTATGTTTCCATCCAGTTGTGGTGTGGACTTATGGTGGTGAAGCACTTTTTTCGCTGCAAAGTATATCTTTTTTTCAACGATGGGCTGGTGTTTGCTTTCCGCTTTATGAATGCAGCAGCAGAAAGTGCATCTCTTGCTTTGGTGCAGGATTGTTCTCTCTTTTTTTTTTTTTTTTCAAGAAATTGGACTTTTTTTATTAAAGCATTAATAAGCTACACTCTGATCAGCATTCACCGGGGGCAGGGGCAGATGCCTCGGAGCTCCGGCGACGGCTTCCTAGGAGCGGAGTCTTGCTTCGGGGGCTGGGCCAATCCCAGCGCGGCCCTGCGGCGAGCCTCCGCTGACGTCAGCACTTCCTGGGCCAATCAGGACGCGACTTCCTCGTCGAGCCCTCCGCCAAGGCCCAATCAGTGCGCGGCTTTCCTGGGTCAGCCGCCAATCAGCAGGCGGACCCTTCGGTGCAGTCTTCGTACCAGGCTTCGAATCTCATACCAGGGAAACACTGAAATAAGCGTGTATAATGTCACAAAAGAACTGAGTGTTCGGTTTCCTATAGCCAGCTGATGTACTTGTGGGGGCATATATATATAACAAGAATGTGCCCCGGGCTCACGGAGAGCGGGAGGGGGGACGGGCACACGGAGGGGGGGAGGGGGTACGGCGGGAGGAGGGACACAGAGGAAGGCAGGACAGCAGCAAGCACGGCCCGGCCGGACCAGATTCGGGGGCGTTCCCGGCTTTTGGCTGACGTAGTATGACGTAGCCAAAAGCCAAAAATTCTCGGGAACGCCCCCAAATCTGGTCCTGCATTGATGGACAGGCCAGTCTTCCAATGGCTAGCCTCCATTTATGGAGCTAACCAATGGATGACGGGGCGGATTCCAACCCCTATACTATACTCATTAAGTTTTTTCTAGCGAATGCTTACTTCGTAAGCATTGGCTAGGCAAAACCTAAAAAGGGAGGTGAGGTAGAGAGTAGGGTCTTTTAAGAATAACCTTAACAGCGGCAGCCTCCAATACAAGACAGACAAAAAGAGCTGGGCCACGAAAAGAAGAGGATGCAGGGAGGGAGGTAACCAACACTTAGAAGAGAAGGTGTCACTGCACATCAGTCACCAGCACAGAGTGCGTGAGTGACTGTCCCACGATGAAGTCGGAGAACCTGTCTCAGTGATTGCCTAGGTGCCCCAGAGTTCCAAAGGGCCCGCAGAACTCCCCTGGCAGAGAGACCACAGCACTCAAGAAATTAGCCACGCACAAGGCTCACAAAAATGTCTATGCTTACAGTTGGTACACCACTGATTTAAAGCCAATAAAACAGAAGGGAATGGTTCTTTAAAAGCAATAGATTAAAACGCAATCATCTGCCAAATTTACCACCTGACAGATGCGCTTAAAAGGCTCTATGCTCCAGGACAAAAGAAGCGGACTTCTTTACCAACATTCACGCCTCTGAAGACCCATCGAGAACTATTTAACTTCTAGAATGACTTGAACATCTTCTAAATCCACGTCATCCTCACCATTCCGCCCATCCATTAAAAGAATGCAAAAAGCCCTCTTCTAATGGATACATTTCCCTGCACACCTCATCTTTTGAATTATCCTTGTACGCTTAAGACCAGTTTGGAAATCTACAAGATCTACACTACTGGGTGGATCCCTCCAGAATCTTCTAGCTGGTCGTGTCTTTCAGCCGCCGCAGGCTCAGGCTACACTGAAACAAATGGGCAATTGCTGGGCTGAGGGACCCATCCTAACTATATTAGTATGTGGGGATTTTTGTCTTTGTCGCGCAGGAGCCACATATAATTTAAAGTTTAACTGTTGGCTCATCTCGGGGAGAAACAGTCATAGTCAGTCACAGATCATCACTACCATACATTTTATCACCAGACAGGATGGTGTGGGTTTAAGCAACCAGACACCTACAATCCTACTCCCTCTCCCTCGCAGACACCCCCTGGATCCTCCAAAGCAACAGTAGAAGACGCTCCTTTTCACACCTGGCGGCCAAAGTTTGTAACAACATTCCCCTGCACTAAGGACCACCCCATTGCTCCAGCAATTCAGGAAAGGACTCAAGACCTGGCTGTTCAAATCAACAGATCACCACAAAGCTAGCAGCAACCCCAGCACCTTGAGACCCTCACATGTGATTTGCTGTGCTGTACAATTCTTTCATTGATTGTATTATGGACTCTATGTTGGGAGGTGATTTATCTGTGGATTGAGCACAGCATCAGGGAATCTTCCCAGAAATGGTTGATCTAGGGGGCTTTCACTAAATCAAAGTGGATGCTTATGTCATAATTTATTAGATGACCACAAGTGGGAGCCGCATCTCGAAGTGAGTCAGAAACTTCAAGCTCTCACAGTTCACCCATGTGTCGCACTTTTTTCTGAGGATTCGTTGGTTCTTCACACTTTACCGTTCTTCTGACCAAAGGACGTTTATTTCATACGGCTCAGTCTATTATCCTTCTTCCCTCATTCACACCTGTCCAAGGAGAACTGTCTGCTTAGTCTAGACCCTAGGCGTGCAGTGCCCTATTACAGAAATAACACTCTTTAAGATGTTTTAGATGATCAGCTGTTTGTTGACTGTCAGAGCTAAGAAGCATAAGCTTGTGACCAAACATGCCATTTCTCATTGGGTCATCCTCTGTATCAAGATCTGCTAGGCCTTGGCCAAGAAAGAGCCTCTGTAGGGCAAATATGTAGTGCCACAGATGTCTCCATGGCCCTTTCCAGAGATATCCTGGTTGCAGACATCTCCCTGGTGATTACATGGTCATCTTTGCGTGATTTCCTTGGTTAACATGCTCTACTCCATTCCACCTCTGAAGGAGGTATTGGTTTGTTCCTAAGGTGAGGAGTCTGCAGGAAGATGTATCCACCGAAATATAAAAAGGGTTGGGTACAGGTTGTCTCGCGTCCCTCCCTCCTCCCAGGTTTGGTTAGTGTATTCAATAATAAGATCTAAAGTATACACAGGGTAAGTAACATTTGATTCTGTGACAAAACACTAATATAAGAGACAACATTGCATTACTTCAAACAATCCCTAACTCAGGACAAATCTCCTTTTTTCAGGAGTTCATGCCAGTCCATGAACTGGAGACCACCAAGATATTTTCACTATTCAAATATACCACAGACCTATACCAGTGATGAGTCTGCTTTTTCATAGGAGGAGGCAGACAAATAATCATGGAAATAATAAAGTAGTACTTTATTGATATTTCTCAGTTAATTAAAACATTTGCAACTTTAAAAACATTATAAAACATATTAAAAGTTCAGTTCTGTAGCAATGGCACCATAATGTGATTAAAAGATAAGAAATTGCATATGAATGCTGACAAAAGTTTAAAGTACGTTTCAGATCTTAAAAGGAAAATTTACAAACCATCTGCTAACAAAAGCTTGAGGGAGGTACGATTGGTGACAGTAGCACTGTGACCCTATTACAGGGTTACTGTCTAAGGTGTTAAAGATGAAGCCAGTATATCGATGAGGCATATTAACCTTGAAGTGCATGCTAAATGCTGCACTGAACTATGCTGTCATAAAAGTACCATCCAAGAGGTCAGGTGCTTGTAAAGTCTTTGGGCCTAATTTAGATCTTGGTGGTCTTACTGCCGTCCTCCTGCGGCAGTGGTCCCAAGTACTCCGCTGAGCTGACGGCAGTCCGCCTGCCGTCTTTAGATGTTGTGACTAGAGACAGAAGACTGGCTCGGGCGGCCTTCTCTGCCAGCTCACAGTACTCTGTTGCTGTTAGGCCTGCAGTATTCCGACGACCTTACTGAAATGTTTCCCCTGCGCTGGTGATCTGTGAGCGGTGGTTTCTCGGCAGAGTGAGGTCCTGGTGCAGTGAAGACCGGTAAGCACAACTTATTTATGGGTCAAATTATATATGTAATGTTAGCATGCAATACATATGTAGGCAATGTGGTATGTCCCTTTGTGTCACCTTTTGAATTCCACTAGCAAGTTTACACACCACTGATTGACCCCCCATACGATACATAGGAGCAATTTACGAGTGACTTACCTTTGATCCCGGCGACATCCTGACTTGTTTAGCATGGTGTTGGTGCAGATAAGGGAGGACCTGGACAAAGCTAAAGAGGCAGGAAAAAGAAGCAGGAATTAGGTATGTTATTGCCTCATTTCCTACCATTCACCCACCTGAAAGTAAGAGGTCTTCCCGCCACAGTTGGGCCAGGGGAATGGCACAACATACTCAGCTCGGCAGGAATCTTGCCTGGCGTCCTGCTGCCAGCCGTTCCAGCCTGTAACGCTTTCAACACAACCCGTGAATCCTGGCAAAGTTGGCAGGACCGCAGCGGTCTTTCGTCTATGGAATTTCCAACATCTAAATCGGGCGGGCAGTCCTTCAAAACGGTAGGTGGGAAGACTACTGAAAAAGCGACGGCGGGACCAATTCTGACAAAATCAAAAATGAGGCCTTTAAAGTGCAGTCTTGGTCATCTGCTGTTGTTAACTGACCTTTACTGAAGCTGGGATATGGTTTAGATGCCTCATTATTAGAAACCATATCTTGCATTGTCACTTTTAAAGACAGCGACCTCGCTGTTCGGACGGACCCGCCTGAACATAAATAGTGGGAGCTTTCAAGAAGGTACCATGATGATTGTCGTGATAGTCTGGAGTGAGAGGGGAGGATCCATAAAACATTTCATTTCATTTATTCTTTGTTTGATTAATTAAAATCTTACAATGTGATAAGAATCGCTCCAGCTATAAAAGTCCAGGTTATAAAAAGAAGGAACGGATAAGTAGTAAAAATATGAATAAATGAAGTAACATTTTTAAGTATATTAAATTTGATATTATCCATTTCATACTACAATTTACATATTTATATACATCATATAGTACATATCAATTTAATTTTGCAGGTCTTAATTTTTTTCCAGTTCTTACTAAAAAATTTACAAAAGCTGAGTTCAGTGTTATTTCGTCAGAGTGTAGACATTGACATTGTATGACATTGTTCTGCATTCTGTCCATCAATTGTTCTTTTTGCATTTGTCACCCCGAGTGGGACGGGTATGCTCAGACGTGAGTCCCGTGCTCTTTATGCCACTGGAGTCAAGCTACCCTGGCTGATGAGGGCTGAAAGCCCAAAACCGATCCTAGGATGCTGGTTTCCAGTCCAGGGAGGACCTGGCCTGGCAGTTCGGGCTGGACTGTTCCCATTGGGCGCTGGGTCAAGACTGATTTGCATATGACTGGGTCCAAACTCGAATGGCATGGTGAGCAAAAAAAAGGATGGATTTAGGCCCAGATCTATGTATTGGGGTGAGTGTATAACATTGTTCTGCATTTTGTCCATCGATTGTGCTTTTTGCATTGGCCAATCCCATCCCATATACACTAGGCTTTGCTCTGCTGGGTTTATGGGCTGACATCTTGCAGCGACAAACCTCTGGTGACCGTTACATTGTTTTAGGACTATCAAGACAGTCTTGGCGGCAGCATTGAAGAAACCTATGTCGTCCTCACTATCACAATGGCACTCCAGGCTCTGGAAAGTGCTGACAATGGAAATAATGACCAACATTCTGCATGACAAATACAAGAATTTTGATTATCAATGGTGGCCTTTGATCACTTTCTTTCAAGGGGTCTTCCATTTACCTCCTGCCCCACCTGCACAAGAGCACTTCACCTCCTTCAATTTTGATTCTCCTGGAAGGCCTGAAAGTCCCACCCCGGAAACGGAAACTCCGCCAACCCGCTCCTAACACCAGGAACGCTTTGCAATCCTAGTCACTCACTCAGGTATAATTGTTTAGGGTTTTTATCTTTTGTTCTGTTCTATTTGGGGGAGGGAACAATGGGGCACTGCATTAGCTTCTTGTAACACTGATACAATGACAATGTTGTATTTCACCATGGCTATTGGATTAATGAAGTCAAGATTGTATTGCAACTTTTAATATTACTAGGCTCCCGATGTAATGTTTAATTACTTCTTCCCACTGCACTATACTTGTATAATAATAAGCCTTATATAACTATTCAATAAAGTAAGTTTGACAAAAAAATATGGCATGGTGTGCTAAATAATGATGGCCTGGGATGCAGCTTGAGTAATTACTAGTGGCTGAGGTTAATTCAATCATTCCATTCATCCTTTTTTTGTATAGCCATGGAGCTATAGGGCAGCAAAGTCTAAGCGCCAAACCTTTTAATGCTTGGGCCAACGCTGACAATCAGATCAGTAATCAAAGGTTATGTGCTTATTTCCTAGAGGATAAGGGTTGTTAAACTGAGTAGCTACACACAACAGGATAAGACAGCTCTTGGTAGCTCAACATATTTTTGGCTTATGTTCAACAACTCTCTCACAACTGGCCAACAGGTGGCATATAGTGAGAGAAAAAACTGAACAGTGTCTCACAGATTTTTCTAGCCAACAGTCTATACTGGTATTCATAATTGTGTTTGGCTTGTACCCAGGTTCCAGATGCACAACTCCAGTATGCACCCCAAGGTTCCATTAAAGACCCTTCATACTATAATGTTCCCTTCCAGAGAGCAGTTATGGAGGTTGTGCCCCCACCACTTTCTTCCTCTAAAAAATATGAGTACCTTCTTGGTCTGGTTGTTAATGCTATTAGGTAACAAAGGCCATTCCAAGAACTAAGTGTTAGTGCAACAAGCAGGACATTGCGGTCTCATTTGCTTTTTTTCTAGAGGCACTAAGGTTGTAGCACAGGATGCATGTAGGTGGCAAGTGTCATCTTCCCATCCACAAGTGGTGTCTGCACCCAGCAGTGGCTCAAATAATCTTCGCTCTATGGGGCACGGCTATGGTGGGAAACCAGAAAACGCTCATGGCCCGATTCACAAAGGGACTTACATGCAGTAAAGTTACACTGGAGGTGGAATCTCCATAAGTTGCACACTCTACCATATGGTAATTCAGCCTGAATGCGGAGATTTTGCCATGAGTGCGGAGACTCCACCACAAATGCGGAGACTCGGCACAAGTAACTTTACTACATGTAAGTCCCTTTGTGAATCTTGAACTCTGTGTCCAGCATCTTGCACTTTACAGGTTCTTCCTCCAGGTTCTCTAAAAGATGCAGTCCGCCTACAGTGGGACTTCTGCCTTGTCTATGAGTTTCTACCATTGCCTATAAGATGGGACTGAGCACAGGTAGGCTGGCAGGGTCTGGTACCTCAAACGTTTGACCCTAAGAATTTGCCCTTATCTTTGGGGTCCCCTTTAGGGGTACCTCTGTCAATTGGGGAAGGTGCATAATCTTAACCTTCACATTATGCATCATCGTGAATGGAGATAGAGCAGAATCCACTGAGAGGCTTTGACCTTCCATCCAAGTGGTGTCCATATTCATCAACACACATATACTGAAGTCGCTGGGTCTATTAGTCTC
Source organism: Lissotriton vulgaris (assembly GCF_964263255.1). Classification (NCBI taxonomy): domain Eukaryota; kingdom Metazoa; phylum Chordata; class Amphibia; order Caudata; family Salamandridae; genus Lissotriton; species Lissotriton vulgaris. The sequence goes on from NC_141693.1 coordinate 1,961,076,975, forward strand.
ATAGTGAGAGGAGAAACATGTGGACCTCTTTGCAGGCAAACATGTTGATGTATTGTTTTTTGTCTGCGGCTTGGAAAGACTGTCTCTTAATTTTTGACTTTGTTTGTCTGCCGGATCAACCCTCCTCCTTCAAATCACCTGTTGTGGCGCATTTCCTAAAGGGCTTTCTCATATGTTTTCCCCTGCTCTCTTTATAATGCAACACTAGGACATCAAGCAGATGGTACACAGTCAAAATATCGAGTTTTAAATTTCGACCTACACAAATATCGTGTTTGAAATTTCGAAGGTGCAGAATATCGATGTCAAGAATATCGTTGGACAGAATATCGACCCTAAGGTAAGTAATATCGAAATTCTTTATATCGATGTAAGTAATATCGAAGTTAGTAATATCGATAGCATATATATTGATGTAACTAATTTCGATGACACTAATATAGATATTTGTATTATTTATTTCGTTTTTTATTATGTATGTGTTATATGTTTTAGTTAAGTATTTAAAATAAATTATATTATATGTGTATTAATTTTATATATTAATACATTTATTTATAAGTAAATTATATGTTTTAGTACCGGAGCGAGTTGTGGGTTTATAGGGTGGGAAGTAATTTAATTATAATTAATAAAATATTTTTTTTATGTAGAATTTATTTTGTAATTAATTATTAATTGGCAATTAATTATTTTAATTGATAAATTAATTATATAATTGGTAATTAATGTTAATTTAAATTAAATGTTATGTTTTAGTACCGGAGCGGGTTGTGGGTTTATAGGGGAATAGGGTGGGAAGTAATTTAATTGTAATTAATAAAATATTTTTGTATGTTTAATTTATTTTGTAATTAATTAATAATTGGCAATTAATTATTTAAATTGATAAATTAATTATTTATTTGGTAATTAATGTTAATTTTAAATAAATGTAATGTTTTAGTACCTGAGCGTGTTGTGGGTTTATAGGGGTATTGGGTGGAACATAATTTTTTTGTAAATATTTAATTATTTATACATTTTTAGTTATGGAAAAAAAATGTATTAAATAATTATTAATTGGTAAATAATTATTTTAACCCGTTAACCGCGGCGGTAATTCTGCCGCGGTGCTGGCGTTTCCGTGCGCGGGCAGGGCCGCGTCGGCCATTGGCCGACGGCAGCACTGGGGAGGTAGGGCTGCCGTCTGCCAATGGCCGACGGCGGCAATTAAAGGGTTAATACATATTTATTTTATAAATTGTCAATTAATATTTGTAATTTTTAAATATTTTTTATAACTATAAAAAATAATTAAATAATTAAACATTTTTTTTAAATATTAATTAGTATCATGTATTTTAAGTTTTATTATTGATTTAAATTTAAATAATATTTTATTGTTATGATAAATATTTTATTCTTTAATATGTATTATTTGGTGAGTAATATTTAATACTTATTATTTATTGGTGTTTGTAGTTAATTTATTGTCAATAAATTAATCAAATGTATTTGTTTTTTTATTAATTATTAATTGTTTTTATTGATGTATTTGAAAAATTAATTATACATTATTTCAAATATAAATATTATTTAGAAGTATGTTAACATAAAAATCTATGTTATTAAACGCGTTCCCTACTGTTGCACCTTTTGGAGTTGGAATAGCAATTTTTACCTGTACGCTATCCAATGCTTTCCCTACTGTTGCACTCACTGGAGTGGGAATATTAATTTTAACCCACCCGCTATCCAATGCTTTCCCTACTGTTGCACTCTCTGGAGTGGGAATAGTAATTTTACTCCCTACACTATCCAACGCTTTCCCTACTGTTGCATCCTTTGGAGTTGGAATAGTAATTTTTACCCTTACGCTATCCAATGCTTTCACTACTGTTGCACCCACTGGAGTTGGAATAGTAATTTTTTCCCGTCCGATCCAACACTTTCCCTACTGTTGCACTCACTGGAGTGGGAATAGTACTTTTTACCCACCCGCTATCCAACGCTTTCCCTACTGTTGCGCTCTCTGGAGTGGGAATAGTAATTTTACCCCCTACACTATCCAACGCTTTCCCTACTGCTGCACCCTTTGGAGTTGGAATAGTAATTTTTACCCTTACGCTATCCAACGCTTTCCCTACTGTTTCACCCACTGGAGTTGGAATAGTAATTTTTACCCGTATGCTATCCAACGCTTTCCCTACTGTTGCACTCACTGGAGTGGGAATAGTAATTTTTACCCTTACGTTATCCAACGCTTTCCCTACTGTTGCACTCACTGGAGTGGGAATAGTAATTTTTACCCACCCGCTATCCAACGCTTTCCCTACTGTTGCACTCACTGGAGTGGGAATAGTAATTTTTACCCACCCGCTATCCAACGCTTTCCCTACTGTTGCACTCACTGGAGTGGGAATAGTAATTTTTACCCACCCGCTATCCAACGCTTTCCCTACTGTTGCACTCTCTGGAGTGGGAATTGTAATTTTACCCCCTACACTATCCAACGTTTTCCCTACTGTTGCATCCTTTGGAGTTGGAATAGTAATGTTTACCCTTACGCTATCCAACGCTTTCCCTAATGTTGCTCTCATTGGAGTGGGAATAGTCATTTTTACCTATTTGCTATCCAACACTTTCCCTACTGTTGCACCCTATGGAGTTTGAATAGTAATTTTTAGCCTTGCGCTATCCACTATAATTTATATTTATTTATGTATTTTATAATATTTTTAATACATTACATAATGTGTTTAATTAATATTTTAAATATAGAAAGTATATTTCATTGTTTTTATGTATTATATATAAATATGTATTAATATTTATGTTATTATTTTATGAGTGTTGATATATTTGTAATTTATAGTAATTGTTAATATTTTTAAATTAATAAAAAAAAAATATATTATAATTAATGAAATATATGTTCCATATTGTATGTTTAATTTTAATTAAATGTTTAACATTAAATATGTATTTTTTAATCATTTTAAACATTCTAAATTATTTTTACATAAGTTTAAATTATATAAAAGTATTATTTACTTTATATTTCTTTTTTTAATAATAAAAAAAAACGATATATTTTATTACGATATTTTTAACATTGATATTTTAGTTTCGATATTTTTGTACTTACCATGTTGTAGATAGGGTGTCGATATACTTGCCATCGATATTCCAGCGTCGATATTTTGTCTGTCGATATCCTGTCTCTCGATATTCTGTCAGAGATTCCAAGCGGATGTTGACCTTTCTGGTCTGTGTACTCTTCAAACCAGTATGTAGCTGCATTCATTACATTTATTTTTGCACTTCTTGTTAGCAAGCAGCAGGATTTGTCGGTTGAAACTCCATATACTGCTTGTGAAGAAATCACTGCTCCTACGATATTCTTCTGTAAGATGGAAAAATTATCTTCTTAGCTTATTCTGTGCGATGCACACATACTAATTGCAAACTGCACTTGTCTTCTGCCATTTGTTGCACAAGCTGGTCCATGTTTATGGTCACTAGTAGGTGATCCATAGCACAAGGAACCTTGGTCAGAACCGGTCGCTCCACCCGTCGCGCGGCCCTCCTTGGTGTGCCTTGTAGTGCCTGGTATCGTATCTGCTTTGCATCTCCTGCATTTCATTGTTTTTGTGCCAGTGACCTCCTCCGTTGTGCCCCCGATCTCGTCTGTGCCAGCAATAATTGAATTTCATTGTTTTTGTGCCAGTGACCTCCTTGGTTGTGCCCCCGGTTTTCGTGCCAGTGACCTCCTTGGTTGTGCCCCCGATCTCGTCTGCCATTATTTTGTTGTGCCAGTCTCTCCACCCCGCTCCCCGCTCCCTGCCGCTGCTCCTCCGCGGCCCCACCCCAATTCCCTCCAGCATCTCCGGACCGATCCCCTCCCCACTCGCCTCCCAGCTGCTCCTCCCTCGCTCCGCCCCCTCCACTCTCCACGTATGGCAGAGTCGCGTACGCGCATCGTTCACGCGCAGCGGGTGTGCCCTATGCGGGCCAAATGCGCGCAAAAGGTAAGCCCCCTAGACCCCCGCAGAAACCATCCCACCCGCCAAACGTACGACGCCGCCACGCTCTCACTGCCCTCAACACCGGCAGACTCCCCGACTGCAACCGAGCCGCCCCAGGACGCACCCACGGACCCTTCACCTGCCAATCCTGCAAGTTCTGCTGCATCAGGACCTACACCGCATCCACACACGCCAAGCAGAGCTCCAACAACAACAACCTGAAGTGCATCCTGCTCAACACCCGCTCGGTCCACAGACACGCTATTGAACTATGGAACCTACTCGACACCACAACTCCGGACGTCGCCTTCCTCATGGAAACCTGGATGAACTCCTCATCAGCGTCCGACATCGCCATAGCCATCCCGGACGGATACAAGATCATCCGAAGGGACCGCATCAACCAAACAGGAGTAGGCATCGCCATCGTCCACAAGAACACCATCCGCATCACGACCAGCCCCGACGACACCCTCACAGCTGCCGAACACCTTCACTTCCAGATACACACCGACCCCAAGACCACACTCAGAGGCACCCTCATTTACAGACCCCATGGACCCCGCACACAATTCACCGAAGACATCGCTGACTTTGTCAGCCCACACGCCCTCCCCTCCAATGATTATATTCTCCTAGGGGACCTCGACTTCCACCTGGAGAATAACAACGACAACAACACCACCACCCTGCTGGACAACCTCGCCAATCTCTGACTCAAACAACTGGTGAACACCCCCACCCACTACGCCGGACATACGCTCGACCCAATCTTCTCCTCCAGCAAGCACATCTCCTTCAACCACTCCACGGGACTCCACTGGACAGACCACAGCTGCGTCCACTTCAGCTTCAGAAAGATCACGACCCACCACCACCCACAACAGGTCCCCCGCAGATGCTGGAACAAAATTACCACCGACCAGCTCACCACATCACTGAACCAGAACCCTCCTGCCAGATCAACGAACGCCAATCAAGCAGCCAACAACCTTGCACAGTGGATCACCAACTGCGCTGACGACCTAGCACCCCTGAAAAACCGCCCCAACAAGCCAGGAAGCAAAAAAGCCTCCTGGTTCAACGACGACCTCAAGAACTCCAAGAAGAACTGCCGAACCCTCGAGAAAGCCTGGCGAAGAAACCCAACCACAGACAACATGACCGCTCTCAAGCATGCCACCCGCAAACACCACCAACTGATCCGCACCACCAAGAAATCAGCATTCAAGGACCGACTAGACAACAATACCCACAACAGCAAGAAACTCTTAAGCATCGTCAAAGAGCTCACCAACCCCAGCGCCGACAACAACAACATCACTCCCTCACAAGACCTCTGCGACTCCCTCGCCTCGTTCTTCCACAGCAAGATCGCAGACATACACAACAGCTTCAGCGATCAGACCACTCCCCCAACCACAGAACCGAAGCCCCCCACCACCACCCTCCGCGCCTAGACCCCGATCAGCACCAAACACACCATCCGCACGATGAACACCATCCACTCCGGATCGCCAACCGACCCATGCCCCCTCCACATCTTCAACAAGTCCGACTCCGTCATCGCACCCCAACTCCGGGACATCATCAACTGCTCCTTCAACACTGCTAGCTTCCCGGAAAGCTGGAAGCATGCCAAGCTCAGCGCCCTCCTGAAAAAACCTTCAGCAGACCCCACCGAACCTAAGAACTATCGCCCCATCTTGCTTCTCCCATTCCCCGCCAAAGTCATAGAGAAGACCGTCAACAGTCAGCTCGCCGCCTTCCTCGAGTCTAACGGTTCCCTCGACCCCTCACAGTCCGGCTTCCGAGCCAACCACAGCACCGAAACCGCCCTCATCGCAGCCACAGAAGAGATCCGGACCCTGCTCGACAATGGGGAAACAGCGGCCCTCATCCTCCTGGACCTCTCCACAGTGTTAGACACGGTCTGCCACCGCACCCTAGTACAACGCCTCAACAACGTCGGGATACAAGATAAAGCATTGGAGTGGATCATCTCGTTCCTCGCCGGAAGAACCCAGAGAGTCCGCCTCCCCCCGTTCAGATCAGAGGCCACCGAAGTCATCTGCGGCGTACCACAAGGATCATCGCTCAGCCCCACCCTCTTCAACGTCTACATGAGCCCCTTCGCATCCATCGCACGCCAACACAACCTCAACATCATCTCCTACGCCGACGACACCCAGCTGATGCTCTCCCTCACCAAAGACCCAACCACCACCAGAACCAACCTACACGAAGGGATGAAAGAAGTAGCCGAGTGGATGAAGAACAGCCGCCTAAAACTGAACTCAGACAAGACGGAAGTCCTCATCCTGGGATCATCCCCCTCTGCCTGGGACGACTCCTGGTGGCCCCCGGCCCTACCCAGCGCACCCAAACCAACGGACCATGCATGCAACCTGGGCTTCATCCTAGACTCCTCCCTCTCGATAACCAAACAAGTCAACGCCGTTTCATCATCTTGTTTTAACATCCTACGCATGCTCCGGAAGAATTTTCAGATGGATCCCAATCGAAACAAGGAAGACGGTCACCCAAGCACTTTTCACCAACCGACTGGACTACGGAAACACCCTCTACACCGGAACCACATCCAAACTGCAGAAAAGACTTCAACGCATTCAGAACGCCTCCGCACGACTCATCCTGGACATACCTTGACACAACCACATAACCGGACACCTGAGAGACCTGCACTGGCTCCCCGTCAGCAAGAGAATCACGTTCCGTCTCCTCACTCACGCACACAAGGCCCTCCATGACCTAGTACCCAGATACCTTAACAACCCCCTGACCTTCTACACCCCCAACCGCCAACTGCGATCTTCCAACCAAGCCCTAGCCGCGATTCCACACTTTCGAAGAGCCACCATGGGGCGAAGATCCTTCTCCTACCTGGCGGCCAAGACCTGAAATTCCCTCCCCACCCACCTCCGTCGTACCCAGAACCACCTCTCCTTCAGGAAGCAACTCAAGACCTGGTTATTCGATCAGTAGCGAACTCCTCTCCCCTAAGCGCCTTGAGACCCTCTGGGTGAGTAGCGCGCTATACAAATTTCTGATTGGATTGGACTACAGCGCACTCTTCCCCTTCAAACTGGTTCTGTGAACATGTGCTTCCTTTTTTCTGAAAGTGGTGTCACCTTTCCATATGGGGCAGTCCATTACACTTTGCACGTTCCTCTCTACCCCAAATTCATCCAGTTCATCCAAGGAAGACGATTGGTTACACAAGATAGACTTATGTCGTCCACATAGCTTCTATATTGATAGGATTAAGGAGCACTACATTGATGACGACTGGTTTATTGGTTTCATCAGAGAGAAAAAGGGAAAGCTTTCTGAAAAGTGAACCTGATAGCAAAATTGATAGATTATCTTCAGCATTAAGCTTTGTTATGCTCTGCCTAAAAAGTGTCTATTGAATGTGTTGAAGCTCATTTCATCATAGCAAAGGCTGTGACTACAGCTCTAACTTGGGGTGTTCCTGTCTTGGACATTTACCAAGTTCATTTATGGGCTTCCGTCAATTATTTTCACCAAGTACTACCATATCAACGCTCAGGTCCTCAGAAAGAGCTATTTTGCAAGTTTGGTCCAGCAGGGTCTCCATTTGTAGGGCACCACTATCTCAGACCCCAAATCAGCAGGCACAGAGCCACACTTAAAGACACACAAATGAACACTGTTGGACTCATCCCCAGACTTTTGCCATTACCCTCCACCTTTTTGCTGAAGCTGTTTTTGTTGGCCTTAGGACTCTGCACATTTTGCCACTGCTAACCAGTGCTAAAGTGCTTATGCTCTCTCCTTAAAACATGGTAACATTGGTTTATACCCAATTTAATTTATTTCTAAGTCCCTGGTAAAGTGGCACTACATGAGGCATGGGCCTGTAAATGAAATGCTACCAGTTGGCCTGCAGCACTGATTGGGCCATCCCACTTAAAGAGGCCTTTACACGTCTCAAGCCTGCCACTACAGAGCCTGAGTGTGCATTTTAAACTGCAAGTTCAACCTGGAACATAAACATAAATGCTACCTCTGAGGTAGGCCCTGGACAGCCCAGAGGTAAGGGTGTAATGTATTTAAAAGGTAAGACATGTACTTCTGGGTTTTACATGTCCTGGTGGTGAACTATTCTTACATTAGTTTTTCACTACCGCAGGACCTATCTCTCCATTAGCTTTGGAATTGTTTTATTACATTTTATAAGTGTAATTTCCAAACAAGAAGAGATACATTTTTCATGTTTGGTGTCTCTGGAATTCTAATTTAAAATACCAACTTGTGGTGAAGTCGGATTTTAAATAACAATTTTAAAAGTGCCACTTTTAGAAATACACCATTTTCTTGCTGTAACATTTAGTGCCAGTAGCCTGTCTCTGGCCACATGACTAATGGGTAGCTGTCCTTTGTGTAATCCTCCTAGATAGGCCACACATAATGCGAGCTTAGGTGTTAATGGATTAGCAATCAGGATGGGAGGAAGGAGCAGGGCGCAGACTCACTGACACCTGAATAGGCTGTGGCCTGTTTCAAAACAAACCCACCCCTCTCTCTCTCTCTCTCTCTCTCTCTCTCTCTCTCTCTCGCTGTCTCCCTTCCTGTCTGTCTCCCTCCTTCTATATACCTCTGTCTGTCTCCCTCTATCTGTCTTCCTCTCCCTCCCTCCCTCTCTCTCTGTCTCCCTCTCTGTCTCCCTCTCTCTCTATCTCCCTCCCTCCCTGTCACCCTCTGTCTCCCTCCCTATCCCTCCCGCTCCCTCTCTCCCTTTCTCTTCTCCTTCTCCCTCTCCATCTCTCTGCCTCTCTGTCTCGGTATGTCTCTGCCTCTATCGGTCTCTGTCTGTCCCTGTCTCTGTCTCCCTCCCTCTGTCTCCGTCTCTCTGTCTCTACCTCTATCTTTCTGCCCCTCTCCCTGTCTCTGCTTCTGTCTCTCTATCTCTGTTTGTCTCTGCCTCTATCTGTCCCTGCCTCTATCGCTGTCTCTATCTCTGTCTCTATCGCTGTCTGTCTCTACCTCTATCTGTCTCTGCCTCTATCTCTGCCTCTGTCAGTCTGTCCCTGTCTCTGTCTCTATCTAGCTCTATCTCTATCTGTCTCTGCCTCTAGCTTTCTCTGCCTCTATCTGTCTCTATCTGTCAGTCTGTCCCAGTCTCTGTGCCTCTGGTAATTGTAATTGCATTTATATAGCGCTTACTACTCCTGACGAGGCGTCAAAACGCTTTTTCGGGGAGTAGCACGCTACTCCGGGACCCATAGAAGATTAGTGTTGAATTAGTATAGTGAAACATGCAAGTACATTTTAAGTGGTGGATAGGTCCTTAGTCAGTTATTTGGAATGATAGCAGAAGGATAGAGGAGGCAAAAAGGTTTGTATTTATATAGCGCTTGTTACCCCTGATGGGGGTGTTGAAGCACGCTACTCCGGAAGCCCATAAAGGATTAGTGGTGAATTAGTATGGTGAAATATGAAAGTAATCTCAGTGGTGGATATTAGTCAGTTATTTGGAGTGAGATGGATAGTGGAGGGATAAAAGGGGAAGAAAGGTTTGCATTCATATAGCACTTGTTACCCCTGATGGGTGTTGAAGCGCTTTTCTGGCGAGTAGCACACCACTCCGGAATCCATAAAGGATTAGTAGTGAATTAGTATAGTTGAATATGGAATTTGAGAAGAAAACATGTTAGTCTGTTAATGTTAATTGAAAAGGATAGTGGGGGGGATAAAAGAGTGAAGGATTCTTTTTTTTAATTGTTTTTCGGTCTTAGCAGTAGGAGGAGGTTTTTGGATGAGTAAAAAGGAGTTTTGGAGGGGAGTAGTCAGAGGGAAGAGTTTAGAAAGGTTTGTGTTGGGGTTAGGTATAGTAGAAAGAGGTGTCAGATGATACAAGGAGGGGTAGAGTAGGAGAGAGTCAAGAAAGTGTTATTTTGGGGATCATAGTAGTGTTATGGGGTTTCGGATAAATGAGAGTGGATGTAGAGGTTATATTGATAGATGTATAGGCTGAGAACTAGGGTAGTGCATTGGAAATGCTAAATTAGAAGAAAGTGATAAATATATAAATCCATAAGTACCTTAAGTTTGTGGATGTGGATGGTGTGGACTGGGTATTGCTAATTGAGAAAATAGGCATTTCTGGCCCTGGCCAGTCTCGAACAGGCTCAAACAGGCAGCAGCCCTTGTCCTCTCCGCCCTTAACAGGCTCAAACAGGCAGCAGCCCTTGTCCTCTCCTCCCTTAGCCTCGACGCCCGGGCTGAGATGCCCTAACCCTGGCGTTTTATAGCCATAGTAATCAGGTGACCCCTTCAGCCAATGGGAACCCTAGCCCTAACACTATCCAATCACAACACTAGCCCTAAAATCTAGAACTAATAGGAGACCAGGACCTTACAGCCAGTCTTAGCCCTAGTCCAAGCACCCAATCAGTTCAAAAACCCTGATCTCTACGTCCAATATAGGCCCTAGCCCTACCAGTAGTCCCAACCCAAGTCCAAGCGACCAATGGTACAGGAAGCCCTAGTTCCTACTTCCAATAGAAAGCCTAACCCTACTCTTTTTTTTTTTTTAATTCTTTTTATTGTTGCATCAGAAAGCATCATAAATGAAGAAAGTCGGCAGGGCGTCAACATTCCGCCTCTGTCCGTCAGTTGCGCAACTTTTTGGTCCACAATTATCAGTGTAATACGTAAATCTACGACGTGAACATAGGAAAACAACCCCCAAAACAGCAGCATACACTCCCTTCCCCCCTCCACCCCCTCGGACCCACCCCACCTCCCCCTAGCAAGGCATCCTCCATCCCTCTCACATAGTCTGATCAGTCAATTTTCATGTGGCCCCTGTGATCACTTCTGGCAAATCCACTGTGTTGTAAGCCCTCCTGTCATTCAACACTTCTCCTTAGCGGCCTCCCTCCAAACCATGGTATTGTCTCCATTTAGCCCACACTCTCCGGAACTTCTTTGGGCACCCTCTGGCTTTATAGGTTACTCTCTCGGCGGCCATATACAAGTCCAGGCCCCTCCTCCACTCCTCTATATCTGGTGTTTCGGGTGCCCCCCAGTATTTTGTAATATCCCTTTTTGCCACCACCAATGCAAGTACCAAGAAGATAAGCAGAGGGCGTGCCAAGTCCACCTCAGTTGTCATGTATAGCAAAGCCAATCTAGGGTCGCGCGTTAGAGCCACTCCCACTACCTCACTTAGCTCCGTGAATATGTGTTCCCAGTACGCTTGTATGGCGTCGCACGCCCAAATCGTGTGGAAAAAATCGCCACTCTGGCGGCGGCACCTAAGGCACGCCGAGTCTGTTATCCTTCCCATTTTAAGGAGTCGCACTCTGTCAAAATAGGTTCTGTGGAGCACATTCAGTTGGATGAGACGTAGCCTCGATTTAATCGCCACCTCACGAGGGTGCATGAGGACAATCTCCCAATCCAAATCTTCCATACCTCCCACATCTGCCTCCCACTTTCTCCGTAACCCTTGCAAGTCGCCTAACATGTTGTTAGTCAGTGTTTATATGTGAGGGATACCGCCCGACCCAAGATCTGCTCCTGATGCTACCTACCCTCCAGCGCTGCGTACTCTGGAATACCTGTGAGCGTGATGTTTTGTGCCCTCCATGCATGTCTCAACTGTGCATATTTGTAGAACTGAGTGTTGTGCAGACCAAATTCTTCCTTAAGCACCTGGAAGGATTTTAGTTTCCCCCTTGCAATCACGTCTCCAACTGTTGAGATACCTATATCGTCCCACCTCCCGAAGCCTCGCAGTTTACTGAGTTCCCCCAGCCATTTACAGTGCCACAGCGGCGTCTTGTCGGGTAGGCCTCTTGTCCCATCCCATGCACCTTGTGGCCTTGTTCCATGCTGTCAGCGTGATCATCGTGGCCGGTAGAAGCGATGTTCCCACCGTCCCCCCGTATAGATAGTACAGTAGGTTTTTGGTAGACAACTTAGACCTCTCTAACGCATATGTGGGGTGATCTGCTGCTGCGTGCAACCACTCATTGATCAGAGCAAGATGCTCTGCCCAATACAGTACGCCTCCAGGTTAGGAAGGGAAATCCCTCCGCTGTATTGGTGACGCTGTAGCGTTGACAGAGCCACCCTCGGCTGTTTCCCTAACCACAGGAAGGCCCGAAGGTCCGCATGGATTTTGTTCATCGTTTTTGCTGGCAGCGGGTAATACTCCTTCTGGAGCGCATACAGAAACTTCGGGAGGATAATCATTTTGTAGATCGCCGCTCTGCCCAATAGGGTGAGCGGGAGCTGCCGCCACCTGTTCATCTCTGTCGTTGCGCAGTCCATAACTCGGGCAATATTTTTGGTAAAGGATAGTCCCCTGTCTAGAGTGATGAATATTCCCAAGTATTGAAAGCCCTCCTTGGTATGTATGAGTTGCCCCGGTAGGCACTCCCCCCGCTCCAGACCTTGCGGGTCATAGAGGACTGATTTGTGCCAATTAATGGTGTGGCCTGCCCTAGCACCAAAGCCATCCAGCTCCCTGAACAATTCCGGAATTGTCGTGTCTGGTTCGGTTACAAACAATAGCACGTCGTCGGCGTATAAGGATATTTTCTCCTGCGCAGAGTCGGAGTCGCCCCAAGAGAAACCCCGAAACCCAGGTTTTGTCTAACCTTTATCGCTAGAATTTCTATAGTGAGTGTGAATAGAAGGGGGATAGCGGGCAGCCCTGGCGTGTGCCCCTGCCGATTTGAAATTCGCGGGACAACCTCCTGTTGACCCGAACTCGCGCCCTCGGGGCTGAGTATAGGAGCCGGACCCATTTCTGAAACTTAGGGCCAAACCCAAACATCTGCAGCGTCGCCATCAGGAAAGGCCAGTGTACCGCATCGAAGGCCTTCTCCGCCTCCAGGGAGAGGAACCAGTGGGGCTCACTTCTCCCCTTAACCTCCTGCAGCCAATTATGTGAGCGGCGGAGGTTCAACTTGGTCGCCCTGTCCGGGAGGAACCCTGACTGGTCCATATGTATGAGGTCCGTTATTACCGACCTCAGACGTTTAGCTAGAATAGTGGCCAAGATCTTTATCTCCATATTGAGGAGGGAAATGGGGCGGTAGGAGGCACATTCGTCTCTTGGCTTGCCCTCCTTGTAGATCGGGACAATAGTGGCCAAGGCGAGGTCCGGTGGCAGGCTCTCTGCCTGGTATGCCTCCAAGAATAGGGTTTTTAAATGACGCTGCAGTAGATCAGTAGCCCGTTTGAAAAACTCTGCCGGAAAGCCATTCGGCCCAGGGGTCTTCCCTGGCTTCAGCGAGGCTATGGCATCAGATATATCCTCCAGGGTCACCTCCGCCTCTAAAGCCGCGCTGGCCTCGGGGGACAGAGTCGGTATCTCCATGTCGCCTATGTAATGCTGCGCGTCCTCACCCGTACCCAAATCCCTGGCCCCATAAAAGCTCTCATAGTAGGCCACAAAGGCGTCCGCTATAGCCTCGTCTGTGTGCACCTGTCTGCCTTCCGTCAATGTGATCCGATCCACCCACCTCGCCGCCCTTTCTTTCCTTCCCAGCCACGCCAGGAGTTTGCCGGACTTATCTCCCACGTCATACAACCGGTGGAGAGTTGCCAACGCCTGAGTACGTGCCTCATCAGTGACCATCTCCCTGTAGTGTCTTTGTGCATCTAACAGTTTTCTAAGTAGTAAGTCCTCCTTCCGTTGCTGGTATTCCGTCTCTAGGGCCAGGATAGACGTCTCCATACTAGCTACCTCAGCCTGCTGCGTTCGCCGCACCTCTCCCAACCTGCTCTGTATTCGATCCCTCAGGACCAGCTTCATCGCCTCCCAGAAGGTGATCCCTGAATCAACCGTACCTTCATTTTCGGCCACGTAGACCCTAATGTCTGCTCTGATGCCCCGCAGTATTTCCGGTGTTTGGAGGTCCCATGCCGCTAGGCGGCATTCAGCCCCCCTCCCTCCTCTCTCCCGCCCCAACTGTGCATACAGCGGAGAGTGGTCTGAAAGTCCCCTCGCTTTATAGTCCGCTGTGTCACTCGATGTAAGGTTCTGCCTGGACATGAATATATAGTCTAGTCTTGAAAAGACCCTGTGAGCCCCTGAGTAAAAGGAGTAGGCCTCTTGTGTAGGATGGAGCCACCTCCAGACATTAGTGAGTCCTATGACATTCATCTGTCGTGCTAAGGCCGAACTTGTCCCCATAGTTAAAATCCCCACCCACTATTTGTATCGTATCTGCCGTATCAATGAGTATAGAGGTGATCGCTTTGAGGGTGCGCGCCTGCAGCTTTGAGGGGGGCATATACCGAAATAATAGTGTACCTACGCCTCTTCCAGATCCCTTGCACGCCCGCGTAGGTCCCCTGTGGGTCCAGCCAGGTACGGGTAATAGTGAATGGTGCCATTTTTTTTACGAGGATCGCCACCCCCCTGGAATCTGTTGTGTACCCTGCATGCGCTAGCACTACATGGCGGCCTCTCGCTATAAACGCGCACTTATTGCCTCTGAGGTGAGTCTCCTGTAAAAGGATGATATCTGGCGCTACTCTCTTGAGGTAAGCGTTCACCAGGCCCCTTTTGATCTTTGACCCAAGGCCAGCCTAACCCTACTCTTAGTCCCACAACTAGTCCAGCAACCAATCACATCCGAAGCCCTAAGCGCTACTTCCAATTAAAGGTCTAACCCTAGCCCTATTCCCACCCTACTCCCAACAACCAATAACATAGGAAGCCCTAGTCCATACTTCCAATAGAAATCCTAACTCTAGCCCTAGTCCCAACCCTACATTGATTGAATCACAGACCCAGACACCAATCAGAACTCTCAAATACCCAACCAATGAGCGCACAGCCCTCCCCTCTCTCCCTGTGTAATGTAAAAGCCAGCTCGTTTTTTCTCTGAATTTGCTGCTTCGATGGGTTTGTGTCCCACCACTGGGCCTGGGATCACATCTGTTGCTGGCTTTAATTCTGACTCTCCCCCCCGAACTGTCAGATCAAAACCCCTCTTTAGCGCCAGTCACCTGTCCGTGTAGGTATGCTACTGAGCTGTAGGTCTCATAAACGCTGTGTCACCAAGTGCCTCAGACTACTTGAAAACAGAAATGAAAAAGCAAAGAAACAGGAGTATTGTAAAAGCATTGAAATCTTTGAGCAGAGTGTTGTGAATAAATGATGGATAGTCATGTAGTTTCTTGAAGCTCCTTTATTCAAATAAGATGGTAATAGGATATACAAGAGAAAACCCCACCAGAAGCAGGATAGTTACTGCTCAGCCCACTCTCTTCAACTGTCATTCCCCACACACATTAGGCACACTAACATTCTACTCACTCTGTCATCCAGCATTCAACATTCCATGCAGACATCACATTCATACTGGCTGAGCAGCTAACAAGGAGATAACGCAAGGTACAACACAGAGCTTGGATTCCCATCAATTGTCAACATGACCAATCTTATCATCTGGTTGTCCGCCCGTATGAATGATATGTCTCTTGATCATAGAGACTATCTTCCGGGACAAACTCGCTCAATAGAGTCAAAGAGAGAGCAACAGAGAGTAAAAAACAGATATGTGGTATGGATCAATGATCAAATGGGAACTGAGTGCAGTGCAAAAACCAGTGAGTGCAGTATTTAAAATAGTGTTATGAGGTTAAAACAAAGTTTATTAGAAAAATCGTCTCACACTCTAATTAGAAACAGAACAGTGCAAGAAGCAGTTTTAACAAATGACTGCTATATTATCACGGTCGACATGTTTTAGCCAATTGGGTAAAAGTGCCCAAGGCTTTCTTCAGTACCTCAGTTCTCAAAATGTGCTACTGCGTGTGTGCAATAACTTAAGTGTGTCAAAAATATATATTTCATTTCTGTTTTTAAGTAGTCTTAGGCACTTGGTGGCCCAGCGTTTATGAGACCCCCAGTTCAGTTGGTTGTTGATATTGTATAGAGTGGGGATTGGAACGGTGGCAGGTCGGTAAAATATCCCTTTGACCCTATCAGTCTCTGTTGTGTTTTGATGTGTAGGTATGCATGCATCAATATATAGTGGCGAGCATTTGTGTGCTGTGCTGCGAGAGCAGAGACCAGGCCTGAGCTCCCTGGCCTTGGCTCAACCTTCTGACTACAGGCGGTGGGAAACATCACATCACAGGCTCTTAACGCACACCTCATCCGGCTCTCACTCCCTGCTGCCCTCTGTCAACTCACCCAGCTCTCACTCCCTGCTGCCCTCTGTCACCTCACCCGGCTCTCACACCCTGCTGTCCTCTGGCACCTCACCACGTGTGTGTGGCAGCCCAGACTGAGACAGGTTCCCAGGAACACAGAGAACTTCACAGGTCTTTAAAAGACCATTTCCTTGTTAATGAGACTTTGTGGTATTTCACCTCTTCTTAGCACCCCTGCATCTCCACTCTGACTATCCCTGGAATCGGCAGGCCCCCATAGAGCAGAGTCTTGCGGAGTCTGCGCTGCTGTAACCAGCTGTGTTTGTTGACACTCTTTAAAAAAAAAAAAAAAAAGAAAACACAGGTAGGATGTCTGCAAGGTCCACGGGCCGCCAAGTTAGGCTTACCGGTCCGCTGGCACCCCGCGGGATGTACTATGAGTACCCGTGCTCTAGAAGCTTCCCCCCACATCAAAAGCACAGCTGTGTATAGAAGAAGGACCAGACACCAACTTTTCTTTACACATCTGGATCTATGAGTACTCTGCCAGGAGAGACTATTGCAATAGTCTCTATGTAAACATGCAAGATAAGCACTTGAGTCGGCTGCAGTTGGTTCAACATGCCGCTGCCAGAATGACCCTAAAGCTTCCTAAGTTTCATTCCATTTCTCAGGGACTTTGTAAACCACACTGGCTTCCTATCCGCAGCCATGCAAAATGTAAAGCCTTATGCCTGGCGCATAAAGGACTGCACAACACATGCCTGGAATATCTCAGGACGCCTTTCAAATGGTACATCCCCAACAGAGATCTCCGTTTCACCAACTCTAATACCCTAGTTGTTCCCAAAATCAAAAAATCAAACTGCGGTGGCAGGAGCATCATCTGTGGCACAGCCAAGTTATGGAATAGCCTGCCATCGCACATTAGAGCCATTTCTTCCTTGTTGGCATTCAGGAAGGAGATGAAAACTTGGCTATTTAACAACTAAAGTATTTTTTCTACCATACGGACTACTCCGATACGCCAAGACACCCATGGGTAATCACACGCTTTAAAAATTCCATAACATAACAAGGACTGTGCTGCTGAAAGGACTGCCACTCTGCTGGACTGCTGCTCTGAAGGAACTGCTGCCCTGCTGTGCTCACCTGCTGCCCTCTTTCCAGGGAGAGAAAGACTGGACCTGCATCTCTTGAACCCAGTTGGCTGGCCTCCTGATCTGAAGCCTCATGGTTACAACAGGCCTTCAACAGCCTTGCATCTCCACCTGGACTCTGTTATCTGTGTGTCTACCCTGCCAAGTGGTGTCTCCCCAATCCTAGGAAGTGGGCATAAGATGCTTTGCCAGCCTCTATGGATTCAGCGGAACCCAAGCATCTCCTCTGCTGCGCAGCACAACACTGAGCAAAACTGACACATCTCTGCTGCTGCTTGGATTGGACCTGTCGCAAAGACCCACACTACTGGCGCAGTCTGCATCGACTTCTGAACCGCCACTGCATGACACATTGTCAGCATAGGTCCTCATATGTTGTCTTGTCGGCACCTGCCTCGGCGACAACACCGGACTCAATATCACAGCCTCGCTGCTCTATGTGAAGCGGTGCCTGACTGTGCGCCGTATCCTCGCCGACCGACTTTGCATCACAGGCCCTCACACTGCAGTCTCGCTGCTTCTCGGAATCGTCACATCGCTTCGGTTGCACAATGTCCCTTTGACGCTGATCAATGCAATGCTTTGCGAGCAAGGATTTAATGCATTCTGGTCAGTGGGCCTTATAGGGCCCTGTTGCCGGCCTGCCCTCCATTGCGGTCGTCCGGAATTTGTGACTTTGTCCCGGTCCGGTGTGACCGATATCCACAGTTGGCACTTTATGCCTTTTGCTGCTACTTTCTCTAAAAAATGTTAAAATTCAATATCGCTGGTTCTACTAATTAGATTTTTGTTATTTTGGTCTTGTTTTATTTATTAAATTAAGTGTTATTTTTGTAACCTATTGTGGGATCTTTTTGTGTGGTGTTTTCACTGTTTTACTGTTTGAAGTGTTGCACAAATACTTTACACTGTGCATCGCCGTTAAGCCAGACTGCTCCATGCCAACCTACCAGGAGTTAAGCCAGACTGCTCCCTGCCAAGGTACCAGAGAGTTAATTTAAAGGTATGCTTGTGCTTTACCCTGACTACGATTGTGGTTGCTGCCTAACCATGGCTCACATCCCAGTCAACAAGTAATCCAATTTTCAACACTGGTGATCAGCGGTGCGGATAGAACTTGTGTTTATGCAGTGCATTACATTGATTTGGTGCACACTACCATCACATAGCTAAGACCAATTTGAGTTTCAAATTCGCCCAGATTGGCCTTTTTGGTTTTCAAATTCATTCCTACCCTACCCATCTGTTTGTGTCTTTAAAGATTGAGTTTGAGATTGTCAACTTGGAAAGTTCACTGTGGCTCAGCTCAACAAGCATTGGCATAGCCAATAGGTCTCGCCTTTGGGACCTTATAAGTGCCTGTATGGGATGGCTGAGAAGTATACCACAGGAGGGTCTCCAGACAGGGGCGTAACACATGCCCCTGGAGTGCAGAGAAGGAGAAGAGGTGGGGGTACCTTCGCGGGTCACCATTCTCCAAACAGGCAGCGTAGGGCGCATCGTAGATAGTACAGATATATGTGTTAAAGTAAGCCGGGTAGTGAAACCATGGTTTCATGCGACTAACTTAACCCAGCCCTTCCGGCCTTTCAGAGACAACTTTGACATGTTACTGACTCCAAACGGGGCCCCACTATACCAAACTCTCGGACTAGCCTGACACGAACGACAGGCAGCCGGACATACTGCACTAGTCCAGCCCATGCCTTTTCAGAGGCTGTTCATTCACACGCACCCGGGTTCCTCTGTGGTTGGAGCCGAGTTAAGCGGCTTCTCAGGGCTATCTCTGCTCCACCCTGCATGCCGGGAGGGGGTGCGCCAGCCGCCAAAGATGAATGCGCACCCACTCTCCTTGGAGCCAGGACCACAATCCCCAGAGGGTCGGGCGTGTACTCTATACAACTACTTCTCTTCCTGCTGAAGTGCGGGCTGGCTGACAAGGAAGGTGCAGGAGATTCGAGGGCGCCAAACCACATTCCACCGGCGAAGTGATTAATCTCTGTGCCGCACAGCATTCGCAAACCCTGGTAAGACCGCAGGGACTGAGATCTGTTTGAAAAAGGCATAAGAATGAATGATCCGCATCCTGGTGAAATAGATGGGTTAATGTGCCCGAGGCAGATATTTTCTCGTAAGTTGCAGGTCACGAGTTAAAGTGCCTCAACACCTAGTCATATACAATGCGATCTGAAGTTCGTAGGGCTAGATTCTGTCCTGATATCCATAGGGGGTTAATGCGCTTACAAGTTTAGACCTGAAGGACAAATGTGGTAATCGCAGAAAGAGTGTTCATTTGCTCCATGCACCCACAGTTGGTCCTGCCTGCCATAAGCTTTAGTGCTGTAACGTTGGCTTTGGTTTGCAAGGTTGATATAGCAAAGATCACCTTTTATGGGTAGATGTTTTACAGATGTTGCATTTGTGCAAGTTGACATAGGTAGGCATCTATACCGAGCTAGTGAAGCGTGGACTAACAAACACGGAAAAGACGAGAAGAGAGCGGAGTTCGAAATACGAGTGGTGTGCGTACCACAGCGAGCGGTCTGTTTTCAATTATCGCGCCCGTGTCTGGGCACGATAATTGAAAACAGATGTGGCATGTAACCGCAAGCAATAGGCCGTGGGCGGAGCAAAGGCGGGACATGCACCCGCAGTTTGCCCAATTGCGTGCTGTCTTTCTTAGAAAGATATACGCAAAGCCCATTCGTCTCGGAGAAAAACAAAAGCACACGCACAAGCGTGTGGTGAGCTTTCTAAAGCCCATTACTAAAAGTCGAGCAAGCAGTGTGCATGCGCTGCTCTAGGCTCGACCTAAAAGGGGCATCAAGAAGGTGGATCTCCAAAAGGCCTTGATAGCATGGTCAGAGGTACACCAGTTGCCAGTCACAAAGATGACCAGGAGAAAGAGGAAGATGAGAAAGGGCCAGAGCAGGACCTACAGGCTGGTCTTGGAATGAAGCATATTGTGGAGGGGTGTAACTTACTCCCAAGATTCAAATTGCCCAGTGCAGGGAGCAGTGTGTCGTCTTGCAGCCTGTCCCCAGAGGAGCTAGTGGTAAAAAAGGTGGAGAGAGAGTTTCAAGTACAGATGGCCCAGTAAAAATGGAACAAAGGAAACTAGCCATTGAGGAGAAAATTACCTTGAATCGTTTGGCTCATGAGATGCAATTTTAAGCATTCAAAGTGGTTGGCAAGGTAAGAAGAGGTGTCCTGAAGAGATCAAAGTGTTTTGGGAAGCCAGGAATGAGCTGGCAGTGGAGTCCGAGTTTGTTATCAGATGTGGTAAGATTGTTCCTTCTCAAAGTCTAAGAAAATTTGTCTTGGATTTATTTATTTATTTATTTGGACATTTTTAAAGCGCCTGGTGACGCCAGAAGGCGTGTCCCCGCGCTATGATAAGTGAGCAGTTGCCATCCCCCCCTCCCCCAGGAGCTACCTGCTAAAAAGGTAAGTTTTTAATTTTTTCCTAAACAGGGCCTCTGATGGCTCAAGACGCAAGTCTGGGGGCAAGACATTCCAGCACTTGGGAGCAAGGTATCTGAAAGATCTCCCCCCCATCCGCGCCTTCCTAACTCTGGGCACCACAAGTAGTCCCGTCTGAGAGGACCGTAAATTGCGGGTAGGCTCATAGTGGGACACCAAACTCTGAAGTGGCACAGGGGCTTTGCCGCTCAGAATGCGATGGCACGTTGAGAGGGCCTTAAACTCAACTCTCTTCTCCATCGGAAGCCAATGGAGAGCTTGGAGAGCGGGTTTAGAGGGAGACCTTCTCGGGAGTCTTAGCACGAGCCGTGCTGCGGCATTTTGGAGCACCTGAAGGCGCCCCATGACCTTGCCTGAAGCCCCCAAATAAAGCAGGTTACCATAGTCTAGGCGCGAGGTGACCAGGGCGTGCACCAGCGTCCTACGAGCCGAGATGGGAAGCAGATCTAGAACCTTCCTCAACGTTCTCAAGACACCGAAACACACCCCTGTCACCCGGCCAACCTGCGGGCCAAAGGCAAGGTCCTTATCAAGCCACATGCCAAGATTCTTGGCCTCCAGGCTGGGAGTGGGGGCCTCACCTAGACAGGGTGGCCACCACGCAGGCGACCACGCAGAAGGCCCGCCCCCCACCACGATCACCTCGGTCTTGCTGCCGTTCAGTTTTAAACAGTGTGCGGACATCCAGGCTGCAAGATCTTGCATGCAGTTCCTGAAGATGTCCGCCGCAAGGCCGGGGGAACGAGATAGGGAGACGACCAACTGCGTGTCGTCGGCGTAGGACACCAGGTGGAGACCGTGGCCCTCCGCGATGGCTGCTAACGGGGAGACGTAGATATTGAATAAAGTCGGGCTCAGGGACGAACCCTGTGGTACGCCCTGGCCCAACTCGATCTCCCTCGAATAGCATTCTCCCATCCTGACTTGGAAGCATCTATCAGACAGGAAGGACTTTATGTTTATGTTTATGTTAAGGACTTTATGTTTATGTTTATGTTAAGGAATTTATGTCATGTAGAGCATTTTAGTGTGGTAACAACAAAGAGGAGAATGGAGTCAGTGTACTGGTGGCAAGGAATGGATATAGAGACAGAGAGAACAGTAAAAGTTTCTTCAAAGGAATGGTGTGAAACGTGGTGACCTCTATTTATCATCCAGCAGGAAATGGTGTGGTTGGGAGGTTCAATCGGATGATAAAAGGTACTATTCAAATTGCTACAGGAAAAAGAAAATAATGGGAAGTGGAGGTTAAAAGAATGTTGTGTGCATATAGGTTAACACCCTCGGTCACAGAGTTTAGTCCTTTTGAGTTGATGAGTGGAAGAGAGCTGTATACTAAGGATAATTTGTGTTGGATGGATAGTGCAAGGAAGGTAGAATGGTCACCAGAAACAGTAAAGGACACCATCTTGAAGGCACAAAGGGCACATAAGAACTATCCTGATGCTACGAAAGAAGCAAAGAAAGAGAAGTTGGTGGTTGGTGAATCGGTGAAAGTCGAGAAGGCGGAAAAAGTGCCTAATGGGGAGAGGGTATACTCTGAACCACTCTGTTATCGAGTGTTTGAAAAATGCAGCTAGGCTCAGCGATAATCGGGTGTGGCATGAGTCGCATTGCAAGGTGCCAAGAGCTGTAGGTAAAGGAGATGAAGTGGCTGACTGGATGGATGGTGATTGGTTGTTGGAAAAAGAAGTAAGAGTGTAGTTGGAGCAGGGTGAGATTGAGTGTGAACAAAGGAATGAGTTCCCGCGAGAGGAGGAGGGTGTGTGGGTGTGTGTGGAGAGAACTGGAAGATTGGGTAGGATAACATATTTGCTAGCATTCGTTCCAAGAATTTTCAATTCTGTTAAGGGCACAGAGGCGAAGATTATGCTTTCTCTCTCTTTACTGCAAAATTAACAGCAGCCAATAAGAACATTCAAAACATATTATTATTATTATACAGCTTATAGAGCGCCTGGTTACTCCAACGGAGTGTCCCCGCGCTAAACACCAGTTAGAACATAGCGGGAGCGCCCCAGACTACCGCCCCACCCTGCAGCCGGGTCCCCTAAAGGTACGGCTACCTCTGGCCTTTTTCCGGCCATCCAAAGTCAGGCGGAATAGCTATGTCTAACGTTTTTTTTTTAAATACAGTCTCTGAAGGACACTTCCTTAGGTAAACAGGGAGGTTATTCCAAGCTTTGGCCGCGAGGAATCCAAAAGAACTCCCACCTGCCCGTACCTTCCGCACCCTATGCACGGTCAGCTTTGCCGTGCCCAGGGACATAAGGCAGCATTCAGGTCTGTAGGCTGTAAGAAGAGGGTGCAGAAAGCTAGACCCTTGTTTGTAGAAGATCCTATAGGTGAAACACAAGGCCTTAAAAGTAACTCTGGCCTGAATGGGCATCCAATGTAATTTCCTCAGAGCCTCACCAACCAGGGCCAGCCTAGGGATGTCCAGTATTAGGCGGGCTACCGCATTCTGAACCTTCTGCAGGATGTGCACATTTTTCTGGGTCACCCCCAGTTAGTCTATTCACTACGTAACAAGAGCCTGTATAATCGTCCGTCTAGCCTCTACTGGGAGAAGGTCCAAAATGTTTTGCAACAGCCTCAGAGTACCAAAACAAATGCCAGCCACAGATAATATCTGTTCAGAGAATGAAAGGGAGTCATTGAACCACACTCCTAGGTTCTTAGCCTTGGCCTTACGGGTCGGGTGGGCCCATCTCCGCCGGCCACCACAAGTGTGACCAGAGGGAGGGTTGCTTACCCACCACCATCACCTCCATCTTTCCCGCATTCAGCTGCAAGCAGCTGAGCTTCATCCAGTTGGCAAGCTCTCCTAAACATGCCTAAAACTTGGCAGCCGTTCCTGCCTCCTCTTGCTCCAGGGTGACAATCAACTGTGTACCGTCCGCGCCCTGCAGCGACCAGGGGCCAGCCTCCCTGCCCCAAGCCAGACGAAACCCGCAATTCAATTAAGGTATGACGCCGAGGCCCTTAGGAAACTAGAGCCCAAAATAGAGTCATTGTGCCGCAATTCCATGTGCCTAATCAACGCCATAAGGAAATGCCCACACTGTGGTTTCAATACCAGACCCCCGCTCAAACTAATGGTGAACCCTAACCCCCCACCCAAAATGTTTCTCCTAAACTGTCGGTCCTTGACAAAACACTCCTTGGAAATGTCACTCCTCCTCGATAGTCTCGATCCAGATGCCATATTCCTTACAGAAACCTGGCTAAAAGACGAGATTGACCCAGACATCAGCTCCATACTACAACGTGGCTACGGATTACAGAGAGTCGACAGGAAGGAGGGAAGAGGAGGAGGACTAGGGATATTATTTAAAAACTGCTACCAATGTAGAGCCTGCCCAGTCGAAATCCCGGACTGTGAAAGCATGAGCTTTGCCTTAGATCTATCTTCCACTTCAACATTTTCGGGACTACTTCTCGACCGCCCTCCGGGACAAATAGGAGATTTTATAGAATCCCTTCCATCCCATGTTGCCGAGCTAGCTATCTCCTCTCCTCACTTCACAGTGCTGGGAGATGTAAATATACACCTGGATGACCTTTCAAACCCCCTAGCTAAGTCCTTTTTACATAGTCTTGCAGCCCTTCAATTCACCCAAAAGGGATTCGAGCCCAAACATAACAAAGGCCACTTGCTGGATGCAGTTCTAAGCAACGATCACAGGCTTGGGGTAGGGACCCCGGTCCCTCTTCCTTGGTCCGACCACTTCTTGGTGCCATTGACTTGGGAAATTCCAAATTCCCCGTCAGTTCTCCCTCGTGCCACACAAAAGGGTAGGAACTGGGCAAAGATATTAACTGACCAATGGACTAACGCCCTCTCCAACATTCCACCTCAAACAGGAGATAACCCAGAAATACTTTACAAACATTACATTGACTGGGTACAGTCCTCACTAGACGATATAGCTCCCCTGAAATCCCTCAAGGAAAAAACCAAATGCAGAGAATCACCTTGGTTTAACCCTAAACTAAAAGATCTAAAACAGAACTGCAGGAGACTAGAGAGGACATGGAGACGCACACTCAGAGAACAGGACAAGACCATCGGGATGCCATCAAGGGATACAAAGCCGAAATTAACTCGGCTCAGGCAGCTTTCTATGACGAACAAATTAGGTCCGCATCCAACAGCTCGAGGGAAATTTTCCGGATCGCCAAATGATCCCTGATTAATACCCCTCCTATTATGCACGACCCCAGTGAAGCCCAGATCCGCTGTGAAAGTCAGGCAGAGTACTTTTACCAAAAGATCTACACCATCTCCCTATCCTTTAATTCTACCAAACTGTATTCCTCTCAACCAGATACCACCCTTACTACCCATGTCTGCCAGCTAGCAGAATTCCCACTGCTTGAGGAAGACTCACTTAAAGCACTAATGCAAAAAGTAATATCCGGATCCCCCACCGATCCTGCCCCTCCACGTCACTTGCTGAAGGTTGCAGACACCATCAGACCAACCATCTTAAACATCATAAATAGGTCTATAACTACAGGGAACGTACCAAAAGCCTGGAAATGTGCACAAGTTAGAGCCCTCCTGAAAAAGCCTAATCTCGATCCTGGAAAAATGGCAAACTATCGTCCGATCTCGCTCCTCCCTTGGATAAGCAAGATGCTTGAGAAGCACATCAATTCTACCTTGATGCAATACTTGGAGATTAACCACCTACTCCATGATTCTCAAGCTGGTTTCCTCCCAAAACTGGGAACAGAGGCAGCCCTGCTAACAGTAACAGAACTAGCCCGGAAGCACATGGATCAAGGCGGCACAACAGCAATTATGTTGCTGGACCTGAGTGCCGCCTTTGACACCGTGAACATCAACATCCTAATCTCCCGCTTAACTAATCTGGGAGTGACAGGAAATGCTATCACGTGGCTAAAATCCTTTCTGAAAGACCGCACATTTCAAGTAGTGGAGGGGGCTACTCACTCCAAAATCTGGCCCCTCAATCAGGGAGTGCCCCAGGGCTCCTCCCTGAGTCCCACATTATTTAATGTGTACATGGAACCCCTGGCAGGAATTGTACACCCATTTGGGTTTGAATCATAACCTACGCCGGCGACACACAACTAGTAGTGTCCCTGAATCACCCAGACAGCACTCCTCACAACCTGAGTGGCTGCCTAGAAGTCATAACAAAATGGATGGCCTTGTCCCACCTGAAGTTAAACGGGGACAAAACAGAGATAATGTTTTTGGGGAAAACAACAGCACCAAGACCTATCATTGACTGGCCGACCTATATGGGCACCCCACCAGAACCAGGGGACCGGATTAAAAGCCTAGACGTATGGTTAGATGACACCCTAAGCTTCAATCAACAGGCCACAATATTGTCTGCCACATGTTTTGGCCTACTGAGGATGCTGAGGAAAGTCTTGCCCCTACTCCCTTTTCAGGCTCGGAGAATAATGGTACAGGCCATTATCCTGTCCCGTCTTGACTATGGGAATGCTCTCTACTTGGGCGCACCCTCCAGTACAATAAAAAGACTCCAAGTAACCCAGAATGCGGCAGCCCGCCTTCTTCTTGGACTTCCCCGAAGACACTCAGGAGCCACCCATTGAGGAAATTACACTGGCTGCCCATCCAAGCCAGAGTAAAATTTAAGGCGATGTGCATAATACACAAGGCTATGTGGAAGAAAGCCCCAGCTATGATTTGTTCCCTGGCCACCCCCTACCACCCACCAAGATCACTTCGCTCAAGCACAGCCTTTCTGGCCACAACCAAGAAAACCAAACGGGCCAGATGGGGTGGACGCTCCTTCTCACAGAATGCGGCCTCAGTCTGGAACTCCCTGCCTCCCACACTGCGCAGCGAGCCCAACTTACACAAATTTAGGAAAAGCTTGAAAACATTTCTTTTCCATTAAAGCCAGATAGCAATCTCCCAAAAAAAACTACTGTCCCACAGCGCTACGAGGCCTCCGGGTAGTAACGCGTTTTATAAAACCCAATTTTATTTCATTCATTTCATCAGCATATGATA
The DNA here is from genome assembly GCF_964263255.1 of Lissotriton vulgaris. Taxonomy (NCBI): domain Eukaryota; kingdom Metazoa; phylum Chordata; class Amphibia; order Caudata; family Salamandridae; genus Lissotriton; species Lissotriton vulgaris. The sequence continues at coordinate 1,961,103,827 of NC_141693.1, forward strand.
CCAATTTTACCCCATGTCTCAGCACAATATTTGCCAAGGGGCGCATGTAAATATTTTTAATAGGGTAGGGCTGAGAAAAGTAAAACATTCCCAGAATGCTTAGCGTCACATTGTCAACATCATAGAGACTAGCCCTATAAATAACTGTCCACACCGGAACACTTCCTCTTTCTTTGCCCAACGAGCAGTCCAACTTGAACGGAATTATAGTCCAAAAACATCAAAACGTATCCTGATCACAGCAGACCGGAGATCCAACAGGAACTGTAGAGCGTGTACATGAAGGTCGAAGACCCTTCCATTCCAAAAGACCACCCGGATAGTTTAATCGCCTTTCTAGTCATTGCCTGAAATGAAAAAGATGTACTTGTACCAACTGTTTTAACTTGCATCTCAGGGTGGGGGTCATGACAATTATGCATCATAATCAGTACCCTGGGTGGGATAATCTTCGCCTCAGTGTCCTTAATAGAACTGAAAATTCTTGGTGCGAATGCTAGCAAATTTTTTATTCTATTACAGGACCGGAGGCTTTAGAATATGCTAGTTTAACGCTGATCCAAAACAACAGAAGCAACATCACCCACAGGTTGGTAATAAAACTGTTTGAAAGTGGCACTTGAAGACCAATCAGCCTCTTTCATGATATTTTGTATACTATTACCCAACATAAATGATTTTGAGGCCATAGCGGCCTCTGACATTATATATCTAAGCCACCTGGCAATCGTAGCAGAGGTAACCGGTTTGAAAGGTTTTTGCAAAGCAATTAGCAACCTTGGACAACCAGCTGGTCTGAGCGACTGTGTAGACTCTTCATATACTTTAAGAAATTTGACGACACAAGAGTTTTTCATTTAATGGAAAAGCATTGTAATCCATAGATTTGGAAATAGTTTTAGTGTGAGCAGTTATCGCAAAAGATACACCTTCAAGAGAAAATATTCTACCCTCCACGTCTAACACTTTAATGTCAGAAACCCTGCGACATGCAGATAAACATAACAGCATGGCCAACTTAGCTGACAATTGTTTTCTGGACAATAATTAATTACTAGGCCATTGTTCAAATAACTGCAATACCTTAGACACATCCCATTAAGAGGTATACTTAGCCTTAGAAGGGTTCGCTATACGTATCCCTTTGAGAAGTTTATACACTATAGCAGAGCTTTCCAAACGGTGTGTCCTAACACAGTACTGTCGCCTGCAAATGATGGGTGTGTCGCAGGATGACACCGGTGTCAAGGGCTCTTAGCACATAACTGCTGCTAATTAGGAGGCATTCCTTTGAAAGAGTGTCTCGGAGTCTGCCACAGCAGCGCGGACTATGAGACACTCTGCTCCATGGGGGCCAGGCGATTCACAACACAGCCCCATTAACAAGTTAATGGTCTTTTAAAGAGCTGTGAAGTACTCGGTGCAGCTGTGTCTGTGCCCAGGAAGCTGAGGTGAGGGGACAGAGGGTGACAGGCAGAGGGAGATAGAGGAAGAAAGACAGAGGGAGATAGAGGGAGAAAGACACAGAGAGAGGGAGGAAGAGAGAGGGAGACAGAGAGGGAGGGAGACAGACGGACAGATACAGAGGGACAGATACAGAGAGACAGAGGGAAGGATACAGAGGGAGGAGAGAGAGGGAGGGAGACAGATAGAGGGAGACAGGCAGGGGGAGGGAGACAGAGAGAGAGGGAAACCATGGGAGACAGAGGGAAGGAGTCTGGGGTAGACAGAGGGAGGGAGTCCGGGTAGACAGAGGGAGGGAGAGGGAGACAGAGAGAGGGAGACAGATAGAGGGAGGCAGAGGGACACAGATAGAGGGAGGGAGACGGGGAAGGAGACAGAGAGAGGGACACAGAGGGAGGGAGACGGAGGGAGACAGAGGGACGGAAACAGGGAGAGGGAGACAGAGGGCAACAGACAGAGGGAGGGAGACAGAGGGAGGGAGACAGAGGTAGGGAGACAGAGAGAGTAAGTGAGACGGAGGGAGGGAGAGAGAGAGGGAGAGAGATAGAGAGAGGGAGGGAGACAGCAAGAGAGGGAGGTAGACAGCGAGAGAGAGAGGGAGGGAGGGAGACAGACAGATAGAGATAGAGACAGGGACAGACAGAGACAAATAGAGGCAGGGACAGTGGCAGCCAAATAGAGGCAGAGACGGAGAGGGAGACAGAGGGAGGGAGACAAGGACAGACAGACAGATGGAGGCAGAGACAGGGACAGACAGAAGCAGACACTGAGATCGACAGAGAGGCAGGGAGGGAGACGAAGACAGAGGGAAACAGAGAGAGAGGAGGGCAGAGGGAGACAGTCAGGGGGAGACAGAGGGAAGAAGAGGGTGACAGAGAGGGGGAAACCATGGGAGACAGAGGGAGGGAGTCTGGGGGAGACAGAGGGAGGGAGTCCGGGGTAGACAGAGGGAGGGAGAGGGAGACAGAGAGAGGGAGACAGATAGAGGGAGACAGAGGGACACAGATAGAGGGAGGGAGACAGAGGGAGGGAGACGGAGGGACAGAAACATAGGGAGACAGAGAGCGGGAGACCTAGAGCAGAGGTCTTCAAACTTTTTGATGCCGAGATCCCCCTGTCAAAAACATTTTAGGCATGAGGACCCCCCTCCTGACCAAAATGTCTAGAGCTTCGTACTCACCATCATCGACAACCAAAAGCGCCCCCAATTCCCACGGCAAATCATTTTACAGTTGGGAAATTAAATTAAACAGTGTTTAGCAAAACCAAATGTTTGTGGATGACTATGGTTCGTGGTCTTTTGGGTTTTGTTATTTGTTTCGGTTTTTGGTAACCATCTTGGCCAAGTGAACAATAAATTCTGAAGGCCACGAGAAAATGCTAAGAGGCTGGCTGCCTGGGTGTCCAGTCACCTAGACTATAATTATGTTCACGTGGTACAAGTACGACCGATGGGTATGCCCTTGTAATTTGTGTGCTTGGGCTATACTCAAAGGTCATCTTGAAGCAGACTACCTATGCTCATGGTGCATCTCTTGTCCCTATGACCTCTTTCACATCAGTGCCCCTAGAAGTGCCCTTCTTTGCAGGCCAGACGTTCAGTACAGTGGGAGGCTTAGTATCTGGAAGGAGAATGACATCCATTGTGAACATGTGTTTCCATGCCCTTGGTGCCGGACAATATGTTGCACGGTCAGACTGGCTAAACTGAGCCTTAGTCTTGGGAAGGCCTTTGCAGGGTGAGGGTCAGAAGAGAGGCTGTGAAATATAGCAAAAGACACTTGTCTAGAGATGGAAGTAAATAGACAACCGTTTGATTTTTGTGGGTGACGTTCATTGTACCCAGAGGCAGCTACCAACCACAGGTAATCTAACAGAGAGGTAGACTAGATTATTGAAGATCACACAGGCTGTCGGCGAGGAGCTGGGTAGCCTCCAAATCAGCACACACAGTGATTGTGTGAGAGGCTGGCCTTGACATGAGACAGAAAGATGTTTACCGCAGACCATTGTCTTCCCCTTCTCCCCTCCGCGGTACCTGGTTGATTAATGGTAGCATGTGTTCTTTATGAGCTGATGACTCACAAAGCATTTACTGCTGCAGTGTCAACAATATCTTGTTGAAAACTATCTTACAGCCACACAGAATGGAAGGTGTACACAGTCTTCACCCTTTATTCTTTCCAGCACGACTGCTCATCCCGGTCTGGTAAAGGTGATATGAACTGGTTCACAATTCCATGCAATAATTCACCACAAGGCATCATATTAAACTCCTGCTACAAGAATGAAAATGGAAAGCACACTGAAAATGAAACATTTGAAAGTCATAAAAATGAACTGGAGCCTTTTCCCCAACCCTGGAGTTTATACTGAAGTACATTTCAGCTTCCAGGCCACATGTGAGACCTGTTTGATCTGCACAAATCAATTTAAAAAAAGTTATAAATGTGAGTGCTTGTTAAAATTTGCTGTGAGGAGGCCAGTAGGGACATTCAGTATGTAGATGTGGTTTATCCTAATCTCCTCCAAATTAAGACAATTTAGTGGCCAACATAATAGTACCATCATAACCCTCACCCCTCCATTGTGATGCTGCTTATTTGAGAAAAGACTGCAGAACCAAATGTGTTTAATAATATTGGAATTCTGTAAGCCTTACCATGTAATATTTTGATGCTGTAAAAATATTTGGCTTTGTCAATTATTGAAAAAATCTATTCTCCGTTCAGACAAATAACTTGAGCATTGACACTTTCATTTAACCATGCTGTCTGAATCTTTCTCTGCAGTGATATTTAAACAAACGTAAAAGTAATGATGTTTCAGACATCAACTTTGTCATCTTCAGTAGTCCATTCACTGCACTTATCTTGCAAACTAGTTAGTCTCTAAAAGCTTAGTTTGAAAAGTAAAAATATATGTATATCTACATTTTACTTACTTAACATCTTTTCAAGCATTTCACTGTGAATGTCCATTGTCAGCAGCATCAAGCTCCACACCCACACGGATGCTCACGCATCAGGCGTGAGACTAACGCATTTCAGTGTGGTGGTCCGCCTCACTGCACTGAAATGCAAAGTCACGCATATTGGGGCCTTTGGTCCTCAGCTGTCAAGTGCTGCACCAAGTGCTGGCCTTTATAATTACTAATGGAGCGGGATAGGAGCATGCAGCGTATTCACTGAATCTGCAAAGCCACATGCAGCTTTTATTACAGAAAATAATATTTTAATAGCGCACAATCATGACAACCCGTCCCACCTCTCTTTCTATTTATTTTGTTTCGAGCTAACTATACATGTAGCGTGCTTCAACCTCCCTGTCCTGAGACATGCCAGTGCCAGTCTGCGGGGACTCTGGCGACTTGAGTCAGCTGAGTCTTGTGGATTTATTCATTTATTATGCAGCTGACGAGATGAGGCCTCTCACACCTTAGGAATCTCGGCCCGGGTGCATGTGGGACACATAAGCCCTGGAGTAGACTGATGCTACTTTTTTGGTTGCCAGGGAGGAGGAAGAAAGCCCAGATATTTACACTTTGTGCCTTATTACTTACCTAGGATAGCCAGACGTGCACGCTGCGACCTTTACTTCACTATTCATGCCCTGTGCTGAGTGCAGACACATGCACACAGCCTCATACACAGCATACTTTGCTGAGTGCAGGCGTGAGGCAGAGGCTATTTTCATGTTGTGCACACTAGAAGCTAACGCACAGGGAGAGATTATTGTATGGAAATGAGCTCCACACCCGATTGTATACAGTTAACATTGCTTATTTATAGCATTTATTCAGTCATGGTAAACTGATATTCATTGCTTGATTTTGCTCGAGAGTGTCACTCATAGTTGTTAAAATGTCATTCATAATTGCAATAAATTTATGAAAATGTCACACATAGTAATCTGAAACCTTGGCAGCTATGGGACGCGCCGTGTTTAAATAGAAACATCCAATCTTCCATTGTGTTTCTCTGGAGCAATCAATGAAATTGAGCACGGAGTTAAGGCAGCATAAATAAATAGACACATGCTGGAAAGAAGAAAAACGGACAGAACACAGAAAAGAAAGATCAACCAGAGCCTTTGCCCAAATCCCCTCATGGCTCAATCCGGGAAACAAATAAGAATCACAAATTTGCTAGCATTCGCAACAAGAATTTGCAATTCTATTAAGGACACGGAGGCGAGGATTATGCTTCTCAATCTTTACTAGAAGCTCACAGCAGCCAATGAAAATGCTTGCTTTTCATTCAAGTATAACGTTAAACTGCATATCCCATCATGCTTTACATATAACCACGCCCCCTTAGTCCATAAGAGGCCTCAGCCTGCCGCCATCTTCCTCTTTCTTGCGGCGAACAGCTCCAACAGAACCTTGGAACTCCAGAACCCTTCCAACGGGAAGAAGAAACAACTCCAGGCGAATCATCCTGACATTCTTTGAGGCTCAGTCACTCTTTTTATCAGAACCTGAAAGAAAGGATAAGAGACCGTAACCACCATCACCATCTGGGTGGGCAAGCATTTATAACCTCATATACAATGCCGGGTGGGATAATCCTCGCCTCCGTGTCCTTAATAGAATTGCAAATTCTTGTCGCAAATGCTAGCAAATTTGTGATTCTATGTCAGGACCGGAGGCTTCTGATTATGCACGTTTAACGCTTATTAAAAACAACAGAGGTAATATCCCCCACCGGCTTATAATAAAACGTTTTAAAAGTCGATTCAGACGACCAATCTGCACAATGCATAATATCATGAATGCTGGAACCCAACATGAACGATTTCGATGCCATAGCACCCCTGACGGAATGCGCACCAAACATGGTGATGTCAATGCCTGCTTCCTCCATTATAAAGCGAAGCCATCTGGCAATGGTGGCCGCCGCCACTGCTTTCAACGTCTTTTGTAAGGCTATCAAAAGCTGCGAACAGCCCTGAGGCCTAACTGCCGCAGTACATTCCTCGTAAGTCTTTAGACAATGAACCACACACAACTTTTCATTCTCCTGAAATGCATTATAAGATATCTGTGTAGACAAAGTTTTTGTACGTCTAAAAATCTGAAAAGAAACTCCTTCCGGAGTAAATACTCTACCTGTTAAATCCAGCTTGGCCGACAGCTGTTTCCTGGAAAGAGACGAGTTAACCGGCCATTTGTCAAAAAGGTCTAGAACCCGTTTAACATCCCACAAACCGGAATACCTAGGTTTGGGGGGATTTTCTACTCTAACACCTTTTAGCAGTTTGCACACGACAGGGTGCATACCAATCGGCCTACCATCCAGCTGAGCATGGCCCGCTGAGATGGCAGATCTGAAATTGTTGACCGACCTATAGGCGAGGCCCTGTGACGCCTTATCCGTCAGGAAGTTTAGCACATGGGGTAAGCCGGCCCCCACGGGATCCAAATGTCGTTCCACGCACCAATCCACCCAACCTTTCCAGGCCGAGGAGTATCGCTTTCTCGTGGAAGGAGCCCAAGCCTGCTTGATGAAGTGTGCAGCCCTGCTCGAAATCCCTGGCACTTGCCACTGTTGTCTGAAAGCCTCCAGGCCATCAGCCGAAGTCTGCCCTCCACTATCAAAGGATGTCTCTCCTGATGAGGGCCCAGCAATAGCATCGACGACTCTGGTAGGAGTCTGGGAAGGTCGCAGCTCCACTGCATCAGCTTGGGGAACCAAGACTGGGACGTCCACCAAGGCGTCACCATGACCACTTCCGCCTTCTGTCTGATCACCTGAGACATTGCTCTGGGGATCAGTAAGAAGGGGGGGAACGCATAATGCACCCCCATTGACCAGTCTTGGAGAAAGGCGTCCGTCGCCCAAGCCAACGGATCCGGTCTCCAGCTGAAGAATCTGGGAATCTGGAAGGTCAGCCTCGACGCAACTAAATCCGTCTCGAACGGACCCCAAATGCTCATCAGCCACTGGAATATCCTCGGGAGCAACTTCCAGTCGCTGAAGTCCCTGAGGTACCTCGAGTTCCAGTCCGCTACCTGATTGGACTGCCCCGGCAGGTATTCCGCAATGACCGATATCTGGTTCCGGAGGCAATAATGCCAAAAATCTTTGGCTATCTGCACCAGCATGGACGACCTCGTGCCTCCCAATTTGTTGATGTACCTCACCGCCGAAATATTGTCCAGGCGCAGGAGGATACAACATGAAGTCTGCTTCGGGGAAAGCGTTCTCACCGCGAACGACCCCGCAAGCAGCTCTAGGCAATTGATATGAAGAGACAGCTCCTCCGGGGACCACCGTCCTCCTGTGGAGATGTCTCCACAACGCGCGCCCCAGCCCCACCGGCTGGCGTCGGATTCTATTGTGACTTCCGGGAGGGAACCGATGATCGCTCGGCCATTCCAAGCGTCGACGTGTCCCAGCCACCATTGCAACTCTGTCCTCACCTCCTGCGTGAGGGGAATGTTGTCCGAATACGACAGACCCTTCCGAAGATGTCTGATCTTCAACTGTTGCAGGGCCCTGTAGTGAAGCGGGCCCGGGAAAATCGTTTGGACCGAAGAGGCTAGGATCCCTACCATTCTCGCCAGCGCTCTTAGGGAGACCGACTGGCTGTCTATCAGTTTCCTGATCTCTTTTTTCAGATCCCGAAGCTTGTCCTTCGGAAGGCGTAACTGGGCTATCACCGAATTCACCGTGAAACCCAGAAAATCTATAACCTGTGTGGGAACCATGACCGACTTCTTGGCGTTTATAACAAAACCCAGATCCTGCAAAATAGTCATGGTCAGCTGGAGATGCCGCAAAAGGGACTGCTGGCACTCGTCCACTATCAGTATATCGTCGAGGTATATGATCAGACGAATACCCCGTTCTCGGAGATACGCTATTACCGGCTTCATCACCTTGGTGAAGCACCAAGGAGCCGAGGAGAGCCCGAAAGGCAGAACCAAATATTCGTACCATTGGTCTCTCCACTGGAACTGAAGAAACCGACGATGCGGGGGAAAAATTGGAATAGAGAGATACGCGTCCTTGAGGTCCAACCGGACCATCCAATCTCCCACCTGCAACAGATCCGTTAAAAGATGGATACCCTCCATCTTGAAATGGTTGTACGTCAGGAATTGATTGAAGTCTCTGAGATTTAAAACTAGTCTGTTTCCACCCCCTTTTTTCTGAATCACAAAGATGTTGCTGCAGAAACCGTGAGGGCTGCGAGTACTTGGTGCTATCGCGTGTTTCTGCAGCAAGGCCGCAATCTCTTCGTCTATAAAACTGGCCTCTAGTTGGGAAAATTGGAGAATAGGGGGTACTCTTGACTGAACAGGACGAGAGTAAAATTCCAAGTGAAAGCCCTGAACTGTCTGTAAGACCCAAGCGTCTTGCGTAAGGTCTTTCCACCGCCCCAGGCAGTGTTGTGTGCGACCCCCCAGCGGAAGAAGGGAAATATCTGAAAGTCTCACCTGAGCTCTGTTGATGCTTGAAGTTTCCCCTGTTATTTCCAGCTTGGTATCTGTTTCTGTTGAACCTCTTACGGGAGGGGTAGAAGGTCCCTCCCCTGGTGGAGTCAAAGTCGTTCCTGCCCCTTCCGAAGTCGCCTCTGTGGGGGCCAGGAGGACCTCCTCGGCCTGACGAGCGACCCCCGCCTCGTCCGGCCCTGTGAAAAACACCCTGGCTGAGAGCGCGTTTGATGCCCGACTGGGCCTTGTCCAACGCCGTAAAGGTCCCGACATACTTGGAGACGTCCCTGATGAACTTGTCACCAAATAGAAGACCCTCAGCAAGGGGTCCCGGCTCCGCGTCAGCTAGCTCCGTTAGGTTCGAGTCCATCTTCATGAGCAAAGATTTTCTTCTCTCTGCCGAGACGGCACAATTCGCGTTGCCCAAAAAACATATGGCCCTCTGGGCCCATCCAGCCAGCACGTCAGGATCCATAATAACCGAGGTCTCCTTGGCTACAAAGGCCATCTCTAAGATCTTTGCCAAGGGGCCGATGGCATCCAGCATCTTGTCCTGACACCCCTTCCATGCTCTGTCTAAGCCCCTCTTCGGATCCTTAGTGAATTTCTTCAGAAAGGTGAGGAGGTTGGGGTCTATCTCCGGCGTTTCCGCCACCTGATTCGGGATTTCTGGTCTAGGGCACTCAGAGCGTAAACGGTTTCTTACTTCCCTAGGGAAGCCCTTACGTAGATTTTCGTGAATATAAGCAGTGACCGCCGCCGGTGGCACCCAGTCTTGAGATCTGGGGTGAACTATATCCGATGGGTCAAAGGTGAAAGGTGTATGCGCCGGCGCGAGGCTCTTGGGCTGCGCCACCTTTGCCCTCTTCGGAGGGTTGTGATCTTCGGAAGTATCCGTATCTGTATCAGTGTTAGTACCGGTATCCGTGTCCGTGTCCGTATCGTGGACCCTACGCTTAGCTGTGGCTTTGCCCCCTGCGTAAGAGTGGTCCGCCATATCCGGCAGGGTAGCTAAGGCCTGTGTGTGAGGCCAGGTGGCAGTGTCCCCCGAAGGAGGACCCGAGGTGGACGCCTCGCTCTTCTTCTTTTGAGGTTTGGTGAAGCCATGTCTTTTGGCGAAACCCTCTAGTTGTCGTCGTATGGGACTAAGGGCCGTAGCCAGTGCCTGTTGCACTGTCTGTGGGACAGTAGTCTCCATCGCCCTGTTTACGGAGGACTGGACAGAAGCGTCCAAAGCACTAACAAGGTTGTCCTCCAAGGCAGCCGTCTGCCTAGTCTGAAATTCCTCCTCCTCATAGTACCCCTCATTATATTGCTCTTCAGACATACTGCTGTACTGGAACTAACCACCCTATAGGCTGTGGTCACTCAAACCAGGTACAAGGAGGGTCAGGGGGGGGGGGTCAGCCCACTCAGCACACTAACTTCCAACCTTCAACCCCCTCAGCAAAGCTGTAGTCAAAGTGGGTCAGAGACTAAGGCCACTGCAATTCCTCGAGCGTGTGCGCGCTCTAAAACGGCCTTTTTTAGTATTTTTCAACCTCACCAGGCGATCACTAAGGCAGAGGGACCCTTCCTAACACTCCAGCTGCCAAAGCGCAAGTGAAACTGTTAACGCGGGTCGCGTCGCGACGTGCAGCCCAAACGCTACTGAATCCTACCAAAAACTAGCCCAATTCAGCGCGTTTTGGGCGCACGTCGCGACCGAGAGCCACCCGGCCTGTACTGGCGTCAGCGGAGATGAGGGAAGCCGGCTGCGCATGCGCTAGATGCGCGAACACTATGGGGAACACCGGGGCACAAACTAGGCTCAATCTGCCAACCAAGGCGTCCGTCTGCCTCCGGTCAACGACCGTTACGCTACCCTCGCGCCAGTGAAGCGCGATCCTGCCACAAATGAGGAATCAATTACTGAAGACGACGGGCGCAGAGGCGCCACGTCGAAGCACCGCTACTCCCCTCGAAAGAGGTAACCAGTTCTACTCAATGCATACAACAAGTAATACAGTGCCTTTTAGTTTGAATAACTCCACATTAACATGTACAATTAGCACAAATAATCACAGAGGGAGTAAACAAGGTGCACTTAGCTCTGTGAGCAGCAAAGAAAGAGGAAGATGGCGGCAGGCTGAGGCCTCTTATGGACTAAGGGGGCGTGGTTATATGTAAAGCATGATGGGATATGCAGTTTAACGTTATACTTGAATGAAAAGCAAGCATTTTCATTGGCTGCTGTGAGCTTCTAGTAAAGATTGAGAAGCATAATCAGAAGCCTCCGGTCCTGACATAGAATCTGTGTGTGTGCGCAAGTCAGTTTCAGTGTATGTCTGCAGCGGGGAAGAGGCTGGTTACCTAATTAAACTGGGAAGCTTTGGGTTGCCTTGGAAATCAGCCGGAAGTAACGCGGAGATCCTAATGAAGAGGCAGCCACGAGCCACAAAGCAGCACACGAGGTGAAAGCAGGGATGGCCAAGGAAGGCATCAGTGATGGCGTGGATATTGCAGAAGTCCCTCGAAGTACAGGCTGCATTGCAAAGGTTCTGGTCCATCTTTATGGACAAAGTTTGCGGGCATTTCCTGGTATGTATGCTGCAGTCTCTCTGATTGGAGGACATGTTTTGATGACGTAGCCACATTATGATTGGCTTATTTTACCTAGTCCTCCAATCAGAGAGCCTCCTGAGATGCAAGTATTTCTAATCCAAAACGAAGAGGAAACGTTTTGGATATGAGACAGACGTGAGGTTGGTGAATGCGCGACCCCCTTCAGATGACTCCACGCCCCCCCTGGGGGTCGCGCCCCATAGATTGAAGACCTCTGACCTAGAGCAACAGACAGAGAGAGTCAGACAGAGGGAGTCAGACAGAGAGCGACAGACAGAGGGAGTCAGACAGAGAGAGTCTGACAGAGGGAGGGAGACCGAGGGAGCGAGACAGACAGACAGAGACAGAGGGAGGTAGACAGACTGAGGGTGATAGACAGAGGGAGACATAGGAAGGGAGAGAGAGGGAGGGAGACAGTTCGAGAGAGAGGGGGAGAGAGAGAGAGAGGGAGACTGACAGAGTGAGTGAGAACCCCCCTGAATCCCCCTTAAGTGGTTCAGGGTCGCTACGCTACGCTCGCTACACTGCCTTACTGTGTCCCAAAATGATGCATCTCCAAAAAGTGTGTCCCCAACATGAAAAGCTTGGAAAGCTGTGCACTATAGGATGCATACCAACCAGCCTGCCCTCTAAGTGTGCATGGCCCGCAGAAACAGCTGACTGGAAATTGTTCACCAATCTATAGGATAAACCATCAGTGGCTTTTTGTGATAAAAAAATTAAAATGTGAGAGATATCTGCTTCCATAGGATCCAGGTGTCTCTCAAACACCAAGCCTTCCATGAGGAACTGTATCTCTTCCTGGTAGATGGGACCCAGGCTTGTTGGATAAAACTGGAAGCTTGCTCCGAAATTCCTGGCAACTACCACTTTTGCCGGAAAGCTTCAAGGCCATCAGGGAGAGCTGCCACGCGGGGACTAACGGGTGGAGCTCCCCCTGAGAGCCCTGGAGTATCCTCGGGAAGCACAGGAGATGAATTGGAGGGTTGCACGCCATCTCCAACAGGACAGGAAACCATGGCTGCGACTTCCAAATCAGAGTGACCATCACAATCTCCACTTCTTGCCGAACCACTTGATTCGCTACCCTGGGTATTAGGATAAACGGGGGAAATGCATACTGGGGTTCTGAGACCAATCCTGAGTGAAGCCATTGGTCGCTCTCGCTAGGGGATCTGGCCTTCAACTGAAGAAGGACTCCAGTTGGTGATTCAGCCGAGAGGTAAAAAGATCTATTTGGAACGGACCCCACAGCGACTGGAGCTGGCGAAACAGAGACGGATGAAGCTTCCAGTCGCTGTAATCTTTCAGAAGACGCTATTGCCAGTTCGCTACTGCATTGTCTCCACCCGGAAGGTACTCCGCAATCACTGTGATTTGATGTGCTAGGCAATAGTGCCAGAAATCCTTGCCGATCTCCGCCAACATCGGGGATCTGATACCCCCAGTTTGTTTATATACCTCACAGCGGAGATATTGTCCATTTGTAACAGAATACAACACAATACCTTCCTGTGTGAGAGAGTGCGAATCGCTAATGACCCCGCCAGGAGCTCAAGGCAATTGATATGAAAATCCAGCTCCTGGAGAGACCATCTGCCCCTGTGGTCACCTCCCCGCAGCGGGCTCCCCAACTCGACCTGCTTGCATCGGACTCTATGACCACTTCTGGGAGAGATCCGAAGATCGCCCAACCATTCCATACATCGACGTGTGCCAACCACCATTGAATCTCCGCTCCGGCATCGTCCGTCAGCGGGACTCGATCTGAGTAAGACAGGCCCTTTTGTAGGTGTCTGATCTTGAGACGTTGAAGGGCTCGGTAATGTAAAGGTCCTGGGAAAATCACCTGTATGGATGATGCCAGTAGGCCCACTAAGCGAGGACATCACTTATGTATCTAGAGTTTTTCTCTATTCCTTCTTCAGGTCCCTCAGCTTCTGCTTGAGCAACTGAAGCTGGGCCAACTGAGAGTTGATCACAAATCCCAAGAATTCCAAGGACTGTGTCGGAACCAGAACTCACTTTGACTTGTTTTGACAAATCCCAGACCCTCTAACATTGTCATTGTTATCTGTAGGTGAAGGGTCGCTAGGGAAGCCAAAGGGGCCATTATCAGGATGTCAAAAATAAGCAGATTGGCAGTAGGGGAAAAGCAGTTTCACCACTTTACTATACAGGAAGATCCTAATAAATCACTCAATTCTAGTTGCCCACCTCTTTGGTCCACTACCACAAGACCATAAATATTAAATCCAGAAACAAGCAAATAAAGAGGCAACAAAGCAAATATCTTTCGAAATGCTTGAACACACTAAGCCGGAAGTCTGTGCCAGAGAAAGGGGGGAATGAGGACTTCTAAAGAGGAAGGGTGGGTTGGGGCAGCCTCAGGCTTGCAGGGCCACTGGCCTGTCAGCAGATATCCTAACCTCGCTGTTCTGTCATGTACCTGACCCTGCCCCAGCCCAGCCAGCCTTGCAGACCTCTCACTCCTCCTGCAGACCAGGTTGGCTGCCTTGGTCTTCGCCACCACCCAAGCTCTGCCGACTCATCGCTTCTCACAACATTGCAACGGTGCGGAGAATGGCCTTAGTAGCCCCGGGACAGGGGAAGACGGGGAAAGGGGGATGGGGAATCCGGGCTTGCTCCAACATTAACCCCGGCTCAACCTCCCTCCCCGCCATCGGGTAATGGACAAACAATACAAAATGCGGCTCGTAGGGTATGAGAAGGTAACAGAATATGGCCCTGCAGAGGCATAGTGCAGAAGGGTGGGGGTGGAGTGAGGGGTGTTGAAGCCGGATTCCTATCCCGATTTTTACCGTACCAATTCTTAGGATACACGGCCGACTAGATATTTATTGTCTGCTAAGAAGTTTAAAGGGAAGATTACCAAATTCATAATCTCACGACAAATTTATAAATGACCAAATCAATCCAAAGTCAAAGGACCACTGACTACGAAATAAAATTTCAAAAGATTTATTACCAAGCCAGAAATAACTGAACATACAAACACCTCAGCATGAGATTTAAGAAATAGACTGGCACTAATACAAACATAATCCTATGCAAGAGTCTCAGACGACTCAAGATGAAGAGTAATGTGACTTCCAAGAGCATCAGGCATACAATGACAGTTCCTGCTTGGAGCCTTGTCTGCATTTACTCAAAGGAAAGAAAAGGTTAGCCTGTCCCTACTCTAACTCTAAGGTGACATCCCTACTTAGCATCCCTTCCTGGCAAATGTAACATCTTTGCATTCCGATTCACTCCCTCCGTACTCTCTTCTAACATCCTAAACAAAGGATTATTCAACCTAACGAAGCACCTGCACCTTCAACAGAAACGTGTGAGAAAGCAACCTTGCACACACACAATATTGCAATTCGAAATTCAACTGAGAACGGAGCCTTCCCAAGGAAAATGCATTTCAAATCTACTGAGTACAGTCAAGCTAAGGAAAATACGGTTAGGCCTTTACTAACGTTTCATGTCTCAGGCCTTTACACGTTTATATGCACTTCTAACATAACATCATAAGCATTACATTCAAACCCATTCTAAAGGCATTATTTCATTGTATTTCTAAAGCATCACTTTTACATGTGTTAGAACATTACTCCACTTCATTAACAGGCAACCTACACATGCAACTTTAATATGGCACGTTAATCCTAATGCAACATTTTACACATAAAGCCATAATTTATACATTACTTAAGGCATATTCTTGATTAAAGCACTACATCAGTCTCCAAATGATATGAACACACTTCTACATTTTGCAATACACTCGATTAGTTCTACATTTCTAATAATCACACGTTGATACACTCCTCTAAATATGCGGGTGCAGACTACTCATGAATATGGTGCACCCCTACAAATTTCAGAATAACATGGCGCTCTATCTGGGGTCAGGGCACAGAGGCCTCCCTACCACGAAGTGCAGAGTCTGTGGAAATGTACACACTGCCTCACTGACCTCATTTCACCTCCCACCTCCTCTAGGCACCCCTTCTGTGGCCTCATGCACCAGGGCACAAGTTCTACAACAAGTAGTAGGGTGGCTAATTAGCATATGCAGGTCAATCCTGAAACTGAGGTGTTAATGTACAGCAGGGAGTGTTTTTTACGTTATAACTCATAATCACACAGTCACCCTTTACACAAACTACTTAAATCCTCGGCATCTCGCTCCTTTCCATAAGAGAGATAGCATGGTTGGAGACATGGGGAATAAAAGTGGAAACTGCAGTGAAAAAGTAAACCCACATAAGCAAAACATTGTTCCAAAAACATTTTACACCAAACTTTCAAATACATAAGATTACGAAGTGTGGGTAGCCCGTGGACAGGAGATACAGGTCAGAGTCTTAACTCCAAGTTGTTTTATAATATTCTGTTCCAAAATGCCAAAGCCAGTCATTTAAAAAAATCTGGTGGTCTAACAGACTCTAGGAACTGCTGCTCTTCCTATCAAACCACATCCATCAAAGACCCCAGGAAAAGAATTCTGGAAAATAATAGTGTAAGATTATCTTGTAGGGTATTGAGGAGCCTGCTCACTGGTCCTGTGTACCTAAAAGGAAGGCCCACCTGTATCTGTCAGCTACTGTAGTCAGATTTTGTTCCACCCCATGCTCTTTGCCCCTAATCTTAGTTATTCTCAGGAGATTAGGGTGCAAAAGTAGTCTGTTGAGATTATGGGCGTACAACACGTTTGGTGCCGAATGGGATTCTGTCACAGGCTGATGCTAAGTTCAGTGATCACCAGTGGTCACTGGGTGTTCGTTTATAATCTGTTCTACTTAGACCACATTTGCTTTGTGATTGTTCTGAAAGTGGTCCAGTTGGTCCTATCATATGTAAACAATTCCTTTGTTTATCTAGCGCCAGGTGACATCATGCATACCTAGATGAAGGGCCCATCAAATACCCACCCCACTTCCCAGACGACACATTAGTTCTGATTTCTTCACCCAACATCTGGAATATGTGCCCCCTTCTTGTCCTTTTAGTTCTCATCACCACCGCTTTCCTAGTAACACCCTTCTCATATCCCCCCCACCCTCCCCCGTCTCATTTTCCCAACATGGCCACCACTCGAGTTAAGGCTGGAATTAATTGCTACAAAATCATGTATCCTCCCAACCAGACGAAAGCTTCAGTAAAACGATTGAAGCATAACACTATTGAACGTTTCCCTGATTCCCTTTTTGTTGATCAATTTTACAATGGTCGTTTTAGGAGGCTCAAAAACGATTTCATCTTCTTCACTCATGACACCCCCTCTTGGTCCACCAGCTTATATAATTCCCTTAACGTCACCTCCTCCTCCTCTATCCCTCATGGCAAACAACTAAAAATTTCCCCCTATGCGCGTTTCAACGGCTACCTCACTATTTCACTCTATAACAACGGTACTGTCATGATCCAAGGCAAAGACACCTGTCTCTTGCTCTTTGACCACCTCTTTCCCTCCCTACTCCCCTCCACTGCGACTGGGTTATCCCCTGACTCTTCATCTAGCTCCACCCACTACTCACTTTCTCCTCCCCTGACCCCCCTACACACCATCAGGGTGCACCCTCGAGAAGCACAGGTAGCCCCTCTTCCCTCCCCCTCCCATGTGCCCTCCTCGCCTATGCCTCCCCCTCACAGTTTGCCCCCGCATTCATCACTTCAGCCTTACCTCTAACTAATAAGCTCCTCGTCCAATCTGCGCCATCCCGGTTCCCCAATCTCTTCACCTCACCCATACTCCTACCTGCCACACCCCTTTTCAGTCCATCTCTCCTCCAACCCTCTCCCCGGTTACCCTTCCCAACGCTCCCCTTATTCCTCCTCCCCCCCTCTCCTCTACCCCCCTCCTCCCCTCGTTATTCACCCCGATTTCTCCACAAACCCATTGCATATCTCTCCTTCCCCCCACTCCTCCAGCTGTGCTGTGCTACCCCCTTTCCCCCCTAGGTAACCCTTTCCATTTCCCTCCCTCGGGCACAGCAGAACCACTTCCTTTCTTCGGCTTCCCATTCTCCCAAACCCCCTCACTCTGCCAGATGCCCATTTCCTCATAGCCACCTTCTCTTGAGGACAGGACCTCTTCAACCACCTCCCCTCTATTCCTCCCTAACCCCCTACATTCCCATGACTCCACACAGGCCTCCCCTCTCCTTCTACCATACCGCCCTGATCCGCACCCATCTCCCCCTAAATTTGTCCTTAATTCCTTTCCTTCTTGCAACTCCAACAAAGACAACTCTCCCTTCACCTCTGACTCACCAACTCCCGCAAGTAGTAGGGTGGCTAATTAGCATATGCAGGGCAATTCTGAAACTGAGGTGTTAATGTACAGCAGGGAGTGTTTTTTACGTTATAACTCATAATCACACAGTCACCCTTTACACAAACTACTTAAATCCTCGGCATCTCGCTCTTTTCCATAAGAGAGATAGCATGGTTGGAGACATGGAGAATAAAAGTGGAAACTGCAGTGAAAAAGTAAACCCACATAAGCAAAACATTGTTCCAAAAACATTTTACACCAAACTTTCAAACACATAAGATTACGAAGAGTCACCTCCCAATGCCTCACAGTCCTTGCAGTCGAAATCAATAACGTTGCTCCTCTCCAAAGTAATAAGATAAGGCCCACTCCCTCAGCACCTTGGTTCAACATATCCCTCTATGAAGAAAGGAAGCAACTAAGATTCCTGGAGAAAGAATGGAGGCAAGCGCCCTCCACTGATAATCTGGCCACGCTTCATTCAGCAAGATCCAAGTACCACAAGAACATCTTCCTTGAGAAAGCGTCGCATTTCAGAACTCTCCTTGACTCTGACAAAAATAGACCCAAAAAACTATTCGATCTCATCAAGGTTCCTAACCGCTCTCCCCCATCCTCGAGGATTCCACAAAGAAAGCAGCGGATTTTGGTATATTCTTTGATGAAAAAGTGAAATCCCTTGTGGCTCAGGTCGCTCATCCTACCCCTCCAGAGGAGCGCAAATCGTCAGCTATTTGGCAGAACTTTGACCCCATCTCTGAAGATGCCCTCCTCAAGTGCATCCTCGAAACAAAGCCTTCCAACCATTCTGTTGACCCCATCCCCAGTGCCATTGCCATTGACTTCTATTCCCATTCTCTTTCCTATTGGACCACTCTGGTCAACCTCCCCCCTCTGTCAAGTCTCCCTTCCTGTCTCCTTCAAAACTGGACAGGTCACCCCTCTGCTTAAAAAAACCACTGCTGATGCGAATGACCTCAACAACTTCCGCCCCATCACTAACCTACCCTTTCTTGCGAAGATCACAGAAAGATGTGTAGCGAAACAACTCTCTCATCATATCAAGGACAATGATCTTCTTGACAATTGTCAGTCCGGCTTCATCCAAAACTGCAGCCCTGAAACAGCCCTATTGCAAGTGGTTGATGACGCGCTGAGGATACTCGACTTGGGGGGGGGGGGGTCCTGTCTTCTAATTCTTCTCGATCTTTCTGCAGCCTTTGACACTGTCAATCACGACACTCTCCTCAACAATTTGCAACAGAGAATGGGCATGGAGGGCACTGTCAGTGGCGTAACGAAACTTGAGGGGGCCCCCCTGCAAAGCCCAATGAGGGGGCCCCCCCAGCGGGCCGGCCCACCACCTACCACTTTTCCCCACCAATAAAAATAAGCAGTCACCTAAAGCCGTATTTTCAGCACTTATCTGTGCATACTTCGAACAGCAAATAGAAATAGGATGTGCTTTAATTGTGTTCTAGGGCTGCCTGAATGATCCATGACTGATAATTAACACCATCGCTGCTGCAGCAATTCCCCTCCTGTGCTGCATGATCTCTATTCCCATTGTTCATGACGAACTCAGCTAGTCATCAGCACAGCTCAACCGTGCCTCATGACGAGCTGAGCTCGTCATGAGCATCGAAGGGGTTAAAGGGAACAAAGACAGAAAAGTCACATTACAAATGAATACATATATTTTTATTTATAACCCTATTTAGTGTCAAGACAAGGTCTTTCAGGGTCTTTAAACAACACATGGCTGGCATTTTTCTATTGGCAAACCTACTTTATATTCCTTTTAATGAAATGCATTGTCACACTACAGAGGTAAATGTAAATTTCAACTGTAAGGAATAGGCAGAGTGGAGGCCCTCTGTTTCTTGGTCACAGCATGCCTAGGTTTTCGTGTGTCAACCTCAGTCCCATGGTTTGTGCTGCTTGCATTCTCTAGTTATGCCTTACTGGCTTACACTCTCCTATTCCCACCTACCTTGTTGAGGCTAGCCTGGTTGTACAGATACTGTATCTTTCATGTTCTTCCTCTGCATTACCCTGCATATGTATCAGAAATCAACATGTCTATCTCTCTTTATCTCTCTACCACCTCTCTCTCTCTCCCACCTCTCAGTCTCTACTCCCCTCTCTCTCCCTCTCTCTTTCTGCTCCTCCTAACATGGTTCCATCTTGCCTGTGTTATCCCATCTTACTCTGGATTGCTTGCTGGCCTGAATGTCTACATGTAGAGGCCCCCTGTTCTCACCACATTAAATACTGTCCTTACCAATGGATTGCGGAGTCTTACCGTCTCCCAAAGCGACTTCCTGTACTTTACTGCCTCCGGTTTTAAAGGTACATATTGTCTCAGTGACTCCTGTTGTCATCCAGGGTGCCCTTAAGTATTCATAGTTTGGCAACTCACTGGGACAGAAAGTAAGCCTGGCACCAAAATAAAAGAGGCCCTCATTAGCAAATCAGACAGCTAAAAGAGCGGCCTATTTGCAAATAGGGGTCATTTTTATCTTATCAAGACATGCTATATATGTGATTTTAAGGTATGGTAAACTGCATGAATTTATGCTTGCTGCAGTGCAAAGTTTGTGGAAATATAATGGATATCAACAGTAAAACCCATCATACCAGATTCAATAGGCCGACAAACAGCCTACAAATAAGCCCACTCTCTGAGGTGTCACGTCTACTCTTTTGAGGACAGTACTAGCAGTGTGAGAGGTGGGAAAAAGAATGCTCTTAGCTAAAGGCTGTCACTTATTTAGCAAGGAATGTGCGACTGTGTTTATTTAAGGATACTTCAGGCAAGGTTTGTTGTATTATCCAAAAATCACCAGTAAAACCCTGAGCACCAGACCATACAGGCTGAAATAAGTCACTTGCCACATAAACCTGCAAAGCTACCCCACAGGACTGTACTGCACAGGTGGCAGGCCAGCAATGAAAAAGGAATCTGTCACAGTGAATTGGCTTGACATGCTGTATTATCTCAAGAGGCGAGAATAAAGGTGGAAGGAGGTGGGGGGGCTTGAGGGATGATATGATAAGTAGGATTGGGCGAGGGAGATAATTTAGCTTCAGAGCTGAGCTACAGCTACACAGGGAGGTAATTACAAATTGAATGAAATTAGATTTTTTTTTAAGGGTGTGTAAGGACCGGATTTTCAGACCTGATATCACCAGCTCACCAAGACACCACCAATCCAGCCGAAACGTAACCATCTCCCTCCCCAGAGCCTACTTACCACAGTACCTATGTACCTTCCTGGGGATGGGGAATTAGCAATATACAAGCTCATATCATCAAAAACACCACTAAATCTATAGGATTACTAGAAATACTCACTGATTACTAAGGAATTCCATGTCACATCCTATGATCTTACCTTATAGTCTCACGGCAATCTGGCCCAGACTATGCTACTCTCTTCCTCATGGTGGAGAGCAGTTCTAATGCATCTACCATTACACACCGACCACAATCGGTGTTCACGCAAGCCACAATCCGGTGGGTTTAAACATCGTCTCCTCCCGATGCTCTCACTTCCGTCACAATCTGGTGCGGATACACATTGACCACAATCAATGCTCTCACTAATGCCACTCTCTCTAGCGGCAATCTCTCACAAGCCGCAATCCAGCGGGTATACACATTGACCACAATCAATGCTCTCACTAATGCCACTCTCTCTAGCGGCAATCTCTGTCCTATGAATGTCTTCAGTGCTCTCTCTCTCTCTCTTGGGAAGCTTCTCTATATGTCTAATATCTACTGAGGGTGTCTCATACACAATATTATCCCTTATGTGACGAATAGGAGATCCAATCCTCTCACACAAGAATAGCCAAATTGTCATATGAAAAGGTTATTTCCTGATTTAGGCGCTCCTTGCTCCCTTGATCAGTTACCACTTACCTGGACGGGAAACACATCCGTCCACATAACAGCATCTGGCTAGAAGAAAGGTTAGTCTTATCATGAAGAAATAACACCTGCACAGCTGCTCACTAAGAACTGGGGTCCCTTTATTACACAATAGCAAATTATAAGTTATAACATCACAATAACTAGCAATCTAGGCATATCCTGAAAGGTAAAGGGGAATAGACACATCTAAGGAATACACAGATCTGCGGGGTCTCTTTATTAGAATGGCAAACAAGAAAGCTTTATTATCAGATTACTAACACATCCACATGTAGCTGACAGGAACTGCAGATAGCTGCAAAGGGAAATAATGAATTATAACAGGACTGCACACCACTAAAAGAAAAGGGATTAATCAGTGCAACAGTACAGTAGGGAATATAGCCTAGGACATAAAGGAAAGGATTAATGTATATATATATATGGGCACCAATATAATGGGACAGATATCACCTGATTATTATGAAGTCTTGTTCTAGCTGTCATCTTGGTCCCTCTCTTGTATGTGCCTTGGCTCATCTCAGATTCTCCCCTGCACTCTTGGACACACATCTGCGCCGATCACTCTGCACTGGATTCCTCTCTCCCACGAACTGTCTTCACCTTCCAACTTCAGTCTAATGATATAGTTTCTGCCGCTCTGATAACCATCTGCTCCACTAGCTTCTTCACTCTGTCTGATTGTTCCAGCTCCAATGTCCAACTTACTCCAGCTGCTCCCATAGACTAATCCACAATATAACTTCAGTCTCTTCCAAAAGGTATCACTCCAAACTCCAACTGTCAACTGCCAGCTCCAACTGATCCCTCGTGATGTAACTTCATTCTGTCTCCAAAGCATCTTGCTCTAACTGCAAAGCAACTTATTCTGACCAGCTCCTTCTCACTGTGACTCCTTCTGCCTGCAACTGCTTCTGACAAGTAACTGCTTCTGCCCACAACCATTCCAAGATCCATCTGGCAACTCTGCCTCTCTGCACTTCGATAATATAGAGTGCTCTCTACTAATGGAAATTTCCAACAGAAAGCTGCCTCCCACCAAATTCTTGTGCCAGCTCCAAGGCTCTCCGCGCAACCGCAGCGGCCATCTGCATGTTACGTCTGGACCCAAGAGACAAACACATTCCTTCAATAAGAACCAGTCTCCGCTGGCTTTTCTCTAGCACACAACAGGCTTAACTATAAACATTACCTTTACCCTGCAAGCGCCTCAGTCAGCAGAGGCAGAAAGCAAAATGGAGTCTCTCTGGTTCTGGGCCTTGTAGGCCCGAAAAGGATGAAATAGACATATAGCTCTATCAAGATACATACACAAACCCTACCAATAGATAATATAAAGTCAGAACTACAGGATCCACCCTCTACTATAGGTCTTCAGGCCTGAAAATTATGAAAGGACACATAATTATGTCAAAGCCAATAGGCAATAGATGGATTAGAGTCAGAAATAAGGGATCTATCATCATATAAAGCGGCTATCCTCTAGTTTATGCTTTTAAGTCTTAAAAGGACCAAAACAAGCTAAGAATAGGGATCTAGGATGGTAGCAAGCTAAAGTCACCATCACTCAGAAATAGAACCAAAAACCCGGTCACGACAGGGTGTAATAGCAGCCAAAATGTGTGCGTAGTCTTGTGGAATTAGAAAATATCAGACAACAGGGTTCAAGGCACACATGGTGATGAAAATAAAGTGTACACTGCAGGAGTTTACTTTTACGGCCAATTTAATCTAGTGTCCAAATAGCAAACATGAAAAAACTGGAACAGTAATATCGTTCTGGGCGCAAACGTGAGTTTCTGCCCATGCTGGTATTACTAGAATTGCGGTAATGCCACACACTTTGCGATTTCCACAGACACATTACACCAGATGAAACCTGACCGAATGGGTCCATAAATGATATCTGAAATGTCAGAATCTCGGTCCAACATCCTCTGTTTCCTCATTCGTCAGTCGAAGACTCGTAATATTATGTTACATTTACATTACAGAATTACTGAACACCTGCAGTGTTGGAAATGTTTGCAGAATTACAGTAGCCCTGTTCCTACATCACACGTGATAGTGTCTTTAGTGGACAGTGAAAGAATGTGTTGATACTGTCCACACTACAGTCAGAAAACCAAGAAACATCTTGATGTCACACATTTTTCGCACCATCTGCTCTAATTACACTGATAGAAGCAAGAGTGAAAAAATACAAGCTAACGCCTGCTACATCAGTGTGGCCACATTGCAGGACAAACTTTTTTTTTTAAAGTTTTTTTACAGGCAGGAATTTTTTTAAGAGATATTTGATTGCACAGACAATGGAGTAAATATATTGCTAAAGGGCGTAAATGTGATATAACAACAAACCCACGACAAAGGCTCAATCCTAGATGCCATCATAGCCCAGGAGGATGCAATCACCATCATTCGCACCATCCCAGTCGAATGGTCAGACCATCATCTCATCCTCTTCCATATCAATCAACAAATGCATCAAATTCCTAACAGGAACACTCACTTCCACTGGACAAGAAACCTGAGACAGATCCCCTTGGAAGAACTAGAAGAAAATCTGAACTCACTCTTCCCCCCCATTGAAGACGAAAGGTCTACTATGGAACTTACCACCCAATATAATGAGGCCCTAACTGACATGTTGGACAAATTAGCACCCATGAAACAAAAGAAGAGCAAAACCCTCCCTTCGAGATCGTGGTTCAACTCTGAACTAAACATGGAAAGAAGACAGCTAAGAGCAATTGAAAGACTCTGGCAAAATAACCCCTCATCAACTCACCTCGAACAACTCAAAACAAAACGTAGGATGTACAACAAGCACATCGCGCACGAAAAATCCTCCTTCTTTTGCGACACACTGAACAATGCAAAAAAACGCCCCAAAGAACTCTTCAACATTATCAGACAACAAACATCTAAACCAACTCCGGCTGCTATCCCGGCCTCTAAAGAGCTATGCAACAAATTTGCTAATTTCTTCAGCGATAAAATTCTAAAGATTGAGCTCTCACTGACGGCACATCCACCTCCATCAAAGACCGGCCCGATACTCAGTAAAGATGATGCAAACCCACCCAGCCAACCTACCTACAACTGGCTAACCTTCACTCCCACCACTGTAACTGAAATCATTGAACTTTCCACCAGATCCAAACCCTCATCGCACCTTGAAGACCCCATACCCGCACAACTGGCAAAACAACTCAAAAACTCCTTAGCCCCCACCTGGACTAGGATCATCAACAGCTCACTGGAAACAGGAAACATACCCGACTGCCTCAAAATAGGCCAGGTAACACCACTAATAAAAAAGGCTGGTGCTGACCCCAACGATCTTAGCAACTACAGACCAGTATCCAATCTCCCTTTCCTAGCAAAACTACTAGAAAAATTTGTTCTCCATCAACTCTCCCACCATATGGACATCAACAACCTCCTCGACCCACACCAATCAGGCTTCAGGAAAGGCTGTAGCACAGAGACTGCCATCCTAAATGTCATAGATGATATGCACAAATCACTAGACAAGAACCGCTGCTGTCTACTCATACTCCTGGACCTCTCGGCGGCCTTTGACACGGTCGACCATAAACTACTCATCAACACTCTCACAGATAGGGTAGGTGCCAATGGGGTGGTTGCAAAGTGGTTCACCTCCTTCCTTCAAAACCGATCTCAAAGAATAAAAATAGGAAACTTCACGTCCGACCTACACCTTATAACTAGAGGTGTCCCTCAAGGGTCAGTGCTATCACCCGCACTATTTAACATCTACATGGAGCCACTCACCATCATCCTCAAACAAGCCAACATTCCCTTCCATCTCTATGCCGACGACACCCAGATATACCTTGAAACCTCCTCCCTAGCAGACATGCAAAGACTAAACATCACCCTAAGAGAAGTACAAGAGTGGCTATCCCGCAACCATCTGAAACTAAATCAAAACAAAACGGAAATTCTTCTCCTAGCCAGCAAGGAAAAGACCCCAAAAATCATGGAATGGCTTAAGGCTATTGATGCTCTAGACTGCACTCTCCTCCCAGCAGACTCAGTGAAGTCATTGGGTATCACTCTGGACCCTAACTTGGATATGATTAAACATATCAAGAGCACCGCTAAAGGTGCCTTCTTCAACCTAAAGCTATTAAGTAAAATCAAACCCTTCATCCCACCAACGGACCTCAAACAAGCCACGCAGTCCCTTGTCCTATCCAGATTAGACTACGGGATCGCCACCCTCACAGGTACGGCTAAACTACACCTGGCTCCACTGAGAACAACACTAAATGCAGCAGCCAGAATGGTGTCGGGAGTAAAGAAATATGAACATATCACTCCTGCGCTAACTGAACTCAAATGGCTCCCAGTAGAAATGCGAGCTAATTTCAGAACCAACTGCCTCACACACAAAGCTTTACACACTGGCAAACCCACCTATCTAGCTGCCAAACTCAAGAAAGCGGGACAAACAAGGAACCTCAGAAGCACTAACTCTCTGCTTCTCATCCCTCCGAAAACCTGCAAACAAAAGACTCTATCTAGGTCCTTCACCAGAAATGCACCCAAAATTTGGAATGCCATTCCCATACATATCAGGACGAACTCCTCCTACAGAGCCTTCAAGAGCCAGCTCGAAACGCTCTTCCTAAACCAATACCTCACAAAGTAAAAACGGATCCCCTTCAACTCCAGACCACAAGACAAAGGACCCAGGAACTACGTCAAATCGGTTTAACGAACCTCCTTGACCTTGGACTCACTACTTACCTGGACACTCTTGGTGCAATAATCTGTTTTTTAACAATGTAATCTATCTATAACAATGTTGTAAAGCGCTCCGATACCTGGCTAGCGCTATAGAAAACTAAAAAAAAAATAGAGAGGTCGAAAGTCACACATCATCCACAGCAACAGCCTTACCTGTGAAGCGGAAGCAATTCCAGGGGCCTCCCAGGTCCGCTTTTATTTCATTTCAACTGTTGAATTCATCATCGACTTGGCCCTCGGCGCGCGCAGCAAGAAGTGAAAGTCCCTGGTGGCCCCGCCCGGCCGGGGCCCGGGCATGCGCGTGTGCACCACCACTCCACCATTACTAACCAATTGGAGGCACGTCGGGACCAATACATAATGAAGATGCTGTGCGGCTGGCCGTGGCGTGCGCACCATTTAATTTATGATTGAACTTCAATCATGAATTAAATGATGCGTGTGGCGTGCGCACACAGAGTCAGACTTGAGGCTTGTTGGGCTGAGTGAGGAGCCCCTGTCTGGAGCGTGGGGGCCCGAGGCCCCTGCGCACTGCGGGGGCTGCAGGGGCCTGTGTTACGCCCCTGGGCACTGTGCTTAAATGGTTTGCTTCCTTTCTCTCTGATAGATCCCAAATTATCAAAATAGCGAACAGTCTTTCATCTCCTTTGGCGGTAGGTCAAGGTGTTCCTCAAGGCTCTATACTTGCAGCCACTTTGTTCAATCTCTACCTAGAACCACTGGGAAATCTCCTAAGTAAATCCGGGATCCACTATCATTACTACGCAGATGACACTCAAATCTACCTCAAGGTTGCCTCCACTCATGATCTCGCCATCCTAAGGTGGACTCTCGACACCCGACTCCATTCAAAACTGGATGTCAACTCATCAACTGATTCTGAATCCCTCCAAAACTGAATTCCTCCTCCTCTCTTCCTCACTTTCTCCTCCCCCGGTTCAATCATGGATGGATCAGATGAATCTGCTTAACAATAAACCCATCATTGTCGACAGCGCAAAATCCCTTGGTGTCATACTCGACAACAAACTCAATCTAATCCCCCACATCAACTCCATTGCAAAATCTGCACGATACCAACTGCGCCTTCTTTGGGGAATTCGACGATTTTTCCCTGAACAAGACCTTAAAACACTGGTGCAATCGCTGGTCCTCTCCAGACTGGACTACTGCAATTCTCTTCATACTGGCCTCCCCAAATCCCACCTGCCCCCCCTTAAATCTGTCCTCCACTCAGCAGCCCATTTCATTTGTGGGGCCAAAAGAAGCGACCACATCACATTGTTGTTATCCACCCTTCGATGGCTTCTAATCGAGGCTAGAGCTATCTACAAAACTGCATGTATCACCCACAAAGCCTTGCACTCCTCCTCTCCTCTCTACCTGTCGAATAAACGGAAACTGTCTGGAGGCTCTAGACCAGGGGTACTCATAGTACGGCCCGCGGGCCGCTGGCGGCCCGGCAAGCCTTCCCCGGTGGCCCGCGGACCTTTCAGACATCTACCCAAGTTTTTTTTTTTTTTTTAAAGGCTGTCTGCAACCAGAGCTGATTCCGAGACTCTGCTGCCTGTGGGGGCCGGGCGATTTCCGCCGTAGTCAGAGTGGGGCTGCAGGGGCGCTGAGAGGGGAAAATAGCCTCATTAACATGCTAATGGTCTTTTAAAGACCTGTGAAATGCTTGGGTGCGGCTGTGTGTGCGCGCCTGGAAGCTGTCACAGCCCGGGGCTATCGATGGCTTCGCTTGCCCCGGGCTCCCGCTTTGATATGCTAATCCGCCTGAGTCCAAAACTTTGCAGAGATCATATTAATGTTGCTCATACCGAGCCCGGCCTCCCCGCAGCTGCGTATACACAGATCCAATTTCAAAAGAAATTAACGAGGGCGCATTCTCTGCTTTTAATGAGTCAAAAGTATGTTTGTTAGTATGTTTCCCTGTAAAGCGCTTCAGCCGCAAAATCTCAAAGCGCTGTATTGGTAGTTGGTGTGTGGTACTGTAAATCCGGACCCTGCTGTTCCACCGATATCGAGGTCCAACACTCGTATCACAAAATATCGTCGTACCATGACGAATTTGGTATCTACGGACCGGTAATGATTAGGACATTATCCCTATGCATTTGCGTCATGATTGAGTGATGCTAACACCCTTAAATCGTGGTTTCCGTCCCGAACCCTCAGACTCCATTTTGTAAACGGCATCCATCTTATGACTTGCCCTCATATAGTCAATTGATTAAGACCGAGTTTGATCTGAAAGGACACGTCCACCGTAGCTGACTTCCCCATGACCTGGCCGAGCTGACTCCACTGCCTCCAGCCAAGCCTGTTCGGGCAGCTCCTCGCCCAGTGGCCGAGCAAGATATCATCAAGGCACAACATGTCATAAACCATTCACTACATACAGACCCTGTTTTCCATACACATACACCTGTCCATGATTCTTGTTTATGACCAGTTTTACGATGGGAGGGTGCCCGACCTTATTGGTGTTTCATCGATATCTGATGGGAATTCTGGATCTGGCGGGGTAATCCATCACAAACTGGACATCTAAAATATGTGCTGACCAGCATGACTTCGCTCTTTGTATTATTGTAGAAATATGTGTATAGCCATATCATAAACTCGAGAATTCTTGCCCGTAGCTGTTATTTATGTATATAAGGAGAAGGCTGGTTCTGTAAAAACGAACAGTCTCCTGAGAACTTACGGCCCGTGCTGTCGTACTTCTAGGACACATGTTACTTGGTTGCAGCCAATAAAACTCGATCTCTGACTTCAACTAGAAGACTCTGTGTTTCTGTAGTCTAGAACAGGGAGAACTCAGAGGTCTTCGGGTGTGGTCCCCTGGCACCACCGGGTCCCTAAAAACCCGGCACCTCAGTTGGCGCCCAACGTGGGGCGATATCAAGCGGTGACGGTCCAAGCCAGATGTTCGTGAGGAGCTTCGTGTGAAAATTCCGGAGGACGGCCAGCCACTTCAGCGACCCCTGCATGTCGACGTGGTTCCGAAGGTCTTTGCTGCGAGGTTCCCCGCGTCCCGACGGCTACGAAGGACTGCTGCCCTGACTATCGCCCTGTTTTGGACCCAGTGATCCTTGGTAGAGCGAAACGATAGACAAGTCTTCTAGTGACGTCACCGATCTTCAATATTCAGTTAAGTATAAGTGGAGCGTCTCCCAGTTCTTAGTTTGGTTCTTAGTTTTGGTATGCCAGAGATACGGTTTGTATTGGTTCTTGCAAGCACCAAAACCGAGGGATTCGTGTATTCACGACAATATCATAATTAGATAATCCCTTGAAGTTTGAAGCTAGACTAGTGAGCGAAGATGCCTGGTCTCAGCAGACTAGGAAACTTGTTTTGTCTTGGTTGTAGTAAGGACTCCCGATTAGAGGATTCGTGTCCGGTTCCTCCGATTGGAACTCCAACATATGAGTTATATATAAAGCACGGAGTAGGTCCTATCACGTATAATGAGGTATGGATAAAATACACCCGCAAGGATGGTGTTTTAAAATGGCCCCAATATGGTAGTTTTGACTCAGAAATATTAGACAACCTCGAGGTCAAATTGTTCAAGAAGAAAGCCCGGCCGGCGATGTTTGACTCTTTTCGCTTATGGCGCAAAGAAGCCAAACAGAAAGAAATAAAATTAGCAAAGAAAAATAAAAGAGGCATGTCGATGGTACAAGCTGCCATCGCATACAGGGATAATGAGGAAGAGCAGGAAAGTGAACAAATGCTCAGAAGCAAGAAACTAGCAGTAGATAAATGCTACCCGATGTTACCACATGAGGGACAAGGCTCAAAGGGAACATCCGAGAAAGATCCATTAATGTCCCATTTATTGAACTCACCACCCCCTTATACATTGAGTATTGTTGGACCCCCGAGGCGTATTGTTATACCACGCCCCGGCGCACGAAAAGCAGCTCTTGCACAAACACCAGCTCCTCTTCAGCTGGTTCCTACTTCTCCGGCGCAGCCTTCTCAAGGGCCGCCGCCTTTGCTACATACTCCATCTACTTCTACAACTTTGCCTACTGCTCCAACTATTCACTATGATACTACGTTTGCTACTGCCTCAACTTCCTCTGCTGTTGCTTCGACTTCCTCTTTACATCAGCCTGTCTTTTCTGGCGCATCTGCCTCGCCGCAAGCTTCTCCTTCTGTCAGATAGAGAGTGGCAAGTACTGTCACTGGTCTATTCTCGCCCTTCTTTGGGTCGCCTAAAACGACCCCTAAAACAGAACGTAGACAGTTGCGTAGTCAACTACCCGACTACGAGGAAAGAGAAGTGCTGAATGAGTTAGCGCGCAAATGGGTTACTGATACTGTAAGATATGATGTTCAGTCTGTTATGGAAGTCTTCCGTCAGTGGGATTCATCCACTCAAAGATATGTATTTGAAGAGATGTGCGTGTACCTCTGGGAAGATTTACAAGACAATGACCCAAAACGCAGAATGCAGGAACTAGCCCGCATGCGATTCAAATTTTACGAAGGCATGATTATAGGTGCAGATGTTGAATGAGCAATGGATCTGTTGTTATCTTATAGGAGTAAGGGAAACAGCTCTAGATCGTTTAATGAGGATGATATGTCTGGTAGGAAAAAGGCGCGACAGTACCCCATGAGAGAGGTTCCTCCAGTATGGAGGGAAGGTGATGCGAATGTAAATCCGCCAATTCTGCCGCATTTTCAGCGTGTATGGGTACATGTCCCCTGGAAAAGATCCGAAGTTTTAGCACTCAAACAGACACTACCTGATCCACGTAAAAACCCAGCTGGATATTACAAGGAATTATCACAGACCGCCAGCTCATGTATAATGAATTTAGCAGATATAGACATGTTGTTTGGGAATGTTGTTCCGCATCCTTTATGGAGTAAAATTCGTCATGCAGATCATGATCAAGAACTAGGTGACTCATGGGCTAATATTACTGCTACTGATGCTAGACAAGTTGGTGGTTCTAAACCCGAGCCTTTAATAGCAGAACTTCCCGGTAGGATTATCGCGTACATGAAAACGTTAATGCCTGAATTACGTGTATATTGGGACAAGCTATCTGCATGCAAGCAGAAGAGAGATGAGAATGTGTCTGACTTTTTCACGAGATTTGAGGAGACTTTCACCGATCATAGTGGTCAGGACATGGCTACCGAGGGTGGCCAAAGATTGTTTGTAGACAAATTTGTACATAATCTGCTTCCTGAACTGTGCAATAAATTGAAAGATTCAGAGAGTGCTTGGGCTGTTTCCACGTCAGCGCAGATTTTAGCCACAGCCCAGTACTATGAAAATAGACGCAAAGACGAGCTAGATAAGACAGACAAGAAGACTAAAGAACTAAAAACTAAAGTTCTTCTCCAGCAAGCCTATCCGCCTCGCACTCCTAGTCAGCCCTATTATCAGCAACCACAGCAGTATTCGAGAAACGCGCAAGGAAACGAGTTTTCCCACCAGCGTTCTCCGTATGGCCCGAATCAATGTGCATATTGCAAAGAAGAGGGTCATTTCAAAAGTAATTGTCCAGCTCTTGCGCAACGCTTAAACAGTGTTCCCGGTACAAGAGGTAGAGGTGTTCAACAGGCTCCTAGAGGTAGGGGCCGTGGAAATTTCCCCCAGAATACCACTTCTTTTCCGCCTCAGAATTCCATGAATAGCTTTGACCAACAGAATAATGCGTCTTCCAGGTCAGCTCAGTACTATGCTGATGACTATTACGCAGAAAACGAGAATGAGGGTAATAATTGCTAGGACAGCCATGGACAAAGAGAGGGAGTTGTTTCAGTTCCAGTAGATCAGAATGGACCTTATGTCGAGGTGATTACATCCGGAGTGTCGGAGCCATTTCTGCTGGATACTGGTGCTACAAAAAGTTCTATTATGCACTCAAAACTTCCTGGCGCACCTTTGTCCGGCGAAATGAATGTTTCAGTAGGTTTTTCTGGCGCCCCTGTTAGAAACCCGATCTCCAGTCCCATGCCCCTTTCTGTTGGCCCATGTGAATTAGAAGCACCCCTCATTCTTACAACAGGTTGTGGCGAAAATTTGTTAGGTTTGGATTTGTTGAAGAGATTATATGCGACTTTGTACTGTTCTCCTTCGGGAGTACAACTTACCCTTGGTAAGAAAGTGATTTCCCCGATGTATTTGTCAAAGGAAAGAATTCCGACTGAATTGTCATCTCTTCCAGATGTACTTTGGGCGAATGGTTCTAATGATGTAGGTCATTTGGAAATAGCACCGTATGTCATAACATTAAAAGCTAATGTTAGGTTGCCACGTATTCCCCAATATAGAATATCAAACGAATGTGAAAAGGCTTTGTTAGCGATCGTCTACGATCTGATTGCGAAAGATGTCATCGAAGAGACTACAGGCAACATTTGTAACAGTCCTGTTTTGCCTGTTTTAAAGCGTACCGATCCTTCACAGCCCCCTGTGTACCGATTTGTGATCGATCTAAGGGAAGTGAATAAGATCGTTGTACCACAGTTTCCAGTCGTCCCTGACATTACTGCCTTATTGACAATGGTTCCAGCCTCAGCCAATTGGTTTTCAGTGATTGACCTGAAGAATGCTTTCTTCAGCATCCCGATTGCCGAGGAGAGCAGAGATATCTTTGGCTTCAATTTAGGAGGACGAAGCTTCCGCTTTAAACGCGCTCCTCAGGGCTACTGTGAGAGTCCATCAATATTCAGTCAGGCTCTGAAAACACAACTCGATACGATTGTTCTACCTG
Source organism: Lissotriton vulgaris (assembly GCF_964263255.1). Taxonomy (NCBI): domain Eukaryota; kingdom Metazoa; phylum Chordata; class Amphibia; order Caudata; family Salamandridae; genus Lissotriton; species Lissotriton vulgaris. Next base: position 1,961,137,103 of record NC_141693.1, read on the forward strand.
GTGGCGCGACTCTGATTCAGTATGTAGACGATTTACTGATCGCTGCCGATACTGAAGAGATTTGCAAGCAAGCTACATTGTCATTGTTGCGTCATTTATGTGACATGAAGCACAAGGTCTCGCTTTCCAAATTACAATTTTGCCGACAAGAAGTAACCTACTTAGGTCACATCTTATCGAAGGAGGGAAGGAGACTGACCCCAGAAAGAATACAGGCAATTGCAGAATTGAGTGTCCCAAGGACACAAAGAGAAGTGCGTGCCTTCTTGGGCATTACATCGTACTGTAGACAATGGAGACCGAACTTCTCACTGTTGGCCAAACCCTTGCTGGCATTAATGCGTAAAGACACACCCAATCCTTTGCCTTGGTCTGAAGATTGTCAGGCGAGTTTCCATGAGTTGCGTGAGGCATTATGTTCGGCTCCTGTGTTGGGCAACCCCGACTACAGCAAACCTTTTACATTATACGTCCATGAGAAGGAAGGTTGCGCATTATCAGTCTTGACGCAGCACTTTGGGGACAAACAACGCCCATGTGCATATTTCTCCGCGACTCTAGATCCTGTAGCTAAGGCATTACCAAGTTGCTTGAGGGCCACTGCTGCAGCGGCTGTCTGTATTCGACAGTCTGCTGGGTTAGTCATGAATATTACTCTGACCCTTATGGTCCCACATGCAGTAGATATCCTACTAAACAGGACGAAAACACAACATCTAACTAGTGCTCGACTATCCAGCTATGAATTGACCCTGTTAGCAAGTCACATTCACATAAAGAGGTGTGATACACTCAACCCTGCTACGTTATTACCCATTCCAGCAGAGACAGATGAGGTCGACAAACATGATTGCTGCTTTAGGACAGAGGAAGAGACAAAAGGGAGAGTAGACTTGCAGGACACTCCCCTCCCTGAATGTAATGATAATTTATGGGTTGATGGTTCATGTTTCAAGTTGCCAAATGGTGATACGACTGCAGCATATGCCGTGACAACATTACACACGATTGTAGAGACAGCTCGCATCCCCCACAATTCTGCGCAAGCAGCAGAGTTAGTCGCACTCACAAGAGCGTGTGTGTTGGCGAAAGGAAAACGAGTGAACGTGTATACTGATAGTCAGTACGCCTTTGGCGTAGCCCACAGTTTTGGAAGATTGTGGCATGAACGTGGGTTCCTGACGTCACATGGTGCAAAAATTCAACACGGCCAGCTAGTACACGACCTTCTCGAGTCACTGACCTTGCCCCTACAGGTTGCGATTGTAAAGTGCAGCGCGCATAGAAAGATTCGAGATGATGTTGGTCGAGGGAATGCATTTGCCGATGAGGTCGCGAAAGAGACTGCAAGGAACACAATGAGTCGGATGTATGTTGTAGGTCCTGCTAGATGGACACCTGATGTGGGTATGTGTGAGGACACCATTGAAAGCGTGAAATCTATACAAGCTGATGCTACTGAGAAAGAGGTGAATGAATGGAGAGAAAGCAAGGGTAGATTAGACGCGAATGGTTGTTGGGTCGAACTGTCAGAACATCAGCGATGGTTGTCACCTAACGCCTATGTGCTCGCAGTGGTAACGATGGCCCATGGAATGGCACACATCAGTGTGAAAGGAATATGTAAGCTGTTGGCCCCAGTATGGCAGAATAGTGGTATCCCAAAATGTGCAGAGAATCTGGTCAGAAATCGTATGGTGTGTTTGAAGCACAATCCCGGTAGGGGAACCCCAACCCCAGCTGGTCATTTTGCACCTCCAACGTATCCGTTCGAGGTCTTGCAACTCGATTTCATTCACATGGAGAGGTGCAATAACCTGAAATATGTCCTTGTTGTCGTTTGCACCTTCTCCAGGTGGGTAGAAGCGTACCCCCTTAAGAACAACACTGCATTGTCGACTGCCAAAGCCCTTGTCAAGGAATTCTTCCCTAGATTTGGCATGCCTAGAATTGTCTGGAGTGATAATGGAAGTGAATTCGTGGGACGAGTGATGAAGAGAGTGTGTGAGTGTCTAGGCATCCACCAGAAATTCCATGCTGCAAATCATCCCCAATCGGCAGGATTGGTAGAGTGCTATAATGGCACGTTAAAATTGAAATTGGCCAAGATCCAAGCCAGCACAGGTCTCAAGTGGCCAGACGCCCTGCCTTTAGCACTCCTGTCTACCAGGATGATTGTCCATTCCAGATTAGGACTTAGCCCACACGAGATCGTGTTCGGGCGCCCAGCAAATATATGGGGAGTACCGAGGCCCAGAAAGCTCAGTGAGATAGAGTACCCTGCACTGTTTGACTATTTGCACGAACTGACAACTAAACTGCATGCTTTACATCAACAGGTCCACAGCTCCTCTCCACCGGCGTCTGACGATCCAGGCCACGCCATCGAACCTGGCTCCTGGATCCTAGTTCGGAACTTCAGGCGAACAAAGAACGAGGAGCCTCGCTGGACCGGACCTTTCCAGGTCTTGCTGTCCACCCGCTCTGCAGTACGTGTCCACGGGAAAAAAACACTGGGTGCACGGCGCCCATTGCAAAAGGGTCCCGCTGCCCCTTCCATATGACCGATGGGTCCAGCAAGGAGTCGCTGACTCCGAAACAGAGTTTATACCTCGTTTTGTCCCCTTCAGCGATGCACGATTAAAAGGAACTGGTACCGACAAAGAGAGCGATTGTATTTTGCAAGGATCTGTGCCACCGTCGATGCAGTTGGACACTACAGAACCTGAAACATTGTTTGAAGATCACACCGTGCCTGGGAAAGAACGATATAATCTGAGGTCAAGACCAAGGAACTGACATAATCGAATTAGTGCGATTTCCCCTTTTTCCCCATGAACTATTTTTGATTTCACAGCTCTCTCGCCCAGGGAACTAGCTCATTTTTGATTTTCGAACCGCCATCCGGTTCTGCTGCTAGGTCCGCGGTTGAAGTCTGAGGAGTGCAGCCGGGGACGCCTAGGTCAACGGTTCTGGTTGGTCTGAGGGAATTACCCCGGACCGGACAGAGCGCACATCTTGGCAGAAGCAACCTCCCACCGCGGGCAGCAACCAGAGGATGGAGTTTCCGAGGGTAGAGAGACCTGCTAGACACATGAACTTTAAAACGAAAATATGCACTGTGATGGCCAGGAAGAAATTCCTGATAATATGTATTTTGATGATATGTAGCATAATGATGTTCTTGATTGGTTAGACCTTATCCACGTTTCAAATCACCTTTGTAAACAACACTCAGCCCACACCTTCTCCGACTGCTTCTTTACACTCCTTTCACCCTCTTCCTGAACACGAGTCTGCCAGAAGACTAGAGTTCGTAAATAACTCCTTTATCCAGCTCCTACACCAGCACCAGTCTATAATGAACACATCGAATTGTTGGATCTGCGGACTCATGCCGCACACGACAGATAAGGGCATTCCATACTTCATCCTACCATTCAGTTATTACGGTTCTCTGAGGGCTTTCCAGACCATGTTCCTGTTCGCCCTAGAACCATACCCGCCCCGTTCCACGGAGAGCGATTCCAGCAACAAGGCACTAGTGGTAGGAATAAGAAATATGAGTAGGGATGTTGACACGTATCAAACGATTCCTAAAGATGAACTCACTCCCTACAGCCGTTGGAATGTGACTAAATACGGGATCTCTTTGAATAAAAGCCAGAAAACAAAGAAATCCTCCCCAGTCTGGATAGTGCCCCACCGAGGTCACTTATGTCTGCAAGGTATTGGCAGGGATCCCAAAGCACAGTTGGGGAAGAGCATGTGCACGGAAACATATGTGTTTGCCTCCCGAACTTCCCCTCCATTCTTGGCGGCTAAAGGCACCTATTTCGTCTGCCATGACAAAGCCTACACATGGTTGCCCCCTGATTTCTCGGGCACATGTTTTTATCTTGTTTCTGCTGCCACCCATCTACACGGCCGGGGCAGATTACCATCGGACAAGGACAGTTAGGGGTGTCGTGAGTCAAGACGACACTGCGGGTCAGGAGTTTGGAGACTTCGCAAAGGGTTTTCTGCCATTTTGGGGGCCCATGGTGAACAGCAGGAACATTCGACAATTGACGAGAATAGTTGAGTCCGCCGTGACTGAAACGGTCGGTGCCCTTAGCAACTTGACAGCTGAGCTTCAGTCGGATCGACTTATGACCCTTCAGAACAGGGTTGCCCTAGATGTCATACTTGCACACCGTGGTGGTGTATGTAGAGTGATCCAATCTAGTTGCTGCATTTTCATCCCCGATAATGCTCCGACAGTGTACCAGGCCATCTCCAAATTACACAAAATCTCTGATTCCCTTCACATGGAGAAAGGGGATTGGTCTCTGCTAGGGTGGTTCTGGGAACTGATCTCTGCCTGGGGATGGAAAACTCTGATCTTCATCGGGATGATCTTAGCCGTTCTGTTTATGTTCTGCCTGTTTGTGCAGTGCGCTCCTGCAATATGTGGCCTCTGCGCTACTTCATGTGTAAGGAAGCCTGTATCAAGGGACGAATTGAGCAACAGAATGATGCTACAGCAGCATCTCCATGAATTCATCAATACAGATTTGGACTCAGATTAGCATGAGTTATTGCCTAATATGAGGGCAAAAGGGGGGTCTGTGGTACTGTAAATCCGGACCCTGCTGTTCCACCGATATCGAGGTCCAACACTCGTATCACAAAATATCGTCGTACCATGACGATTTTGGTATCTACGGACCGGTAATGATTAGGACATTATCCCTATGCATTTGCGTCATGATTGAGTGATGCTAACACCCTTAAATCGTGGTTTCCGTCCCGAACCCTCAGACTCCATT